>NW_027466449.1:1525000-1820000 GCF_050575085.1 Anarhichas minor | reverse complement strand
GGTCAGGCACAACATTATCTTTATTATCATTATTATTAACATTATCATTGCTCACCCTTCCTGTGTGTCCTTATCAGCCAAACCCTTATTGACACAGACAAGCAGATTGTCATATGTGCTCCAATCCATTCACCCTGTTTTAGGTTCACAGACTTAAATCTATAATCTATCAACCAAAAGTCTCCACCATAAGGGGACATTTATTTATATTATTTAGAGCCTTTTTGATAAACTGTGACAAAAGCTTTGTCTTTTTGCACAGACACTTAATAAGCTGCCCTGTGAGTCGTAGAAAGAGGATTGTTGAAGCAGTTATCCTCTCAGTTCTGGATGATAAGAATGTAATTTATAGTCCTGCTGCCGACTCCACTCTGAGAGCTTTGCGTCCTGTTTACTATTCTGCTCTTGTGTTCATTAAAGGAGATCATTAAAACACTCTCCACTACATTTTGTATGATAAGGCCAGTTGGCCGTCCCACTTAGATGTAATAACTGCAGTACTTATTTGTCTTCGAAGCCCTTGCTGTAAAATTCCATCTCATATTTCATCTTTTCCACCATGCAACAGATTTAACTTGCCAGTGATTTTGCTGGTGCTGATCCAGCTATGTACTGGAACTGATTTAGAAAGTACTGCTTGATAATCATTTTAAACAACATTAATTGTTCCCATTGTTTATTATTTGGTAAACATCAGGCTGAAAATAACCACTTGCGGGACTGAAGGCACGCTGCGGGAATGATGAATGAATGACACCAAAATGCTAAAATACTCGCCTGCGAATATTACGCATCAAAACTATTCATACCGGAATCGATGCAAATTTGCAACAATTGCAACACTTTTTTCATTAAAAGGTTTGAAACAATTTGCGCAGGCAGAGGTCCAACTACCGGGACCCTATTGAGCCAGAGCGCGTCTTGCAGTCTGTCTGAGGTAAACTGTTGTGTAGCTTAATCTACTGCGAGCTATTTTATTCAGTTTTCTTTCCAGCAAAATGCTCTGAGTGAATTTGAGTTCTCTCTGGCAACCAGTTACAGTGTATGTGTCGAGGGCTTTTATTGTGAAAGGTAAGAACAGAAGAAGTGGATCTGGTAAGTGCTGCCTTTGCAAAGTTGAAAGGATTAATACAGTTTGCTGTCGTGGTTCGGACCACGGAGCCTCAGTGTTGTAGTACACTATAGTGTATGTATTGAAAATGTCCGTTCCACACAAGTGATTGGTTGATGTCTTTTATTTGTGTTCTGTGTGAAAATACTCATGACAAAAAATACATTATTGTGCTATGTAGCCAAGTACCAAGGGAAAGAGAGGGAGCACATTAGACGTGGGTTTTGTCTGTCCCACCAGATCTGTCAATGAACAGAAGCACAAATTCCAACATTGTTAGAAGACACACCTTTACACAAGACTATTGGGCATAGCTGAGGCCAGTTATAGCAGACATGATGTAATTAATTACACATTAAAAGTATCGTTTGCAGTGATATTTCAAATATTACCATCTAATTTAAGAAAAGTATTCAAATAATTTAGAAAATAGTACTCATGAGAAAAAAATATGATAAATGCACCTCCTATTTGTGTATAGACTGCAACACTCTTACACACGTATTGGCTAACAACTTTACTAAAATAAAGTGCAATGTTAGATTCTATCTTTCATCTTATTTTTCATTCCTACGTCACCATAATTACACAATTTTCCTGTTTGTTGTCCAAAAGCTATGTATAGCTGTTTAACTGTGTCTTTGTGTCTGTGAATATGCTGCGGTTATGAGGATTCTTTGTGAAAATATATGTCCACCGTGTCAAGTTCATCAGTCAAATCTTCTTCCCTTTCTTGAGGGGCTAAATGAAGGTTACTGTAAGGGCAAAGAAACGTAATATACTACGAGGATCATACTCCTCATTTATTCAGACAGGGTGACGGCCTGAAGATGTGATCTAATAATTCCATCCTGCAACCTCATGTCTGTGTGAAATGTACATTCTCCTTCATTATCAAATAAGCACTCAGACAGGATAAAGCTTTGAAAAGAGCTGTCACTTTAACGAGACTAGTCAAACATGTTTTTTGTGTTTTTGAAATAAAAGCAGCAGGAAAAACTACAACCAAACCAAACTCCAGCAGTCAGTTATAATAGACACAGTTCCTCTTCCTATATACGGTGTTTGTCTGAATTTATTATGAATTACTTTTTTATCAAAATGAGTATTGGAGAGCTACTTCAATATCTCAGTATTTTGTATTGCTTTACTTATCATGCAGGGTCCATGTCGCACTAAATCTAACTCTTTATCTCAGTAATGGGGTGAGCCACATTAAATTCTGATGCACCAGATGTGAACCGTGGGTTTAGGTCTGCCATGGGACGTGTATCTCATGTGGCAGTCTGCTCCCAGACCGGCTTCTGTGCTGGGGAACTGCTGCTGCATCTTGTGCCCAAGACGATTGTGATTGGTTTAAGAAGTACAAACATGTATACACCATATTGACAACGTGTGCAGCGAGACATTTCTTTAGCGCTGACACAGTGCTGCGGTGTAGGGAAAGGCCGATACCGATATCGGGCTGATACTGACTCAAATAGCTGAATCAGGTATCTGTGACAATGGGCCCAATCTATTCAATTAAATTCTATATGTATTTATTATATACTATGCATTATATACTGGAATTTCAATTCCTCTTTTGACCAAGTTGTTGATGCATTGAAATGGTTTGAATTGAGATAGTAATTCCTTTTATTTTTGATGATTTGTTTTACCAAGTTGCTGGTGTAGAATTTATTATTATAATGATAATTAACGCATACATCTATAATATTCATTTTTTTACACATACTGTAACTTAATTATATGCTTAGGGAATCATGCTTGTGTGTAAGGATTACAGATACTAGAACCCAAAAGCACAACTCGAAGACAAGATATAAGTTCAGTTCTTTTACTAGAGTTCAGGCAGGGTCAAAACCGGGAGGTCAGTCAAAACAGGCGAACAAATCCAATAAGGGGCAGGCAAAAATCCAAGGCCGAAAACAGGCAGACAGGGTCGGAACAGGCAGATCATGAACAATATAAAGGTATGCTGGAGAACTTGGCAATAACACACAAGACAATCTGGCAGCGAACAAGTGCAAGTGAGGGGACCTAAATAGTGAGGGCTAATGAGGGAATGGGCTGCAGGTGAGATGGGTGTGGAGGACCAGGTGAGGGGAATGAGAGATGATCGGGTGTGAATGGTAGGTTCTGAAATGACAGGAGAGTTAGTAAAATAAGCAGACAGGATGAAAAATAACTAATATGAAGGGGAATTCGTGACATTGTTGACACATGCTCGACTAAGGTCTCTCTGTCATGTTTAATCTATGTTGCTGTGTCCTGTTTCACAAAAAAGAGAAGTATCCACTAAACCACGAGGATAAATAATATTATTTATGCATTGGTAAAATATGCCAAAAGCTGCCTGGTGTATATCAGGGTGGTGGACAGTTTTGGTTTGACATATAGTTGCATCTGTACTTATGTCATACTCTCTGCTAATTTATATATATTTTTTCTCCTTCGTACAAGAGCACTGTATTCACCAAAAGGGTAAAAAAAAGGGAGAAACAAAGCAGTACATTTGGGTGTGACTGGTGGATTTTACACGAAGCATCCGAAATAACCATTTTACATCTGGATGCCATTTGATTGTTATCTTAGTTTTAATGTTTGTTGCCTTTGGAAGATGAAGTTCATCTTCAATGGTATTGATTGTTCTAGACTGCAAGAATGGATTCCTTTATCAAATGTTATTCGCTCTGAATGGACTACTCTCTGGACTGTAAAGCATTTCTGCCATGTTGCAGAGTATATTATGCAAAATCCAGTTGGATGTTCTACTCTACAATACAGTTGAGCAACTTAACTGCAGACTTGGTCCATTTATTTGTTGGAAGTTATAATCTCTTGTGCGTGACAGTTTTTTGGCATGTAGGTTTTCTGAATGATTCGGCTGTATTCATTTCATGGTAGAGAATTTACTTGAATCTAAGAGGGTTTTTTTAAGTTTACCCATATACTGATGTGTTTTAACATTAATAAATCATACTGTCATTTTGAGACTTTGGTGTAAGTGCCTCGAACAAATGAAACTATCACAGAGTATTAAGTGTAGAAACCTCTATGCATAGGAAGGAATACATTGTAAGGCAGCGGTGGGCAATTACTTTTCCCAAGGTGCCGGACCAATAGACTCAACTCGATCCTCTTTAAAAAAAAAAAGCAGTAAATTGTATGGATTTGAGTGGTAAATTGTATGGATTTGAGTGGTAAGAGTGAATGTTATGATCAGTGGTGGAAGTATATTTGCTCAA
Organism: Anarhichas minor; assembly: GCF_050575085.1. Taxonomy (NCBI): domain Eukaryota; kingdom Metazoa; phylum Chordata; class Actinopteri; order Perciformes; family Anarhichadidae; genus Anarhichas; species Anarhichas minor. The sequence continues at coordinate 1,815,638 of NW_027466449.1, read as the reverse complement.
GTACTGTACTTAAGTACTAATTCAAGGTACTTTACTTGAGTGTTTCCATTTTATTCAACTTTGTACTTCCACTCCACTACATCTCAGAGGGAAATATTGTACTTTTTACTCCACTACATTTGTCTAACAGCTTTAGTTACTAGTTACTTTGCACATTATAATTTTTCAAACCCCTCCTAACCCAAACTGAACAACAGAGTATAAAGGAGTTAAAATAAGCTCCACCTGAAACATCTGCAGCAGGAATAATGATCTAAACAAATATACATAATATCCATATATAATAGTAAAACACTGACAGGGATCATGTTTCTGAAAAAAGCTTAGCTAGCAAAGCCTCAGATGTCCGTGTACGCTCTGCATCACCAACACATCCCAGGTAGCCAAAATGACCTGGCCCATCTTCAAAATGCAAGCAATGCAGCTGTATTCCGTGCATGGTCTACAATTATTTACGTTTTATTCCTAATTTCCCAAGTTTTTGTGTTTGGATCAACTGCTGGTTGGATCGCATTTTGAGGTGTAACTGAAAAAGACATTGACGAGGCTAGTGCCTTTCATGATGAATCCATTGCCGTTGGTATTTGAGAGAGAGTGTGTGTGTGTGTGTGTGTGTGTGTGAGTGTGTGTGTGTGTGTGTGTGTGCGCGCGCATGCGTGTGTGTGTGTAAATTAAATTATTGTCTCGCTATCTGTTCTGCTAAGGTAAGTAAGTGGGGTGTCATTGCAGTCCATTTACCATTATCGAAAAATGTAGAAACTTTTTTCAAACAATGAACTTGCTAGTAGAGAGGTGCATCTAATACATGCTGTTAACACTTAAAGGCATACAAAATAAGCAAGTGTGAAGTCTATGTAATTTATTTTGCATTAATGTTGCTTTATTGGCAAACACATATTAACATAATGGAAGAACATCGATAGAACAACTCTTTCCACATTTTAATAACGCTATGTAAAATAATTTTGGTGGGATTTTTAATTTGTATGTGTCTGAAATAAACAGTCCATGCAGTGTTTGAGAACAAACAAAACAAAACTCTTAGCCTTGTCGTATCTAAAATAACTGGGAGCCAGGAAGGTTAATCTTTTCCTTAAGTTCCACAAAAGTCAACAGTGTTATCTCTTAGTAAGTCCCTACTTACTGTAATCTGTTTATCTGCCCGTAGGGGAAAGGATTTAAGTTCAAAGCCAGGTGAGAAAATTATAATTCTGGGACAAAGGTTTAAGAAGCCTTGTTACAATAACCCTCAAATGTCTTTGTCACACATTTTTATAATATTCTGTGACAAAAGGTCTCCATTTACAAAAACTATGACCTTATTTTGAGATTTGTAATCAACCTTGTTGTAAAGGCAGCTGTACATGACAACCTTATTCTCGTTATTTAAGAGTTTTTTTTAGATTTGAGAAAATCGAAAATCTGGGTAAATAAAGCAAGGCAATACGTTAAGTTTGGTAAACTCAACTGCTTTGACGTAAAGGGGGAGTCCTTTTTATTGTAATTCATCTTTTAGCCAGAAAATACCCAGAATTTTTGTATTTACAAGACTTTTTTTGATTTAAACGGTGCAAATACTTCAAGTATCGGGTCTCACACACACAGCAATGTCATCTGCATATAATATAATTTGGGGATTTGTTCAACTGACAACTTCTTTCGATCACATTCAGTAATGCTATTTCAGTATCACTGATATTGCATTCACTGTCTGTGATGGCAGTTGTACAGTAGATTATTATACTTACCTGTTAATCAAAACATTTAGATAACCTTTGAATACATTCATGGTGCTAAATATTCAGTGTGAAATCTTTCATTGGATGAGGTCTATGACTCATGGACATCACTTAGCGGATGATTATTATAATAATTATTACCCACTCATGTGAATGACAACTATTAATCCACTGAAGGAAATGTATGTGATTTTCAGTGAGATTCTCAAATTAGCATTTAACCGTATGTAGTGTGCAGAATGATGGGAACATGATGTGGACACCTGCTGTGCTCACATTTCCTCTTTTGAAACTCTTTGGGGCTCTGTGACTAGTCCCGGTAAAGACAGCATGTAATTATGATGTCACTATGTACAGCAATGAATAGCTATCCAATTTCATGAAGGAAAGTCACAACAGGCTTTTTGGTATGTGAGCGCATGTCTGCATGCTGATGAGGTAACTTGTAGTTCAACTGTGACTGTTGACTAAGATCCCAGTGACTCCGCAGTGTCTTCCGGCAGGAGGCACATTGTACACCAGGTCCTCCTCTGATTCAGTTGTAACAACTGCACTGATTCACCATATCATTCTTTTCTCAGCCTGTGATGAAGCCTCCCACTCCCACCCAGCAGGTGTGTCCATGGATGTGTCACCCCCCCCTGCTGGCTTTGGCCCAGGGGCTATAAAAGCTGCATTGCTCCCCAGATAGTCACACATCTAAGGCAGAAGCAAAAAATATTTCACCCCTGAAGTTCTACTGTGAAAGACTAATGCCTTCAATAACGAGCCGGCTCTCTACAACAACACAGAGTTTGCGTCCCTGCGTGGTGAAGCACAGTCCCTCAGCAGCCATTAGGGCCTAGTCCAGCCTTGTACCAGCAAGTGTGAAGGAAGTAGAGAGACGAGCTGGACATGCAGGCTCTATTGACTTTATCATTCCCTTTTGCATGGGTGGACATCTCCCCACTCTCTGGGAGTTCCAGTGCGATGCTTCTTGTACACAACTTCCAACATTTTAGTAAGTGCATGCAATTTTGCTCCATTATCAAGGTGGAAAATGTGCAATGGGAAACTGTGCCTGAGCTTTTTGCAATGAGGTCTGCAGAATTGATGATATTGCAGTGAATGCAGTCAACGGGGAGGTTGGCTAGAACTCAATTCGCTATTGACATGTCAGCTTTATATTATGATTGCACATGTGACTTGGTCAACACTCTTTTTCATGGGAGGTGCTTATAACAAGGAAATGATTGTGACAATATAAAGAGTCAACTAGTCACCTCCTCCCTTTGCTCAGTTGACAGATCCTGACAAAGTCTTATCCTAATCACCACACTGAAGAGGATCTTTGTGTCAGATTTGTTTAATGACAAAGTAGATTTAACTGCAAAGTATACCATACACAGAATGATTACATTTTAATTTCATTACGTACAAATACCAAAAAATGACCTAAAATGAAGCCTCAGGTGTTTCACCACAACAAAAAACGAATTACAATACCAAAAACAAATAGTAACTATTTCACACAGCAGAAAATACTAACAGGATGTTAGCCAACTAGGGTTATCTGTGTAAATGTGTGTGAGCAGGTACATGTTGTAGATAATATGGTAAGCCATATACAGTAACTGTATCGTCAACGTATGAAATCATTTTTATTCACGAATTATTGGTGAGTTCCTATAAACAGTGAGAACCAAAGGTACTGCTTGTTGTGGTTATTGTGGGTGGAGCACCCAGATTTTTAGCAGCCGACAAATACTAAATTAATTTCTTCATATTAGTATCACTAGGCTTTCACCGACTGAAATTGAAATTGCTGAGTTCCGTTTATTTATTTTTTAAAGTCTGACCTACCGATTCGGATTTTCTTTCTAAGAACTATAATTGACAGCCATGCATCAAAAACCATCAAAAATTCTAAATGTTATCCTTTTTACTTTTACTAAAATACATAATTCACATGATACGGGTTGTATTTTCATTTAAATACTTACTTCAATTAAAATTTTAATTATGTATTACAAGCTGCTTAGAGCTATTAGAACATCTCTATTGCCTCTCTGATAGCTATTGTATTATATATATACATACATACAAGAGGTATGCTTTTCACATGGCCAGTACATTCATGTCAGTGTATGCACCCAGTCCAAAATTGGAGGTTGGTAGAAGCGTATCAGACATCACCCAACCAGTGTTTTTACATGGAGGAAATTGGATTCCTGCTATGCATATAACATGTATCACAGGGGCTCAATTTTGACAGTGCCATAAAAGTGAGCTCTTGATAAGAATAAACAAACACAGAGGGAAGTTATTGATCCTGGTCATGCTCTCTCTCTCATCCTCTTTCTGAAAGAATAGGGATTTCCAAAAGGAATTGTCTGTCACTGGCACTGAGCTGTGACAGTGTTTTAATATTCATGTACGTTCTTGTAATGAGCGAGTCAAGTCAGATGTCAGTGTTTCACAGCAGAGGCACAATCCCACCTGTGATAAGCATCCAAATGGGAGACCACAAACAAACATGAAAAGGCATGTTGGTTATTTATGAGCTCCGCGGACAGCTTATACTGTCACCCATGGGAGAAGAGACTGGGTCTGGAGAGAAACAATAAGGCAGCAGGGGATTGGGTGGGACCTAAAAAAATGGTTTATATCATTGACATCAAGCATTTCCCTCCATTTCCAGATGTGGAGATTGATTCGGTATCCGCTCTCAGCCTGTCAAAACACAGGAGCGTCTATAATCTACCGATAAGCCTCATTCTATTCATACAATCCTCTTTTTTATCTGTACCTTTCAGTCACTTATTGAATGACAGAAACAACTGGAGCTAGACTCAAGTTCCTTTCCCCTCCTTGTGGATGGCAGAATACTAAAGAGGGCTTTTGGAGCTGCTCCATCACAGCTGGGAGAGCAGGTGGTGGGAAGAAGCCCTTGGGAGGCTCTGTTGGTGCAGACCTGGCCTGTAGGCAGCCTCAGGTACCGGCGCTGTCTTGCCAAAATGACAGTCACAAATTCATCTTACATTCCCTGTCATAACTCCATACCTGGGTTATTCCTTATTTCGACAAAGAAAGAGGCTTTCGATCATGACTTAGTTGTCTGATATCGATTGTAAACTTTGTTTGCACTGCACATGCAGGACCATCCCAGTATTTTGCACATTTATTTCATTTTCTACAAGTCATGTCTTCATTGAAAGTGAAAGTGATATGTATTTTTTTTTTTTTTATGAAGCTTTGGCTCTATAGCATGGCTCTTGGGATTACAATATTGTAAATCGGCCCACAGTTTGTGTCCATAGTGAAATATGTATGCACTCATTGAATTTACTTCCACTGAAGTTTGGTACACACATGGATGTTCCCCATTGAATGCATTGTAATATAGTGACTTTGATCCCCTGACTTTTCATCAAGTGCCATAATTTGGTCTTAAAATTCTGTTTTTCCAATGCTCTCCTTCATAACTACCTTCAAGATGAATTCACTCCTGTCAGCCTCAGCTGTACATTGTGCTTAGTGCCAGTTTGCATATCATGGGGAGCGAGGTAACCTTTACCTTTATATTATCAGCATTAACGTTGTCAATGTGAGCAGGTTGGCATAACAACCACTGTTCTTTTCACATCTACTTCAGTCATTCGCTAAGGACCTCAACTCTCATCCATCTCCTGAGACTGTGAGACAGAAGTCTTTACTTTGCTGATTTTTATTATGTATGGAGATAAGTGAAGAAAATGGCTGCCTAAATGGAGAAATTACATCTTTATAATACACTATAGTCTGCCCTAAAATGATGGAGATTTTATTGTTTGTTTTCTTGAGACAACTATGTTCAAATGTAAAGAAGCTGACTAATAGTAGAACATATTAACAAAATGTTTGTTTTGTAAAATCTCTAAAATAGGTTATAGTGCGATATAACAAGTCTTCTCCACATCCTCGAGGAATCACACACATGCTTGTACTTGTGCTGTGTCCACCTATCGCCTGCAACCCTACATTAGAGTCGACGGATATGAACACAGCATCCACGGCGCATGTTTGCTTTGTGAGGGCTTGTGCTTCGCTGACAGTTCTTTCTTGGGAAAAGCTTGTATCCAAGTGCTTTTAACAGCTCAGACTGCAGCCTTGACAGTAATTGTATATATGGTAAGGGCGCAGGACTGGGCCGCTACCTTGAGATGGGAGTCATTTTAATTAATGTCGTCCCTGCGAAGGGAAAATGTCAGGAATTCAGTTTAAACAGCATTTTTTTAATCGTAAAACTGTTAAATTTTTAAAGTGACTGAATACTATTACATACACTACACTACCACATTGTGTTTTCCAGCTGCTTATATTCTCTGTAGTTCAGAGAATAAGTTGGCACTACATTTTTTATTGTTATTATTATTATTATTACATTTTTACAGATATGAATGGTTCCTTTTGACTTCGGTGGTTCTTTGACTTTTGAAATGATGTAACCAGAAGTTACTTACCCCCCCTTGTTAAACATGTTTACAGCCTGGTTAAAAAAAAAAAAGCTGTTTTGGTCTTTATAGTTACTTTTCCCGTTCATCATGTCAACTGTATGACCGCATCCGTTTGAATTATACCACGGCCTAAAGTTAGGTATAATTAGGGCGTGGCCACTTTGAGTGACAGGCGGGCGCCGTACCAGCTCGCTAGCTGCGAGCTGTCTGCTCCGCTGCATCGTACGGGCTGCCTCAGCGTCACCGACGATCCAACTCTTTGCCCATTTTTAGAGTTATGCTGTTGTCACTGACAAAATGGCGACGGCCGGAGCCACCCTCTTCGAACATCACAACGGCTCTTCAGAAACCTATGGATGACGTCACTGAGACTACGTCCATATTTTATTCAGTCTATGTAATTTACACATCATGCGTACCACTTTACCTACGTTCAGGCTTTTACCACCAACATATAACTACAAATAAATACAATGACATTTGGGTATGGCTTGGCTTGGCATTGTTTAGACTTTATCAATACTGAGTCCAAGTCTGCTTATTCAATTTAGTTGTTAGTCCTAATGCAAATTATATCTGTGTCCTAAGATGTTGGATCACCACGAGCCTCCAGAACAGCTTCCCTTCTCCCTCTAACAGATTCTATTCTCTGAACTCTACTGGAGGGATGAACATTGTTCTCCAAAAAATGTTCCCTCGTTCGGTGCTTTGATGATGATGGCAGAGAGGGTTGTCTAACACACCGCTCAAAACTCTCCCATAGGACTTCAACTAGGTTGCGATCTATGAACTGTGAAGGCCATAGCATATGATTCATCATTTTTGTACCCACCAAAGCATTTACAGAGCATGTGGCCTCTGGGTGCCTTTTGAATCCTCACTCAAAGTCACTTAGATCTTTTTCTTTTGCCGTCAAAGCCCCCTCTGCCTAAATTTCAGGAATTATCCCAGATACGGATATACTTACATTTTTTTAATTTCTGAAGCAAAAATATCACATACCATTGAACATGAGTTGAATCCCTAGCACAGCTGAATCAGCTTTGAGACTGAGGGCCATGTATCTAGATGGCACCAAATCTTATGAGAGGCGCATATATATATATATATATATATATATATATAAATACCCAGCAGCTGGGGTTTCCTACAAATTGTCCCCCCAAAACACACAGATCATCACTGAGCAGACACTGTTTCCCAAAAGTGAGTCGCCTTTCACGGACCTCGTCTCGTATTGATTCCATCTTCATTATAACGCCTCGTTTGCAGAAGAAACATCACAGGCAGATTATGAGCAGTGCTGCATGTAGAGCCCCCTCCCTGGCACAGTGCTTGTCATGTGAACACATGTTTGGAGAGGAGTTCAAAGCTGGTCCGATATGACAACTTCATCTCAAGCATTTCACTGTTATTGCCCGTTGAATGATGATGAGCTTTTTTTTTCCGCTTTAAAGGTTGTCTGCATTATTCAGTCCTTGACACAATATGTTCCGTTCTCCTTTTAAAGCGAGGCAAAACTCAGAGTGAAATATTCACCACCTCTTTTGTCCTGTCTCGTGTCTTACAGTAAGTGTTTTTCCAACTCGGGGGGGGGGTTGTACAAGGAATGGACATAGTGGGAAGCATCATCTGACACAGTTAAAAGCCTCCTACTCCCAAACAGTTATCCTCAAAATGTCAAAATGAACTGCAAAACATCAAGTTTTGATGTTGGAACTGATGACAGTCTTGAAATAATTAGATCTTGTTGTCACCAGGACAATGCAGTGTGTCTCCAACAGCGTACAGATAATGTTATTTGAGGTGAGGATTAGAGACGCACGATTACACTTGTCGTGCTGCATACTGCTGGCTTCTTGTATGTGATCATTTTTGCTCCTGCTGATGCTTTCATTTTGCAGCGGCACCACCATTACCGGCATAATTGCATCTTCAAACCGCCAAGAGATGCGCCCTTGTTGCGAAATCCATTAGCACACCACAACACTCTGCCCCTGGGACGAGGACAGGGGTTTCCAACAAGGCTTAATATCACTCTGCGAGAGTGAATAAAACATGGACACTTTTCCTCCTCTTAGCTCGATGAGACGGGGAAAAACAATGACTCACGTGGGTTCATAACTTTTGTAAAATTAAATGTCACGACGCCTTGTGTGTTTCTATTCTAAACGCTGGAATAGTTTTGAGAGCACGTTTAGCAACTCGTGACAAGTTTTTGACATTAGTTTGTCACAGCAGCTACTGGAAAGAGTTTGATGTGAGACCCACAACCTCACGCTAGCGTTCTGCATTCGAAAAAAAAACTATTTTTTTTTTTCATTCCTCTCTCCATATTTTGCTTTCAATTATGTGATATTCAAACAACCTCTCTCGGTGCATCATGAAGAGCATTTCTCTGTTTTCTCATGCACGTCTCAGGAGGGAACCACGTCTCGCTTTCTTGTCTTGAGTCGTTTTCCAGCTCCGTCCCACACTGCCTTATATTGTCTGTTGTGTCATGGTTACACACCACCTGAGGGCAACAGTTCTTCAAGCGACAGGGGAAATCTCATAAACAACCACTCTCATTGTTATTTAGCATTAAGCTTGATATTAACTTCAGTTAACAGTTTTAAATTTGAGACATACGCGTCCAAACTTTATAAAAAGGAGAAATGAGCTCTGGAATATTACAAGAGCTCCAGTACAATATATGGAACTCCAATAAGACAAAATATATTTCACAGAGCACATTATACACAGTGTGCAGGAAATGAAAGTGGTCCTTTCCACAATTACAGCACACTGATGCAGTGCAAGTCTTCCGTGCAGACTCAAAATCATTACAAAGTTTACAGTGTATCCGACACCTTAAGGGAAAAGACAATAACAAGCAGAAGCCTTTTACACAAGCTAGACTGTGGCTAAACATTTATAAAAAGTTTGAAGAAAAGTTTGCCACTGTTGCAAGTACCTGGCCAACAGATTTAAAGTGATGTTAAAATGTTGGTAATATGGCCACATAAAGAAAAATAATATTACAACACATTATTCTGTTTTTACTTTCAAAAAACAAAAACAGGTAATTCTTAGTCGAGTTGGAGGCAGGGCTCAGATGATGGCAGCGTTGGTCCCATCAGCCTCAGCAATACTTTTTGTTTGGTGCTAATTAGCAATTGTTAGCATACTGACGTACTTGACTGAAGTGGTGACAATTATAAATAATAACAGGACATTTAAATCAATTTGACAATCCAAACCGGAGTCAGGTTTATTGCCAAATAAGCATGCAATCATATGCCAGTATACCTTGTCAAATATAATACTGAATAGAAACGACAACAGACAAGAACCGTGCTAGGTTTTTAAATTATTTTTCAGTTATGTAGATGTTCAAGGGAAGTTTCTCTCAACTTGGATGCTATTGTCTTCGATTCCCCCCCACTGCTCCTATTGGTACTGTTGTAATACCAGTGTACTCACCAAGGTAAATGCTGAGACATTGCCAAAAATGAAGTCAGACAGGCAAAACTTATTTAGAAGTGAAACATGGTGAGCAGTAAAACACACAAAGAATAATTGTAACTTAAAATGTGAACACGTGAACCGGTCCCTGTCTCCTCTGTGATTCTGTGGGACAGTGTGAATGTGTGAGGTTTATGAATTTCAATCAGCTGTTTGGCCTCTGGTGGGCCTCCGGTCTTTTAATTGACCTCTGTCACGAGTCAAGTGACTGCAGCACTCTGGCTGCTGCGTGCAGCAATTCTCCACCACTGGACTGGAGAATTCAATTAGCCTCGTCTTGGCCACCAACACTGGATGCATCGGGGAAGATTTTCCTCTCCCTGTGTGTTCGCTATTTGCAACCGCACACATTATTTCCAATCACAAACGTGCAAAATGAATTCAGAAAGTCAAGGAGGGACATGCAGCGGTATACGAAAACGCCATTTACAATTCTTGCCTCCCTGCAGTCCACTGCAATCTCCCATTCATACAGATTAAAATACACAAGCAATTTACCCTTGGCACTGGCATTCCTCTCTGCTTCCATGTTGGTTAGGTTGGAAACAGAAAACGGCGCTGCAGCAGCAAGAGCTCAAGGGAAATATGTTTAATTTCCTGGACATTGATGACTCGGATGATTGTTCAGTTTTCAAAAAAAGAGCACCCTGGATAAACCAAAATTTGAGTAAGTTATTACTATTCAATACTGAGATGACACTTACATGGAGGGTCATGCAGTTAGCTGAATTTGTTACATGAATTTGCTAATGATGAGTTCATCCATTCCTAAGAAAAATGAATAAATTCAAGAAGGTCCATATGGCCTCTTGGCTGTAAAGTTACTGAGTGTATACACACACACACACACACACACACACACACACACACTGTAGCTCCGTCTGCCTTGCTGTGAGAGCCCACTGCTCCAGGAACAGCTGTTCGCTGGTGTCCCTCGTGGCCCCCTGCCAAGCGAAATATGTGTGTGTCGGCCCACGACCACACAAACCCACCTTGCACGGCGAGGCGTGCTCTGCACAAATGAGTGAATAAATGAAATGAAGAAGTATTCAACACTTAATCTGCCTCCCAAGAGAACGGCAGCCGCCGACTCTTAATACATTCAACGAAGGAATGCCAGGCGAGGAAAAAGGAAAGAGGACCGCTGAAAGGGAGCGACTGGTCGAGGAGAATGAAGCCCAACTGTAAACATGGTTAGAAAACAAAGGATTATGAGGAAATGAGCTGCTCGCATGACAGCATAAATCAGTGGGAGGCATTCTCCTCTAATGGAAAGCTGGGGCCCCATACCGAGGACCTTATCAATCATAGAGATAGAGCTGCCATCATATTGACTATGCACCAAACAAACAATATCTAGGATGAGGTCTAAGTGCTATTCCCAATACAAGCCACATTGTAGATCATTCCTCCGCCATGGTCTCCTGGGAGCACATTGAATTGTTGAGAATGTGTGTGAGTGCAGAACATGGTGGCTTGGAAAGGCTGGAGGAACGCTCTTCCGCTGCCGGATTACAGCAGCAAACATCACTAACGTTCATTGTAAAATATCAGACTGGAACTATTTCTTAATAGGGGCTGATTTTTACAAAGCTTTGCAAAGTGCGGCAGACTATTTTGGAATATGTGCTAATGACATTTGTCTGATTCAAAAGTGCTTCTGTTATGATCAGCACACGATGGCTCAGATCCAAACCTCAGCAAAATGAAAGTAGATGTGTTTATGAGTCATACATTTGACTCACTTCTCTGATATATGTATCCGCTGCATTACAAAACCTAACTTAAAGAAATAAGGTCATGTAATATAATCCAATTTGCTACCTACATTTCCAGATTTCGCATCATTTCATAATAATATGTCTCATTTTAAAATGTCTTACTTTTGTAGGATTTCTGCAAGCTTTTAAGCCCTATTTTTTTCATTCATAAACAATTCTTATGAATTCAGTGTCTTCAGGTGTAAACCCCTATATCTACTGTATAAAGGGATTTTCTAGAACACACACACACACACACACACACACACACACACACACACACACATACACATACACACACACTCATGCTGCGTGTGCAGTAACTAAACTGTGAGACTTTGGGGAAGGAGTCAGAAGCATGATGTGGCTCTCTGTTCTGTTTCCGGCTGACCTGTTTCAGTCGGGAGTCATATGCACCACAAAGCATGGTATTCACTGCTTAATTTAGCAATCACAGTGCAGAGGAAGACTCTCTGAAGAATTGTGAGCAGCATCTGTCTGGTTTTAAGACTAGATCTGAGGGTAATAATGTGCACATATTCTGGTCTTCCCACTAGGCACCAGGATGTATAAACTGCCCACCAAGTGTGCATGAGGTGACTGTTTGATGATACAAGAACATCATGGCCTGATAAATCAGTTTGAGGGTGCAGGGGCAGTTAGATTTTGTGTCCCTGGTATCCCTCAGCTCCTGCATTAAAGCCCTCTTTGCAATGTGCCTGTCACCTCCAAACTCACATTAACTACAGTGCAAACAGAAGACTATGCGCTGCAGCTTCATCACATAACAATATGGGCCTCGACGTGAGGTAGTAATGCAGGACATTATGTCATATTGTGTTTCAAACTAATTTGAACATTAACCAGTTACTAAGACTAAGATAAGCATTGCAAGTGGGACTTGGGGGCCCCTGTCTGTTGGGAGCATAGACTATATATAAGAAGTGGACGTAAGTCACCATGACCTCCCCCGTTGATTTGTGGACTGCTGCTTTGAAGCCATGAGTTTGGCCATCGCCATCTTGTTTTTTAGAAGTTACACAGAGAGTGGAGCTATGTGCAACTGAATAAATTGAATAAGCAATTTTTAGGCGACCAAAAATGTTACAATTAACTTTCATGAACTTAATAAACACACTGTGAAAGGGTAAGAGTTGTAAGACGAAAACAGACAGCTCCCAGACCGGACAACACTGAGGTAGTGACGTCAATCACAAAGTAGCCACACCCTAAAGCAGTGGTTCTCAACTGGTCTGGCTGCGGGACCCACCATCACCCCTTAATGACAAGCCCCGACCCAAATTTTCAACTTCTCAAATGTATTTAATGTAAAGATGGTGCAGTTTGAACCTCAGCAGGAAATGTCCTCTGCAGTCGTAGTAGTAGGGAGCAAAATGACCACTTGCCTAAATTCGAGTTGTGGTCTGTTGTTTGATGTCATCCGACATGTCTTCAATTCGCCTACTTAGTGTCATTTGACAGAAGTATATTTTTCAGTTTATCCGCTGCGGATTGATCCAACAAATGCCGCTTCAGTTTTGACGGCTTCATGCGTTCTTGTGCAAGAACCTCGCTGCACAAAACACACTGAGGTGTTTGCCCTCTTTTGTCCTCAACGTAAGAAAATCCATTTCTCATGTAGTCGGTGTCGTACTTGCGTTTCGCACAATTAGCACATGAAAACAAACTTTGTGGGTGTCCTTCTATACTGTGAAATGGCGGGTGTGTATTGGCATTACAAGGCATTAACGCCAAATACTGTGTGAATAACTCCACTGCATAAAAAAATCCCCTTCAAAATAAAAGCACACGATTTTATTTAATTTTTTCAGGCAAAGGCCTCGCGACCCACCAGTTGAGAATCACTGCCCTAACGCATACCTTGCTTCATCATCTCACTCTGAATGGAATCATTATTTACTAAATGAACATCATGCTGTTTTGAAGAAGACTTGTGATTGAGACCATAAACTCATGTTTACAATGTTTATGAGGTAATATATCAAGTTACAAGTAGGGATCACCCCCTGGTCTTGTTCCGCCTGGTTAGGAGCCCTCTTTACTTCTTTGTTGATCCAGCCTCGAGTGACATAAATCCACCCTGAAATGCTCCGACATTGTTCTACATCAAAACATTTTGATTTCCAACTTGTGTTCCTGTAGCTGAAGTGTTTTAATTTACATATTTTGTGTACCCCTTTTCCCCTCAACCTGCATTGTCAACTTTCGCTTCAGTTAGCAATTTCCCGTATTTCCCAGAATGGCTTTTAACAGCCTCCAACAAAAGGCTTCTGTGCGCTGCAAACATGTAGGTGGAGAGAGCGACAGCAGCGGTGCAGTGAGTCTTAGAAAAACAGAGAGCGAGACGGAGAGAGAACAATGCCGTGGAGGTGTATGACTAGTCAACACTGGCACAAAATGGTGAGTTTCGAGAGAAGCTCTGCCTGTTTTATTCTCAGTGCTGATACCAAAACCTGATATTAACGATGCTGCTTTTGATTGCTTAAAAAAAAGTGTATGGACACCTAAACACTACACCCATATGGGATTGTTTGGACAAAACCATTGTGCTCTGTGCACGCCATTCACGTTCTTCCACACCAATTTGGGAAAACCTATCTTTGTGCATGAGGGTATAGTCATATACACATTGTCAAACAGGAAAGGACCTTCCCCAAACGGTTGCTTGAAATTTGGAAGTGCACTATTGTCTTGAATATCATTGTTTGCTGTAATATTAAGATTTCCCATAATTGGAAGTCAGGGGTTATGGTCAAAGTCTTTTTTTGCTTTGGAAGGTTCCTAACGAGTGAACTGACCTACATGTATTTAAGTGGCAGCCATGATAAGAGCGAGTTGAATTGTCTAAATGCCAAGGAAATGTGCTTCAATGCTTCCTTTCTTATCTCCTTTAGACTAGACCATCCTTCACAAAAGGAAAGGAGATAATGCCGTCCCACAATTCCTTACAGCAGCAACATTTCAAGCGACGCTTCATTCCTCCATATTACTTTTTTGATTTTAATTCCAACCTTGGAACTAAAGTTATATTTACACTGGGTTTTCCATGTTTATATCGAATGCATGAGACAACATGGTAAGATTGCACGGGACAAAGTATCTAAGATGCACTTTTAGTAGTCCATCTTTGAAACTTTAGTTTTGCACGGCAGACCCTCGTCAATAACTTCCGCCGTCGCATATTTATGTTGTCCTCTCTAGGCGCAGTCAGATTCTCTTATCCTCCTTATGTCCTTATGAATTCTCCTTCACATCATTCCTTGACCTCATAACGTTTTCCATCGAGATCAGGGAAAAGTGTTTAGGATTGATTGTTGTTGTTTGTTTAATGTTATGCACCACCCGCCATGTCACATTCCTTCTATGTGCAACATACCTTGGCAAATAACCAGTTCTGATTCTGATTCTGAAAAGACACAAGACTATACGATGATGTCGTACCAACTGTGTATCCAGTTCAACAGGATCAAGGAAAGTGTTGAAATGCACTGACGTGTACAGTTGGGCACTATAAAGGCTTTCCTGACAGTCCCTGAAAATGTGTCAAACATCACAGCCACACAATATCTGGATATTAAAATAATAGGTCCAAAGCAAAGACAGAAACTGGCGCCCTGTACGCAGCTGCAACCAATCACAGCATCTCTTACACTCTGTCGGATACTGTCATTGGGTCATGAGGTTAATGATTTGGTGCTTTGTCAAATCACATTTATTATCTGAGCATGGATTAATTTGTCAGTATTGTGCGGCCCAGCAAAGCCTTAATTAGAAGAACGTTAATTGCAGTGATTACCAGCCTCCTCTTGAGGCGCCGTGAATGGGCGGAGGAGCAGGAATCGGCACCAAGTTTTGGGAGTGACGCAAATTAAGCGTTTGGAGAAGTCACACACTGCGACAGTATGTGGAGCCTCGCACTCGTCGTGTTTCCACCAAGATGTGATTTCCTTAATCTCTTTGGATAGCCTGGACAAAATTACTGAGTGATTGCTCAAGTGTTGTTCACATAGATAATGTTCTGTGTGCGGAAAATCGCAACAAATTCAATTATTCCTACTGAGGGAGTATTGTATTGGAGGGCTGGAAGCGAGTGCAACCACAATCTCATGTCGGAGACACACAGACAAACCAAGCACGCAGTCAGCTCTGTAGGCAGCGCGAGATGCTGCTTGTCTTTGACACTGAAATGCATACGCAATCAGATGAAAGACTGGAGGACTGCGTTTGGACTTAAGGGGCAGAGCTGAGATACAGACGCCAGAAGCACGTTATCTCAACCTCTGTTCAATGTCGTCTTCCTGTGGGCTGATCCCATATGGTAATGCTTCTCTGCCCCGACATTTTCCAGTTAAAGCTGAAGACGCAACTGGGGTGCTGTTGTTAAGCTAGTCTCTGTTTCCAATTTGCATTGTGCTGCTTTTCTTACAGCCCCAGTCAGACCTTGATTCAGACATCCAGCAGCGGCTTGTGATTTAGTAGGTCCATTAAGGAATCATATCAGATTGCTGCTGTTGGAAGGATGCAGGAAGGGGTTACTTCATAGCCAGCATGGACAGGAGGAATGATTACAATGACCAAAGTCTTGTCAACATACAAATAACATGTGAACTGCCCTTCATTTTTATTTCGGCCACTTGGAGGCAGCGCAACAAACAGAAAACACAACATCAATAACATATTCACTCTTCTTTCAGCTTTGTTTTGGCCTCCACCAACAACTGAGAAAAATATTTGGCTCTTTAGCCGCTGGATTCTCAACTTTCTTTAGTTGTTAACTTTTTCTCTCTGTTGTTTTTTTGCTGGGCAGGCAGCGTGTTGTTGGTTTATAAGAGCATTTTCCCCCAAATCAGCTGCAGAGTCAGGTAATAATTTTCTGTGGGGTCGTCATTGCAAGTGACATCATTAACATCATCCATCCATTTCATCCATTGTTAGTGCAGATACGCTTAAAGTGGCAAAATATAAAAAAAACATCCAAAAATCGCAATTTGCTTAGATAGAGGATCTGTTTATAGTTGAAGAAAAATTCACTATGTCATCCTCTTAATACCCGACAGTGTCTCGTAAAATGTCCAAGAACTCAGAAATGCTCTTTACTAGTTGTGGGCACAACGTTTCTAAGAGCATTCCTCCACCATAAGTGTCATAACAGGATGTTTAAATGAGCAAAAACTTAATTTTACAAGTTTGTAATTGAACCAGAGTTTGATCTAAACACCATTATAGCTGCAATTTTACGGATAAACAGCTTCCTCTTTCTAGTCATGTCTTGCACGTAATGCTTTCATACTGGGAAGCCATATTTCTCTCTTTTCATGCAGGGAAAATATATTCTAAATCTTTCTTGTTACCATTCACAGTTTCCTTGGGCAACGCACTTAGTCATTTAGACGTGAGAGAAAGAAATGTGTGTTTGTATGTACTGTATATGTGTGATGATCTTCAAGTAGGGCAGGTCAATGGGCTGCCTCAAACCAGCTGACCAATCAGGATCTTTTTCTTCATTTTGAAGCGAGAGCAGCTTTTCTGGGAAACATATTGATTCAGGCCTTGTGAAGCCATCCATCTTACACCAACGGGCTCGGCTTCTGAGATTGCTGCTTGTATTTAAGCAGTTGATAGCCATCACATGAGATGTAACAAATCGATTGTGGACAGCGTTATGGAATATAATTCATGGCTTTGAGTGCACCCAACAGTTAGCTATAATTAAGCAGGCTTATTTGCAAATTGAAGGCTGGTGTGTTCACTCACGATCCCCTGAGATAAGTGGAGATGGATGTGTGTTGGCGGTTGGGGGGGGGGTAGACGGTGCACAGGGAGGTCAGGTGTTTCCTCAGTGGAAAACCTGTCAGTTACATTTAATTGACAGGTTGCATGTTTGAGTGCACGCTTGAAGTTGCTTTCCTTCCAGATGTGTCCACTTGTTTTGCTGACAATGGTGAAAATGTCAGGATCCCTGTCAGACCAGACACCTCCCATGGCCACACAGCTGCAGACACTTCAGCTAATCACCTCCTGCGGGCTGACACACCAGACCCAGATCCTACGAATGAGATCTGGGCAGTATTTGAACCCTGGTCCTCCAGACATGTGTTGTCAGTCGGTACAGTCTTCATGCCGGAACAGTCGTCATACAGGCTTCATTCCCAGACCCGCTTCAACCCGGTACTGTCTTTTGCTTTGAGTACCTGTTAATCTGCCTGCCTCTGGTGTCGATCCACGGGACATCACACTGTCGATCTGCCTGCAACCCTGTGTCGGACCAAGGGATCCACACAGTATCCTGCCTGTCTTCCGGTATCGGTCCACGGAGAACCACACCGTCGATCCTGCATGCTGCACCTTCTAAGAATAAAGTATTTTCGTTTCCTCAATCCTGTCTCGTGGTCTGCTATTGGGTCCTGTTCAGAACTCCCTTGACGGAAAACTAATTCTAGATTTTGACCTTTGGCGTGATAACATGACGACTAATCTAATATGGTGGACGTGTTGGCAAACTATTGCCTATTTTACATCCAGCAGGCAAAAAGTAACAATTACATTAATTTGGAGTCATGTTTCTAGACACCTGACAAGAAATCATTTTCCATTGAGCTTTGTTTTAGTCCCCGACAACTCCTGAACAAAATGTCTGCCCCTTTAGCTGCCAAATGCTCCATATGGTCACCATATTGTTGTTAACTTTGTCTTTCTGTCGTTTGGGGCTGTGCAGGTAAGCATACTGATTTTATCAGAGCTTTTCTGCAGAAAACAAGATTGATAAGAATTGTAAAAATTAACCAAGGCGGTTAAGTTGTGGGCCATAAAAGTAAAACATAAATAATGCCAAAACGCTCCATAGAACTAGGGGTCAACTATTTTTAATTCTTCGTCAAAATCGATGAAAATGAGCATTCAGTTTCAACCATCGAAGTAAAAAGCAAGACCGGCGACACAAAATTTGGCGTGGCAGCTGCCGGAGATGGAGATGACGGGGAAACAATCCTCCCGCTTCCCTGAAGTCATCGGTGTGGCAACATTTTGCTTCCCCCATGAGTTACATTACATTAGTCATTTAGCAGACGCTTTTATCCAAAGCAACTTACAATTCAGATTCTATCACATTCATACACCGTAGACGCAGGAGCAATTTTTGGGGTTAAGTGTCTTGCTCATGAAGGATCCTCTGATTGAAGGACGGCCCTGCTCTCCACTTAGCCACAGTCGAGTTATGTAAACATGATGTTGACCGAAAAGCTACGGATTGTAGGCTGCAGCAACCAATGGAGCTGTCCCCACAGAGAAGAACAGCGCTTAGTGGACTTTTGGACAAATTTTAGCCTTGGCCGCTTAAAATCGATTGTCTCTGTCATGGCTTTGTACAGTATGTGGGCGCCAACAGGGACTTCATGGTGCATTCACATTTACCTCGTAAACTCTTGAGAAACTTAAGCTGTAAATTACTATTTCTTTGGGAACAGTTTGTTTCCAATTGACTGGTGAAATAAGCTGATATTACATATTCAATACATTTTTCTTATTCGATCATAGAGTGACAAACAGTCATTTTCCCCCCATTGTTAAAATACATATATTGATATCTGCAGCTTTAACAGCAACAACAAAGTGTCACAATTGCAATAAACCAAAGTGGATGAGTACAACAAAACGTATAGCTTAGAAACCTCTTCTCTTTCTCTGATTCATCAAGGAGATGTTGCCACACAAAGTGTCCCTCTTGAGCCTATTGAATGAGCTGGTGAGGCTGGTCCACAGGGAGCACTTGCTGTGTTTTAGGTCTGAATGGCAGACCGCTCCAGAACACATGATTACAATGTGGCTTGCCTGCTGCAGGTCGCTGATTAGCTGCTACAAAGCGTAGTTGTAGCATGGCCATTAGTCATAGTGAAGGAATCTGATCAGGCCACTGTCTTTGCTTTACCTCATGTCCAGTGCTGGAAGATTGTTTCCTCCTTGCTGAATTTCTTGCAGCAACCATTACTGTATGTAATCGGACTGCAGCAATGCAGCAGAAGCCCTTCCTCCTTTTAGCCAGGCTATTCTTATTCACTGTTTGTACTTATACCTACAAAAGGTAATGCACTGTAAGCGGTATATAAACTGCGTAATTGTGAGCCAGGACGTGCCGGGCTGCCTCTAAGGAAGTCAGGTGTGGTAGTATAAAGAGTGACAAAGTCTGTGTAGTTTGGAGGTCGAGGTGGCTGGATGGGTCAAACAAACACAGGACTTTCATCCGGGAGACAGCTGTCCGTGTCCCGAGTGAAACCAAAAGTCAACTTGTTTTACCTTACTATTCCTACATAACTTACACATAATTAGCTAGCCCCACCGAGGTAAGTTATTTAGCAAGCATACTTATTTTATGTAAAGAACATACTTATTTGAACCCAAACCACAATCTTTTCCGAAACCTGAATATGAAGTTGTATTAAACCTTACTTACGGCCTCTGCACTGAAGGGGCTTGTGCAAGCGCATTGATCCCGTTGCTGGACATTCATAAGAGGACGCACAAAAAAAATTTGTAACATCATACAAACAGTTATCAGGATATGTTGTTTAGACACACAGCAGCTGTATAAGCATGTGTAGTGGGCCTAACTCATTGTGTTGATTAGCATAATGATGTAATTAAAGAAATACCTACACACCTGTAATTGTAGATAAACAACACATTCTTGCTTAAATGCTCTCTGTGCAGGTGCACTGCAATGCCATAGCAAATTCATGCATTCAAATACACTTTATACTTTTTTAAATGAACATATAAAGCAAAACATCCAGGCCGCTGACACTCATGAGTACTGTAGTATTTAGTGGTGTTGAACATTTCAAACTGATGAACAACAAGTAAACATGATGCACCCATGTGTCTGTCTTAACAAACACAATGAGCTTAATGGTAAACATTTCATATTGCATAATTGGCAGAAAATATTTCATGAACCAGCTGCAAGACGACATCATAAAGTGTAGCGTAATGAGCCTTCAAAACATTCACCAGCTCAGGCAGCAACGATAAAAAACACAAGCTGATGGATGTTTTGAATACCAGTCAGCATTCACAGTTAAAATTATTTTCACATCCACTCACAGGACAACAAAAATGAAAAGAGATGCAATATTTTCCCTAAGGTCTGTATTTTGCTCCCTAGATCAGCACAACCGATATGAAGGATGTATAGGTTGTGCAGAAAAACCCTGTGTTAAATGTAATAATTGTAAGTATGGGAGCCAAGCAGGGCCGTAGATGTGATTTTCACCGCTGTGTGCTGTTATTTCATACTGTGTTTTTTTTTTTACATGAGACTGATGTTTTTTTTGCATAGAGAACCCACCGAGAAGCTGGTTGCATCATCAAAGTTTAACAGTGCAAGTGCCTCTTTCTGCTGAGCGCTGACCCTGAGTTACAGGCCCTGCAAACATCTGACACAACTTTTGTTTGGGCTTCTGCCGTTTCTTTCAGCTAACGCGGAGCGATGCCCTGATGTGTGTTCTGTCAGCTTGTCTGCTGCTTACCTTCTGTGCGGCGTTCGCCTGGGAAAGACCAAACCGTAATCTACAAAAGCACACTGTGGCGAACTGTCAGAGTTGAAACTTGTCCTGCTATCCTCCCCTCTGTACCAAAAAAAGCTTTGCATCTCTCTTTGATGTACCGGCACCTCGGTGCTGCTGGGTATGATGCTCCCAGCTTTTCTTTGCATTCATCCCCTGTCAGTCCAGCTGACATCAGTCAAGAGTCTGCATAAATGAATGCTCTCCAGTCGGCATGAAATGGTTTTGTCACTCAAGAAGAAACGCTCAGAACTCCAAACATTCGACTGCAAAACAGAGGTCGGGTGTTGATGTGGGTGTTTTGGAGACAGGCTTACATGGCCACAAGAGAAAGTCCAGATGTTCTTTTTACGGCTGGTTCAGTGCTCGGATGAGACTAGGTTTTAGTGTGCGTCCAACTTGACCTTTTTATTTCTTATTGTAGGAAAATTTATTTGCAGAATTTAATTTTCTGATAATCCATAGCATGTCTCTCCTCTTACTCTACTCTCATTCCTAGCATCTGCTGTCCGACAGGCTCATATTATATAAGACTCGCCTT
Organism: Anarhichas minor; assembly: GCF_050575085.1. Taxonomy (NCBI): domain Eukaryota; kingdom Metazoa; phylum Chordata; class Actinopteri; order Perciformes; family Anarhichadidae; genus Anarhichas; species Anarhichas minor. Next base: position 1,794,038 of record NW_027466449.1, on the reverse strand, counting down.
CTTGTAGCTTAGCAACCAATCAAAATGACAGCTTGTTAATGTGTATATGTGTTAATCCTCCCACTGTCTGTAATTTAAATTTGCAGAGACCAAGGTATCTTGACTTTTAGTCTCTTGTGTGGATGCAGCACCAAAAACACTGGATCCATAATTTCCCATAATGCAGCTCAATGGACCCTTCGCAAGACACTTCCTGTCTGGTAGACAGAGAGGTTTTTCAAACTCCAGATCCCTGTTTGTGTACCCCTAACTGTTATACAATTGTATTATCCAAGCCAAGATTAAGAAACGGATAACTGAGTCATAGTTCAATCATATTGTAACTCAGCTCTTGCCATGCAATATTACGTCTGCATGTTTCATTCAAAACAAACACTATTAGGCTACGTGCATAAATGTGTGTTTAGGCAGAAATATACACAGTTGTTTTCCGTTTGTCCATGGCTTACTTACCTCTGAGTCATATGAAATGTTTATGAATTTAATTATGAAAAAACATTTAGCTATTATAGCCCATTGATTTATGACTCATGTCAGCAGGTCAAATTTATGATCCGATATGTTTTTCCTTTTCCGTTATGAATACATGTCACAAAAATCTTTAACTATTGCTTACGTGTGCTGGAATAAAATCATATTGAAGAGGACGTCAAAACACACACACACACATCTACAAATAATAGGGTACTCTGTTGAGACATTGTGAAGCATTGAAAAGATTAAGGATCCAAATAAAGTGTTGTTTGAAGGTCCTCTGTGGTTTTCTTCTCTCTGCCCCATTTCTTCATCACACTCTGCTTAGCTGAGTCATAAGTCTGTGTACACACCGTGTACAGCAGGCAAGGAAGTACGCACAGTATCTGTTCTTTCTGTATAAAAAGTGGTGCATTCATTTTAACACCTGGCCCTTGGTGTTTTTTACGGACTACTCATTGTCCTTTGGTAAAGTACATTTTAAGATTCGGCCACGAATATGACGGTTTAGTAGAGGAAAAAAGGCCGAAACGGAACAAAAAAGCTGCATTTTCATAGTTCAGTTCGGCAGACGTTGGAAATGCTTTGACCATTTGTCTAAAGCTACGTCACATCTGAGCAGATGCTCCCAGTGAACTAGAATCAGCTGTGTGTATTTATCTAGCTCACCTTGTGTTATCATCCAGGAGGCTGTCATCGGTCTGATAAGGGCACTGGATTGCTTCTGGATACGTGTAAATGGCCTCCTCTGTCTTCTTTAAATCGCCTTGCTTGGTTATTGCCATCAAGAGGGTTTCCCTGCAAAGGTCGCTTCTTAAATCAGAAGAACAATTACAGTGCATAGATGAGTTTCTAAAAATTCATTTACAAAAGGAATCCACGCATGGAAGATGAATTAGCAGCTTATCTGCATATTAGTGGAATTAGGGGGAGATGTGTTCATTCACAAGCCAGAGACAGATAAGTGATGTCCCATTGCCGAACGTGGCTGCAAAGGTCAATGGTATGTTTACATGGAAGCTGAAGGAAATGGCTCCTATGTATCTACATCAGTTATTAGCCGAGCTGCCCACCTAATTAAGTAGCAAGCACGGCAATCAATCACAGGCCAAATTGGATTTGGATTGGATTTCTGTGGTCTCTGCAGTGAGCAGCGGATTGTCAAAAGCTAGTGGTTTGACTTTGACATTCCCAGTCAGCTCAGGCAGAAATTAGTCACATGCATTAGGACAATGGTGAGATAAGTAGCAGTGTAATGACACACAGGGCCCAGGTTTTCCAGCTCAAGTAACGCCAAATATCCTCTGAAGCATTACCTCTAAGGTCGAATGGGAATGAGGGTACATCCTTTTGGTGATTATACAACATGGTGGCAACAGAACGAAAAGGGAAGTCAAAATATTTGTTTAAAGTAAAGCAAGGGAGCTCAATGAGGCACCATTACATGTAAAAGCTCCAGCAGATATTCAACATAAAGAATGGAGTAATTACTGTATATATTGCCGGCTGTATGGAATAACTCTGTGCTAATGAGACTATCCCAAGCACACACAGGCAAGCAGAGAAAAAACAGCAGGACTGTTCCAGAACCTTTCACAACACTAACTGTGGGCCGTATTGATTTTGGGTCACTTTCCTAATAAGAGTCGGAAACGTTTTAATGATGGGGAAGGCATCTGGGATGCTTTATGACATGAAGCCAACCAATGTGGCGAAAGATAAATCCCCACCTCATGAGTTTCAATTAACTGTGTTTCTCTGTTCAACCATGTCTCTAACAAATCTAGCAGCAAGTGTTGCAAACACTAAATGGACAAGTCGACAAATTATTTGTTTTAGTGTAAAACCAGATCCCCTGATGTACCACCCACGCCAAACCCAACAAGTCAATCAAAAACTCATTTGTAATTGGCCCGTATAAGCTTTCTGATGAGCCTGTCATCATTAGTGAACGCCTTTCAGAAATGTCACCCTTACAAAAATGTTAATTTAAGCCTTTTTTGATTTGCCAACTGCCTGGTGTCTCCACTGATATGCAGTAGTATCCAATACCTGTAAACAGACTTAGACATGTATAGATGGAGTTCCCTTATAAGGTTATGGTCATTTCAACAAACGGCTGATGCGGCCATTTTTTCCTGGGAACGACAGTCTTGCCAAATCACTTCCAGCTCCTTTTTGTCTTTGACAAAATCAGCTCTTTACTTAGATGTAAATCATAACTCGTTTTTTGTAGTAAAGCAGTACTGATTGAGTCCCTTGAGGGTTTTTTTGTGCTGCAAAATACCTCAAACGTTGCAAATACAAAAGCAACCTCTGCAGTTTGTTTGAGAATGAAATTGAAATACGAGGCGTATTATTGAAGCAACAGTATGTGGTTGTGCAAAGCTGAGATCGACGATGACTTTTTCCATATGCTTTGTCCGTTTGCTACAAACCAAACAAAGATAAAATCGGATGAATTGAGAGCGAGGAACACAGGCTGCGCCGACAAAGGCAGCATTTGAATCTTTTATTCATATCCACATGGAAACGATAAGGTGCCAGCGCGCGCACACATACAAACATGAACACACAGCTATTTTGCATACTGTTTAGTACGCACTGAGGAACAGGCTGGTAACCTCAAACGAAGCTGCTGAGTGAATATCAACTCACCTTGTGTAGTGTGTCAGTCTTCATGCGGTGTCTGGTTTGTGTTCAGGTTTCAGATGTCACTCAGTCGGAATCCCCCCACCTTTGGTTTTGATTCCTATCTGTGGCAGGTGTCACTCAATATTCCTCCCTCCCAGGGCTTCCCTTTTCTTTTTTTGTGATTATTTATTTCAAAGAATCTCAGCTTCCACTGATAACTGAGAAAGCAGGAGCTTTGTTGAGATGATCGAGGGCAGTATTACACTGTCGAATCATTCTCAAAACCGGTGAAAAAAAATCGGTACCCGCAGATCTTCAGTACACGTATGCTATTTTTTTTGCAGCCTTGAAGAGTGATTGCTCTATTGATCTATGCTCAATTTATTTGCAGCAATTTGCATATTCATTTTGTGTGATATTCTTATTGCATCAACTATTGGTGAGTCTCCTTTAAAGTTGTATTTCGTTTGTTAGATAACTTCTTATCAGTTCATATTTGTGACTCTGGAAGGTAATGTGTTTAGACAGCCTGGTTTAACTGGTAATCAGGCTTCATCAAACATCCCTTTGGTACCTAAAAAACGCCGCTAAATGTAATAATATTCGGTGGAAAATGGGCATATTTGGAAACCTTTGCCAAAACCACGATTGTATTGCTACATTTATTTCTAATTAATCTAATATCTTAAGTGTTAATTTTAGCGGATTTCAATCTATTCCAACATTCCACCGTTGGTTCGATTTCCATTTGTCTCCGCTTTATTTATGGTCAGCAGGTATCAAGTAATGAGAAAATCGAAGCAATGATACATGGAAAACAACGAGTTAATCACATTGGAGAGTGTACTCCTGGAAAATGCAACCTGTTATTCAAGCAAAGCACTTACAGGAGGTCACATTTGAAGTTGTTGGCGAGAGTGTGGGGGAGGGGCAGCTAGCAATATCAGTATATTGTTCTCCTGCTCAATTCTGAATATAGTATACAATGAGAATGTGCATTGTATACTATTGGGACCACAGCATTTCCTCGTGAGTGAAATTACCTCGTAGTCTCTCATCAATCTAGTAGGTACCTCTTTAGATTTTAAAGGAAGTAGTTCCACATTTCGGTGAAATACGCTTATTTTCTGATGAGAAGAGCAATACCACTTTCAAATCTGTGCGATAAATATGAAGTTATACAGCCGGTGGCTGACAAGCTTATCTTAGAGTTGTTGGTGGGAGGATTGTGTTATGCCAACTGTTTCCCCCTGTTGTTTGTGCTAAACTAAGCTAACTGCTGGTAGCTTCATACTTGGACTACAGACATGAGAGTGGTATCAATCCTCTCATCATGGCAAGAAAGCGAGTAAGAGTATTTCCCAAAAGGTCAAACTATTCCTTTAAGTGCAGCAGCACTAAATTAGAGGATTTCAAGAAAATGTAGTCATATTAAACTTTGATGGAAAGTATGAGATGCAATGACTTAGCCTTACATTAAGAGAAGGGGCCGAGTAAAATGTAGTCACATCCAGCGGTGAGGATTTAAATAAATCTTTTTTAGGTTACATTTTCCTGAACTGACATTTGTAAAGCTTTAAATGCTGATAATCTAATATTTAAAAACTAAACTGAAGCAAGGTTACAGCAACAGCATCCCTGTCTGTAGCAGTAAAAAGGATGAGACTTACTGTACCTTCCCACAATTCAAAAGGCCAAGTAAACACTGACTGTTTTTGTGCTTCCATTTGTTTAAGGTTCTTCCTTGCTGCAATGAAAAAGTAACCTTTGGAGGCTTTGAGTCATCAGCTTGTGATTTTCAGTGCAGCAGCATGGGTACAGTATGTGCACAATGTGACTCTTCAAAGAACTACAGTCCTCTGTCTCGAGGTCATGTCGATAAATATGTATACAGCTGGGGATTCTTTTTCATCCAGGCATACTTCTAAACAAGTGAAACGATAATTTCAAGGACCAAAAGAAAATAAATAATAGTTGTTTTCGATGTACTGATCAATGTACAGTAGAAATGTACAGTAAAAGAGTGCACTGATACAGTATAAGGACACTCATGTACAGCCTGACATCAAAATCATCAAATGTGGTGGCTGTTACTGAGACAATAAGAAAACACTTGGAAAAATATGTATGTTTTACAACAAAATCAACTCCAAAAACAAGAACACCGGCTTCAAAAACAACCAGTTTAAACATAGCTGACAATTGACTTTGTCCAATAGTGAACTCACAATCTCAGATGTATTAGCAGCAGGCGACAACCTCCAACAACCAAGCCAATGATGAAGGGCCTTAAACTTGCATTAATTCTAATGGCCATCAGGGGGCGACTCCTATATTTACAAATGAAATCTGATTATATAGAAAATGACTCTACTTCTCACTTTATTTATAACCTCAGTAAACATTGTGAACATGAGTTTATGATCTCAATTGCTAGTAAAGCAGTGTATGCTTTGGGGCGTGGCTACCTTTTGATTGACAGGCGTTTTCGTATTACAACTTGAACTTTTGCTTGAAGAGCTTGTTTTTTATTTCAGTTTCGGACGGTTAATTTTTTTGGGCTGCCTGAAAATGTCTGATTTAGTGTTCGGATCAACTTAGCTCACAGTCCACCTTGGCAGATCATATATACTTAATGGAATAATATTCAAGACCACTCAATATGTGCATGTTTCTCTTTGACTGTTCTATAAACGAGTAAAAAAAGGTCTTCTAAACAGTACTGACTCGAGCCAAGATGCTGATTAACCTATGTTGTTTCCAGCCTTTGATTTAAAAACACCTACAGCAAGGTGACAAACCTCCTCCTCCAGCAACTCTGTAAAAAAAACTCAACATAATTTAAAAAAGCCTTTTGATGAAATATTCTTTTCACCTGCAGCAGATTGACACCAAGGAACAAATGTCACCTTTCAACACGTTGTCTACAGCACTTTTGGGAAGGATTGAAATGCTGTGGCAGCGCCGGCAAAAGCCTGTTTGCATCATGCTCCCTGGAACACAAAATTAATAGAATCTGGCAGCATGATCACTGTATAACTCCTCTCAGCTTTGCAGTCAGCTCGATTCAATTCCCAAATGGCCGATAACAAGATAATGTATAGCAGCGTGTTCTACCCAATGTCAATGGGCTAAGGTGGGCCATTCACACTGCAGATATGCGGCCATCATCAGGCCTGTTATTTCTGCTGTCAGACGTGAAGGAGGATGAAGGGGGATGAAAAAGGCAAACTCACAGCAGAGGGACCGAAGGAGGGAATACAGAAAAAAAGAGATTGTTCACTGAAGTATACCTCCTCATGTTATGTGGGTGTTTTTCTGTTTTTGACCAATGGAACAAACAATGTTTGGATTTTCTTTTTGCTGGAGATTGTTTACGTTGCCCCCGGCGGGTGGCGATGGTGAGGAGTTAGGTGATGGAACTAGGACTTAGTAAAACAGACAATACTTTGGAGGCTTGTGTTGTTTTAGGCCGCTCTTGCCTCAATCTGCATAGGCAACGGGGTTAATTAGGAAACCCACTTTACTGATGTGTTTCAAAGGATGAAATTAAAAATTAACCGACAGCCCTTTCACGCCAGCGGGAAACTGTGGTAGATAAACAAGGAGAGCACCCCGTCCTGGTTAGAAGCTCTCACAGAAAGTATTCAGCTGCTCCCATGACATAACAAGAAACCAAAGTACTACAGCACAGATGTTGTGATCAAAGTGGATTGTGTTCTCCCTGTGACGTACGCTCCTTAAAAACTGCCTTCTGAAAACTTTGCTAAAGTTTTCATTTTGATGGCGGCGAAGGGTCCGATGTACATTCAAAAGCCGTACAAGTAGTAAAGCATCAGTAAATATGTGTCCTAGCTAAGTTTTAGGGTGATATAAAACTTCCACATTTATGATCGGCCTGTCTGCAGCATATTTGATGCCACAATCAAGCCTGCTCTGCTGAATTACCTGGAAGATTTCCAAATACTGGCCCTTCTGCGATATAAAATGATGTTTGGTCAGGATTCATCACTGTGGCTGATGAAGGGGAGAAACGGAAAGCTATAAGACATGTTACAGGGAAAGATACTCATGCACTTAGATGTCGTTATAGATTTCAAAAGGATGGTAAAGAGCACGTTGATGTGTAGATCGCAGGAGGCAGGTACATCCCTCGACTTTCAAAAAGGATTGCTTGATTTTATTGAGGGATATTATTGCAGTGTTAACCTAATAAACTCAGCATGATTGAGGCTAATTGAAAGGTAATGGCATTATTGATTATGTTGACATCATCTAGAAGGCCTTATAATGGAAAGTGTGTTTCTGAATTTTAATCACTTTGTTAGATGGGTGCTTGGAATTCTCTTGCTAGAAATGTGAGAGAAAATACTAACAACTTGACAAGGTGAATGAAAGTCACACTTTTATACCATGCAGTACTTAGCTATTGGGCGGAAACACAACTCTAAATGAATGATAATGTTGCTCTATAACTGCTAAATGTGTAAATAATAATCAACTGTTTGCTAACACGTTCCAGTATCAACTGGAAAGATGTCAGTGTTGTCTCACCTCACTAACTTGACCAACTCTTTCTTTTGGGCGTCCAACTGGCAAATGTAACTCCAATATTCTCTGTGAGCTCTGCTTTTGGTCTCCACCAGCTTTTAAGGGCGATATATGGCTCTTTAGCTGTTACTGTAAATACTCCACCAGCTGGTTGCTAACTGTCTGTCTACTGGTTGGTTCTCAGCAGCTGGTTTATCGTGGGTTTTTAGAGCTTTTTCGCTGAAAATACTAAAGTTATGAGCCAGACAGCTAAACAATGAGCTGAAAATTGCTTTAAAGCTCCATAGAGGTGAGGGAAGACTCTGTAGGTTCATCACTCTGAAGCAGCCCCTTTGTCACATTGTTTTCACATTTTTATTTGATACGTTGTTGTAAGCAATATTAATCAGTGTTTTAAGGTTTTTACGGAACTCAACAACAAGCTAAAAAATGTAAAGTTGATACAGCTAACATGTTCATAGTTTATTACACTGGAACAGAATAGCAGACATTTTGAGTCTTGTTGCTTGTAATCTGACAAATATCTGATATTTCTTTCTTTTTGACTCTTCTATGTTAGCTGCTAAACGCTCCACTAATTTCACCAGCTAATCGATGTCGGTGTCTGTTTTCTGTTTGATGCTGGGCTGGTAGCTTATAATGGGTTTATCGTATAAGAGCATTTTCACTGACAGCTGCCTGCTACTGCTGGAATGAAAGTTAACAAGAACCACAACAGACGGTTACAGGGCCGTAAAACTGAAACGATAAGCTGAAAGATGCTATAACGCTCCGTAGAGCTGAGCAGGAATGCAGAGTTGGACAATAGTTTTCTTACACAATCGTTCGACCCATTAAACAGATTGGGGACTGAGCAGCTCTACTGTTGTAAAGGTGCAGGTTTTCCTACTGGCTCACAACACAGAATGACTCATATATCTGTGGGAAGTTAAATTGAACAAATAGCTGCAGCACCTTCTGGATTCCTTGTTAGGGCTTTTATTTGTTATTTCCCTATTTACACAACCTTGCTCTGAGTATTGAGGAGTTTTAAGATCCGTCGGCCCTACCTACAGTTAGAGGTTCCCACGAACATTGAGTAAGATGTAAAGACGTTGTCATTTCATGTCTCTGTTGAATTTCTGCTGTTCTCAAACCCACTAGCTTACCACTACTTCTTAGGCTACATCCACACTACTCTGTTTTCGAAAAATGATCTCCGTCCAGATTAAAACGCCTGAAAACAAATATCACGTGACTATTCACGGGCATGCGGGTGGGTGCCGATGTAAACAGGAAGTAGATTGGTTGCTTAGTGAAAAAAAATACGACAGAGTAATAAAGTTGTCTTTAATAATGAAAGGTCGTGTTTGATACTTATGATCTTCCTCTATAAACTCAAACAGACACAGTTCGTGGAAAGTTTTAGAAGTTTTATTTTTCAGACTTAGTTACAGCACTGTGGGTCTTTCTCCCTCTCACAACAAATTTACTTTAAAATCAACACTTACATATAAAAGTTTGCAAGATTATGGGTCCATAAATGTGGTCAACACACATCTCTCACTCGTTCCCTCTCGGTTTCGTTGTTGTCTGTTCTCACTCGTAGCTCTGCTGGTGGTTGAAGTCTGTCGTACTGGAGAGCAATTACTGCTTTTGTTCCTTTTACATTTTATCTGCAGAATTCACAATAGTTGTGCAGAACAAAACAAGTATTAATGAGGAAAGGAAAGTCCTCCGTTTTGTGACCATCACCCTCCCTAAACTAACCGCTAACCGTGACTTCAGATGTCCGCTCCGTAGGTCTGATAACGCCGCTGGTCACGCTGCTCGCAAATTGCTCCAATAACAGCTGCTTCCTCCGCAAAAATGCAGAATTTAACTAAACAACAGCTGCTAGTAAAGACAACAAGGTCAGCAACACCTGTAATCAGTTCTCCATGTTAAATTAGTTGTTTGTGATCTTCCGGGAAAGGGTCACGTGATAGGGGTGTGACGAATCAGGGAAGGACACGTCGTGACTGCTAAGAACCAATCAAGTAGCGAACGCAGGTGTGGGCGTGATCGTTTCTAATTATCCGTATCCGTTTTCGACCGCCCACACGAAGACGCTACCGTGGAGTTTTCAAACTCCTCCGTCCTTGGGAGCGTTTTCAAACATCTCCGTTTTCGGTGCTCGAAAACACCGATGTAGTGTGGCCGCTCAGTGTAAACGTAGCAAAACATATGTGTTTTCAAATGGAAACGGAGTAGTGTGGACGTTACTTTGTAAGACACTTGAAGGCCATTGTTGTGTTTTGACCCATTGTTGTAATGTTGACTGGTCACTTACAGCAGTCAATACAGTTCCTGAAAAGAAAGGTCAAGGATCAATGGCTTTTTAAAAGTCAAGTGTCTATAAAATGAACTTCAAGGGTTTTTGCTGTTACAGTTGTTTCATTATCCCCTTCATGATTGTTGTGGAAAACAATATGACAAATTTATTTCAACTATAGACTTTCACAGTACCCAAAAAACATAGCTCATGGATCTATCTGTCACAGCTTTATCCTGAATCAATACCTGACAGCGAACAGAAGTATTTCACTCCTCAATGAAGGGTTCTGGGAAGGAATCAGGAGGTCATCCAACTTGTTAGCTTGATGAGGATTTTTTTGGAGCTAAATGCGGCCGGCTGAATAATTAAACATACACCCGTTTAGCTCTGGGTGCAGTTCACTCAAGACGTGTCCCCTCAATAATTCAGCTTGTTAAGCCTTTTATTAAAATCTCCATCAAATATTTATCTCTCGCTGGGACCTTTCACAACATTCCTCCTTTTATGATCACCCCTATGGGCAGTTACGATAACTGACAGTTATTATTCTCATGGAACGTTTGGAACTGACAATTCTATTCCGTCAACTAATTGTGTGTAAAACCTCACAACCAGAACGACGGCTTGGACCAGATCAAATATCTACTTCTGCACCCAATAAATAATTTGAATTACACAGTGGTACATAAACTGAAATTAAGAGCACTATAGTAAAGAGTAATTTGACTTGTCAGAAATGTTAAAGAGTAAATGAGTAAGAGCAGTGGGTTTTGGAGGAATTTGGCAGTAAAGCACCCAGTATAAGTATGGAGAGCTGCTATGGACTTGAGGCTCCGCAGAGGATTGTCTTTCACAGGGTAAACATTTCACTTACAGCAGATGCTCAGCAGAGCGTTAGAGTTTGAGTGGCCTCTCCAGGGAAATGGCCTAAATGGGATCACTTGTACTCACAATGGTGCAGAGGAGGGACTAGTAGTGTAACGCAGTGATTCTTAACCATGGGGCCACCTAGAGGGCCGCAAAAAACTTTCAGTTTTGCACCTGTGGGCCGCGAGGGCCGCGGGACCGCATAGGTTATCAATTGAAGACACCAGAGATATTACTGTTCTCCATGAGACGCTCAGTTACAATATAGCTTCCCACCACCTGGTGGCGGTAATGCGTCAGTCAGTTGTTTAACAAGCTACAATAAGCAGAAGAAGACACTCAGCTAGCCGCTAGCCTGTAGCGAAAGTTATGGATAAGTTTTTAAAAAGAAATAATGAAGACAACAGTGGTGCCATACCCCCCCAAAAGTCTAAATGTGTGCGCAAGTACAATTCTAACTTTCTTAAGTACGGCTTTGTGAACGGAGGCAACGAGGCAGAGCCGAGGGCTCAGTGTGTGGAATGTGGGCTAATGCTATCAAACGAAACACTGAAGCCTTCGAAACTAAAGCGACACCTAGCGACGAAACATCCAACGCTCGTGGGAAAGCCTGTTGGGCTTCTTGTTGTGTTTTCAGGTTTACATACACATGATAAATAAATGTCTTTGTGATCATCACATTGTATCATCTCATTTATTTGACAAGGGTTTCGCCTGTTCAACTCCGCGAGGACGCCGGCGTCCTCGATCCCCTCCCCTTCCATTCCTACGGCTTGCTTGCGCAATCTACGTCACAAAACATGGCTGTGTTTGGTGCAGCATGCCCAAAACCCTCATCTTTGCAAAGTAATCAACGATTTTCTTTCATTTCTTATGGATTTTTCACAAAAGGAGCCCAAACACACACTGTCCAAATTCGCCATAACCGCTGCAAGTCGGATCTTGCAGCATTTCGACGGAAAAAGACACATTACAGACCCGACAATGTGCTAGCGGATGTTACCATGGAGCTAGTGGCTTCAGACAACGCTAGTACTTAAAGTACAAACCTTATCTCCCTCTTCTATAAGCCGTCAACCAACGTATAACCTTGCGTATCTGAGTTACCCTCATACTCGATCGTGTGCTCGGTCGCAGCCATTACGCACAGTAAGTCCGCTACTTACATACCACGTCTTCGATGATATATACATAGTTTTTGCAATTTTCAAAGGCTAAAAATAAAAGGAAAATAATATAATATCAAAATATAAAGGGAGAAACACCTTTAGTGTGTCAGAATATCATTTGGTTACCATGTGTCCATTTGGGTCTCCAAATATCCTTTTAGAGCTCCGCCTGGATCTCTTCATGGAAGAAACACTGTAGAATCGTCATACTTTATCCAATCTTCTTCAAATTTGAGGCAGCTGTTCACTGATAGTGTAGTTACAGCCCTATACTGTCATTTACCTGTACATATACAGCCACAGGCAGTTATTTATACTGAAAGATACTTTTTTATTTTATGCGGACAAAAATCTTCAATTTGTACTGACTCCAAAGGCCCACTGCTCTGTTTCTATATGACCTACAGGTTTTCTGACACTTTTGATGCATATAGTCAGAGTGGTTCAGAAGCTACAGCCATTTTAATTTGGGTATGTCATTTTAGGCGGCTTTGCTCCAAAATATGGGTGGAGTTGAACAGGTAACAATATAGTTATTGAATACAAATCAAACCAAGAGTGAGATCAATTAGTTAAACTAATAGTGTTAATATTTGAATGGGCCCCGGGACACTTTGTACTTGAAAAGTTGGGCCCCGAGGTCAAAAAGGTTAAGAACCCCTGGTGTAACGGACTATAGTTGATCCGTTGATCTGTGATCCGTACGGATCCCCCCCCCCACACGGTTCGGCTAGCAAGTGAACCGTATGTTAATTGAACAGTTTAACCATCATAGTGTGCTGCTTATCATTGTTGGCCAATAATGAGTAAACATATGCAATCGGGACATTTGCATAATGCTTTCTAGTTTCTGTCCCTACACTGTGAACAACAAAATCCATGTTGAAATCTGCAGGAGAGCTAGTAACGTTGGCACCAACAGCTAGTGAACGGAGGTTCATGCTGAATTCTGCAGAATTGACTATTGACTAAATTACAACATTGTTGTGATGTTTTAAAATGTAATCTTGTGAAATGTTATTTTTGGCAAGAAGCTTTAATAAATACAGTTGTTTTAAGAAGATGTTTTCACAGCAATATTAAACAGATATTAGAGAGGGAATTATGACCTGTTTAACTTCCGAACACTAGCTCTAAGCAGCTTGTAATTTCTAATTAAAAGGTACTAATATCTAGAGTTACAAGATAAATACAAATACAATCTTTTATTTCCTAATCATTTGAATTGTGTGTTCTGTTTTGTAATGCAAAAGAAAAATAACAGATGACTATAACACAGTAAAAGGATAACATTTAGAATTTTTTATAGTTTCTATCGACTTGGGGGCAGTTGAAATTATTTTTGAGGACGATAATGTAAAAAAATAAATAAACTGGAGCCTTGTGGAACAGCTGCTACAGCAAAACGAAACGGCAAAACAAAATTGGCAGATATGGCCCATTGACGCTCTGCAATCCATATCAGCGGCAAACAAAAAGTGATCGGGGCATCTGTAAAAGTTATATTTGCTTCCTCTTTCCCCTCTGCTGATCTGATCAATACCGTAATACACTTCTAACCGTGAGCTTTGTGATCCGTTGGACCCCTAGGAGCGACCCAATGGGCCAATTTATTTGCTTTCAAAAGACACTGAGTACAAGGTAAATGTCATGGTCAGATCAACACATGTTGCAGGGATGTGAAGGCATGATCTTTCAAGGAAACAAACAAAAACTATAATGTTGAATTGTTTCCACAACAGAATTGAGAGAATACCTCAATCTAAATTTACCTTTGTTCACCATTCTAGGATTAAATGTACTTCAATGAAATCCAGGCAAATGATCAGCTTTCAGGCCAGATCACACAAGAAAGTGGAAAACAATATGGAGGGAAAGTAAAACTGGAACTGATTCTGTCCCAGATGAAAGAAAGCACTAAGACATTCGTTATAAAGACAATGTATTAAAAAACCCAGCCCTAAAACATAACCCTCCTTAATGGGGTTCACTCCATTTGTCCAGACAGATGAATAATGAACACCAAAAAGTGATTTTGTTGTTTACTTAATTTTTAGCAGCCTTTACCAAACACAATATCCCACAATCCCCAGACGAGTCTAAACGCCAACACCTCGACTGACACCTCTGACAATGGAACGTGCGAGCCTAATGCTGCGTTCACACCAAATGCGTCGCGAATTCATTGCGCCGCGTATGCGCGTCATTCGCGCCGCCTGTCAAAACGCCGGGGACCATTTGTGTTCATTTGCACGAATCGCGCTGGACGATCCGGAGAGGGGGCGCGGCTTCGCCCTGAAAGACGTTCAACTGTCCGCCATTAACCATGAAAAAAATAACCTCTATTTCTGCTCAGTACGTGTTGTGGAAGTCACAGATATCCCGGGAAACTAAACGCCGTCATGTCTGGGTTCATAACATCATCCAGAGGAGCTCCATGGATTTTATCGAGCTGTATTCACCGTGTCTAGCAAGCCACACGTCGCTGTTTACTCCAGCTGTATGAACACAAAATAAACTGATTTGGCTGTGATTTAACCGCAATAAACCGGCAAAAAGGGACTCCGAAATAATTACGTAATGATGCCGATTTGATCGTAGAGCTCTGGGTGAACAGACGGCTACAGTATTTATTTCCTGATTCAACAACGGCAGGACGTCAGCGATGACAGGAGGAGCATCTCAACGCCGATAGGCTATCGCGCCGGGGCGTAACGCGAATATTTCGCAGAAGTTGAAAAATTTCAACTCGCGCGTTTGGGGCGATTTGGCGTTTGACGCGAATTCGCGTCAATCACGCCGCAAATTCGCGTCAATCGCGCCGCGCCATCGCAAATTCGCGCCAATCTCATCGCGTCTGTGCATAGACTTTGTATGTAATCTACTCGCGCGAATAATTCGCGACGCGTTTGGTGTGGACGCACCTTAACAGCGAAGACATCTATTTAGACAGCACAGAAAAATACATAAGAGAGAAATAGTTACAATGTTGTATTATGCACACAATACCATATAAAAGCTGTAGTTTCTAAAACACTAACAAATGAATTATTCAGCTTTATTAAAATCAGGAATGCTTAAAATGTTGTTCAAGTTCCTATTAATTATTTCATTCATTATTACTGTGGTAGATTCATAGCCACATTCTAAGACTCTTATTTATCATATGGATACTAAACCTCAAGAATGAGTTTCAGTGAGATACAGAAGCTACAGTAGCTTTAGCCCAGATTTAACGAATACACCTGGATGGGGCCTGTCTTTTTCAGTTGAAATGCAATAATCCCTTTAATTCAAGGTGAAAAATTTAGGACAACAAAACAAAACATTTATCCAAATGTGCTTGTCGAAAGCATGTTCAGGATGGAGGTGAGGCATTTCACCATTATTAGGTCCCATTAGATGGTGGTATTTGTGATAAGACATTCAATTGCCCCTGTGGGTGTGTTGAAGCAAAAGAAAATTTGACTACGATGGCTGCATATGATGTGGAACAGGGTCTTCGTAAGAGCCCAATCTATGGATGCTGGAAACCCAGGAGAGCACGAGAACACAGAAGCACACAGAAAAGGCTGAATCTCGCCGCTGTAAGGCCACAGAGCTAACCTCTGAACCGCCTAACCTTAGTCGATGACAGTGATACATGACAGTTACTCCCTCGTCAGGTGCTGCTTCTTCTGTAGAACTGGAAGAGGGCCATGGAATTTGTGTCTGAACCACCATTATTTTTTTTTATATACCCAAGCCACCTAGGCAGTATGTGGAGGAGACCACTGACTAGACTATCAGCAGCGAACCCCCCCCCCCCCCACACACACACACACACACCCTGCTGCTTCCTGAGTGACCCTGACCTTCGACAATTATTCTCTTCTGACGGTCAGTGCCTCGCGAATGTATGTAAGCACAGAGCGGTGCATGACATGCAGCATCACGTTGAGAAACATAAGCCAGGACAATTATCTCTGTGTGGTTTCCATTGCAAACGTACCAATTACCAGCACTGACACCTGCACACTAATGAAGTCCCGCCGGACTGGAGTACGCCCACTCTGAAAAGCACTTGCCTGTGGATTCAGGTATAATTTCACAGTGATACGTCTGCTCCTGTGTTGTTACCATGAATGAACTGGCCCTTTTGTTAAAAAAAAAAAAAAGAAAGAATTTGGTACGTTCAAATTCTTTGTACTCAGATTCATTAAGTATCTTACTTGTTGTCTGTTTTGCTGGAAAGGCCTGTGCAACAACATTTTACATCACCGTGTGACACTGAAACCTTCTGATTAAAGAGATGTACTCTAGGTAGGTTAACAACTCCTGAGGGCGAGATTTGACAGAGCGACTCCCCTGACGCTGTCAAGTGAAATCAAATCCTCCCTTCTGTCATATCAGAGCAGACAGCTCCGACTGGCTGATACTCCGCTAATCACTATTCAAACACCCGCCTGTCACACTTCAGGAAACCGATATATTGGTCTAACCCTGGTTGCAACATGGGCAACTCTTTGACCTCTACAATGTTACATCAGCCATCTGTTTTTCTGTCACGGCGTGCCGTTCAGATCTGACCCTCGTGGGCTTTAACTCGTAAAGTTACAGGACCCCCTCGGTGCTGCGTAGCTTCTTCGAGCGCACCGGCATCCCACCTGGGAGCAGCTGGGGAGGTGGGAGGCAGCGAGGAAATATTGATAGTAATAATCCTGGCAAATGACCTCAGGGGTATTTTTAGACTGGAGCCGTATGACTGGGGAGGAAGCGGCCCATTTTCATGAATGAGGAATGAGACGACTGCAATGCTGGAGAGTATGCAAAGCCCTCCCCCGAGGCATGGTTAATTACTCAACCCCCACATCTCTATGTACCCCCCCTTCTGCTCCTTATCCCCTGTGCCCTCTACAAGAAAAATGCCACTGAGTGATTGAATTGTTTGCTGAACAATCCCCGCCATCTTTAACTTTGAAGCCACTCACAATAAATCAAAGCAAACATTTCTGCTACCTGAATGATTAATGTAATTTAGTGTCTTTATGTAAATGCCTGTGTGTGTCCCTGGTGCACCACAGGCTCATGTGGAAGTGGTATGGTGAACCAAGGGTACGGCACATGATGTCTTTAGATTAAGAACCAAGTCTTGTGATTCATCAAGAATGCATCGGAGGTTTTCTCTATGTCCTCGTTGTCAGTCCAGTCACATATACGACTGTGTAATTTGCTCTCTGATGAATTGACTAAATGATTCTGACTCCTCTGTGTTTAAATGACATTTGTAGATTAGCACCTTTTATGAATGTAAAATGACTTATTAGTGAAAGCATTTACATGGCAAACACACTGGGTAATCTCTCAGTCTTTGCACAGGAGAAGAAGGTGCGAAAGCCCTTATATTTTCTGATTTCACCTCTCAGGCTCTGCTGATTACCTTACACAAAAACAGAGCATTCTCCCAGAAGGCATTCCTAATGAAACCTATACACTCATCATAATTAGAGCCCTTTCAAATCATAAACATATAGTAGGCATTTCGCTCTCCTTTTCTCAGCAACGCAGTCGCGAGGAGCACATTTCATTTTTCCCTGACATGTGACGTGGGCGTTCACACATTCACAAGCTCTGTATCTTTGCAGCTTATTCCTTCAGACTAAAATAGGTTCGCCTACCACCTTCAGGGTTCATCCACCCCTCCAGTCACGCCATACTTTACTGTGATTACTGACATTAGACATCCAAACCATGACATATTAGCCCCAGATAGGTATTTCATTTCAGTACCCTGGGTGCTGCAAGTTGGGTTGCACTCTTGAAGCCATCAGCTACCAGGTCTCAGAACAAGTTTTATAAATCCATCAGTGTCATGAGGACGTTTAGGGATTTCTGATGCAATGTTTGTGGTACTGGATGGCATGGTGGATATGTATACCATCAAAGAATATTTATTACTTTACATCAATCTTTATTCTTGTAATGTCAATCTTCTTCAGTTGCAATCAATATTGCTGGATTAAATTATTTTCCAATATTGAGCGCATCTTAAAACTGTTCACTGTCGATGTATTTAATTTGTTTTTCCTACACTACGTGCACCAGTTAAAGCTGCCTTCATTGCTACGCTGTTCGTAGCAATACCTACGAAAAGTAGAAATTGATTATATTTCCCAAAAAATAAATTTATATTTAATCCACGTAATCTTCAACCAGAAAGTATAAAGAGCGGCATAGTAGGCGGTCTGCTGTTGGTGCTGGGCAGGTAACGTAAAGTCAGTTCCTGAGTGCTTTTTCACCCAACACAGCTGCGTGTTGAAACGAGGTCGATGAGAGCGGTTAGAGTCAACCATAACGGTGAAGTTGTGAGCCGTTAAAACCACAAAAAAATGAGCTAAAAAGACCCTGACACAGTGTCATGTGATACTTATCTGTGGGTTTCTCTCTATGAGCAACACCTGTCATATTGCATATAGTTATTTGATCAATTGTTAATTAAAAAATATTGATGAATGCAGCTTTAGATAAAGCATGATTCACATTTTTTGGTTATGTTTAGGCAACTTAAAGCACCTGTTCAAGGTTAGGGGTTTGCTTATGTTCAGAAAAAGTTGAATCAGTCTTGAAGCTTGACAGCCTGGTCAACTTTTCTAATATTTAGCCATAACCATAACCGTTCCTTAACTTAAGCCAAAGTGTTTTTTTTTTTTTAGCCTTTAAGCTAGCAACAGGTGGCTGCGGATGTGAAACAACCTTCTGTGCCTCTTATGCCCCACCAGCCATGACGTCATACACTTGGATTGGAAAAAATGTCGCCAGCAGTTGTGTTTTTTCCAAAATGTGTATTTGACAAAACAAATTAGTATTACATAAGCACATTTTGTAAGAGATAGGGTTGCAAGAGCACACTTGGATAATAATAATGAGGATTATTTTCCTCTGGAAAACTGTGTTTATTGGACCAGACATTTGAATGCATATGTAGAAGACTTTTAGTGTCTTCTGCAGAGTTTGTCAGTCCTCTTCATCCTTCACTGCGGAGATAAGGAACCTATATTGTGGTGGAGACGTGCCAGCCTCCTACTGAGTGTCTCAAATCAAAAGTCAAGCTACAGCGCCTCTGATTATTTCAACTTCATCTCCTGTACGTTGGTGGCTTAATAGGAGTATTTACATCTTAAATGTGTTGTGTTTGCTGCACATTTGTCAGTTCCCCACCACTTGCAAATTGTGTGCACGCAATCACTGCCAGAAGTGATTAGTCATGAATAATGCATTTCATTTTAAAAATTCAGCACTCAGGGTTTGATTTGCACTGTTATATTTTTTCCTCATCTCCCTTCACTTATCCCGGCTACTCCGCCTCCACCCGCAATTCTGCATTTGTGTTAAATAATTCAAATGGCGCAATAATCAAATGGAATGGATCCCGCAGTCTGTGTATCACTCCGCTTTAACTGCTGTGCCGTTTTCCCTGTGAGCGATATTTGAGAGGCGACCTCCTCGCAGTTTCTCTGTAGCTGCGGGCAGGATGTGAGGCTGGCAGGGCAACAGGAGCAGAGAGCTGTGGAACAAACCGGTTCCTCCTGGCAATCCCTGGCACGACGATGCAAGAAAGTCATTTTTTTTTAATAATCAATCCACATATGCTGAGGAGGGAAGCGGTGGTGTGTGGTGGGTGAAGGGCTGGTGTGTATTGGGGCTGGATGGCTGTGAAGGGATTCCCCCCCTCTCCCCCCCTGTGACACTGCTACGTTCAGTGCTTGCGTCAATAAAGCCAGCTTAAACTGCTTAATTATATTATGTAAGCTGTGAGATCAAGGAACATACCGAAAGCCTCCTTCTAAGCGCAGTGCAGAGTGTGCGTCCGTGGCCCACGTCTTCAAAAGCTTCTCCTCTTCCACATGCTCTCATGTGAAATGAACCTTGATATATTCTGATGATGTCTTGGATTAAAATAGTGCGTTTTCATCTGGATACTACTTTTCTGAGTGCTAGATTTTGTGACCCACTAAAACAATCCACTCTTCATCACAACAGAGTGTGCCTTATATCTCCTTGTTGCATAAATTGACACTAAACGAGTGTCTATTTTTTTTTTCTGCTCGGCACAGTTTTCCGCAGCTTTGGACGGCAGTATTTTTCACACTTTATAAATAAAACATGCGCTGGAGGTTTTAAGTGGCACAACTCACATTATTATCAGCACAACGCAACACCCTGAACAATTTCTAAAGTATTCTGTGGTATCTGAAGGGAGAGAAAACATTTGCGATGTGATATGGTAAATGTTTGTTTGCGTGATGTCGGAGTGTGCGCAGGAGGTTAAGACTGACAAGACTGGCTTGGAGAATTGGCATGTCTCTTGCAAATCTCCTATAATGAAATACACAGCTCGAGTATGCAGTGTGTTTATCATGTAGCAACTAACGGCATGTCGGCATGCCATAGCTGCACATGACTCTCTGCCTGGAATCTCTTTCATAGCATGTGAAACACAATGACTGACAACCCATACAAATGCATAATAAATACTATGTATTGTCTTCCTTAGGAGCAGTGTGTAGGAGCTAGTGGCATCTAGAGTTGAGGTTGCAGATTGCAACCAAGTGTGCCAGAGAACGACAGCTAAATGGTATTTAGACTTGCGACAGGCCAGTGTTTGGTTTGTCCTCTCTGGGCTACTGGAGAAACACGGCGCACTCTGTGAAGAGGACCCATATGTGGATTTGAACGGCTCATTCTAAGGTAACGAAAACTCAACAATTCTTAGTTTCAGGTGATTGTACACTCAAAAAAATACATTATATTCCATTTCTGCCAATAAATCCCTTTTAATCCTACACACTGTTCCTTTAAGGATTAATAGATTTGAATCGCTGTCACAATACAGCGGATGAAAGAATAGTATTTAAAAGGAACATCAGCAGCACGGTTTCTCTTACAGAGTACTTGGCAGAGGCCAGAACAATCGGTTTCCACTGTAGCCATATGGCTGACCGAATTATAAAACTCAATATAAAAGCAATAGGCCATGGAGAGGCACAAATTATTAGGGATGTCAGTTCTGCTGCAGACTGCAGCACCATTAAAGAGATTGTGTCAACTCTCTGCTCATTGCTGGGAAAGCGACAGCCGAAAGGCGACGTATGGCACATGATTGCTTACTGATCAATATTTCCATCTGTGTGTGTTACTGCACATTCTAATCTCAGCTGTGAGGTAACCCGTTAGATGTCACAGCTAAATAAAATGACTCCCATCGTTGCTTTCTCTTGGTTCGTCTTGTGGAAATATTACCCTTTCTCTCTTGATTATGATGTTATACATTTTAGCGAAGGAAAACTGCATAACAGCCATTTTCTGATGCGAGCTGTTAAAAATAACAACCAGGAATGGTCGATAGGGGAGATGCATTCCCTGTGACTATGGGTCTTACAAGTTGACTGCACAGTAATTACATCTCCCGAGGATCCAGGAGAGGAAAGTTTTCAAAAAGAAGGGGGAAGCTGGCGAGGCAGGAGGACTTCATGCTCTGCAGGCATCGCCATGCTCTCCTCCCTCTTGAAACAAAATATGAATGCTAATATCTCCTCGGCACACAGACGGGGAACGCTAGAGACCCACTTTGTGATGGTTCATTCATCCCTTCTTCCTTGTGTTGTCTTTCTAGCTATGAAATTGCCGAGCTACATTGAGGCTTTAGAAGCAAATTTTGCTATAGTCGTTCTAGGGATGCGCTGACACCCTTTTTTAAGTACTTGCCAATACCAAGTACTGATATGAGTACTTAATAATACCATTACAGTTCTACCAATAACTTTGAAAACATGTTATATTTTCATCAGATGTTCACTTTCTGACTGAAACAAATTAAATATGCAACGTGATGCTCTTGCTGACATTTTAGCATTCAACATTGTGTTTTCCTAATCCAAACATATAGCTTGCAGTGTTAATAATCAACCGTTTAGCCGTGCTATCAGTTAAAATGTCTAAAGAAAACATTATTAAATGAACAAAATTTTTTTTTGAAAATTCAGAGGAGCTGCTTGTCAATTATATGAGAATAGCGGGTCCTCCTTAAAGGTCAGCCCACCCTAAGTGCACCTGAGCCGGAGCTAATGTCAGGGCTAACCCACTTCACTTTAATCAGCAGGTGGTTGACAAGCAAGACAGGTGAACTTAACTTGGTTCTTCTGACGGGTTGCAGCACTTATTCCCCGAACAAATGAGCTCCACACACACTGCTACATCCACAGCTGCAATGTTATTGCTATCTTTATACTCGGCATCACACATGAATGTCTTTCCCTCTCTTTTGACCATACACTGGCAGAAACCCTGACAGAGAAAGCCAGGCAGACACGCAGCTAAACTAATTGATGCTGTGGAGACTGACTGTGGAAAGTGCTTGTGTCCACGGCAATGCAAGCAATACCGTGGCTGTTCACTCTCTTGGATGGGTCAACTGGGGACTGCCTGTTTTTATTATTGATTTAATCTGTTTGTGCATTGTTTATTGTTGCAGCTGGGCAACTTATTTGGCTCAGCTGACGAAAGGTGACTTTGTCGTAATGGTATCGGGTGCGATTGTATCAAAGTTTTATGAGTGTGAGTACAAGTACATGCGCACAGTATGGGAAGAGAGCCAGCCACACTAGAAGCTGAACCCTGAATATCCTGTGGAGCACTGGGCCCAGGTGCTCCAGATCTGGCTTAGGGAACGCAATCAAGCTCCTCTGAGGCCTTGAACACAACACAGGCGAAAACCACAGTTGACTAATGCAGCACACACAAAATCAGAGTTGGCAGGGGCCCCGATAACGCTACCTGAGCTTTGAAGTACCGACCCTTTTACAGTTTGTAAACAAGGATGACATACTTAGGAGTGTGCCTGCAGTTTTGGCAATGGAAGCATAGCGGGGTGCAAAAGCTATGCAGGTTATTAAGAACCAAAGAATAAGAATGCAAACTAAACAAATTGTCTCTCTAGATCCGTGTGCTATTGGTGAGTGGGTACAGTGACCTAATATTAAGTGGTCAGATAAATACATGTATTTGGTGGAGAAACCTAGCGTGTAACCTTTACACCAGCGAGACATTACAAGCAGTCACCGGATGCTTACGTTATCTGAGGTCATGTACAGAACGTCAAAGACCATGACTTAGAGTTTTGACTTTGTTGAGTTTTATTATGGCTGCAACAAACACAAGCAATGTCTGATCCGTCCAGTGGTAGTAGACACGTTTAATGGCTTGCAGCTGTAGACGCCGCCGATGTTCCCGTTAACGAGTGATAGTGTCAACTGGTGACTCTCAGCCGCATTCGTCAGTGGTTGCTCGTAGTGACAGCAGCAGTTGAAAACGCGAACAGAACACGAAGGCTTTTACAAGGACACCTACGATACATTTGTGATACATACTCATCTGTGTTTATTTGTCAACGCCAACCATTTACGTACTACGAGCAGCCACGGCAGCATTTGATTTAGAGCCACCAGTTAACACGGTCACTCGTTAAACTGGAACACCTGTTGCTCTGAAACTGTTGTGACGCTGTCTGAATTCTGTCGAATTTGAGGCAGCTGTTGGAATATGGATTCTGACAACCGAACATGCAACAAACAGACATTTTAATGCTGTTCACAGTTTTAATTCAACGTTTAATTCAAAGTTAGCTTGCTAACTAGCCTTGATGACACCAGCTCCGTTGCACGCATATTTTTGATGATGTAAAAGGGTCATCTAAAAAAAAAAAAAACACAATTAAACTAATCGCCTTGCCCAGAGGCTCTGTGCCTGAGAGAAACCTGTCACTTAATTTGCATTTAAATAGAAAAACAGACCAAAATACTGACTTTCTGTCAGCTGGGTTGATTTGCTGTGATTTACGGCTTTTGCAATGTTTGATTTGTGAGCGAAATGATCACTGCCCCTCTTGTGTATTGTTATGATTGATTGCGTGATGAGACCCGCTCCTTATCCCCCCCCCCCCCCCCCGTTTGCCAGGTAGGAGAGGTTACATTTGCACGGTAGAGACAGGCACATCTTTTCCTCCAAGAGGACAAGAAGACTCATTTTTTATACTCCCAGGCTGCTGAAGCGGAACGTTCATTTCATCATCTGAATTGGCAGTCATTGCGGGAAATCAACCCCTTCAATTGTTTTGATTTAGACTGAAGGCCTCTGTTGTCCCCGTATCACTGTGGCCATTATCAGTGTCTTTGAAATGGTAATTCCATCTTATTAATGAAATGTGGGGATTTATGTGACATGAACACTCATTACATTCAGGGCAGCCATATATTGACTACAGTTATTCGACATGACAATTGCATTGATGAAGACATACCTTTGAACGTGATGCATGGTCAAAGGATTGGGGTGTGTGTGTGTGTGTGTGTGTGTGTGTGTGTGTGGGGGAGGTTTGAAGTGACATTGTATTCAGAATACATTTTAGACTTTCTTGATGAACAAGATACCGTAATTTAAAGCTGAAATGTTTGCCAAGAAAAGCTTATTATAACTGAACTTTTGGCAGTTTTTCTCTTTTTCTCTGAAGAGATAAGATGAGATAGTCATCTGCACAGATGCTTAAATCCATTGTTGTGACAACAATGTCATAAATACACGTTCTCCTTAAAAAAAAAAAAAAGAAGGTTCACCGAAACGTCTGTTTATCCATTCAGCATTTTGGTCTAAAGCAAAGTCTTCCTCTTACAAATAGAGGACAAAGCTTTTTCCAAAACAAGAGTAAATCAGGAGAAGACTTTGCTGCCATATGTGATGCTGCAGGTGGTACACTGGGCTCTGTCCTGGCAACCTTTAGTGTGGGGACGTGTCCTTCTGGTCTCGTCGAACCAATGGGGAGGAGGGGCCAACTTTGAATGCTCTTTTTACAAACAGAGCGGCAATTCCTGCATATTATGCCTTTTAATACCAATAATATAAAGGGTTGGATTTGGGATAAGCGCCACTATGCATGTGAACACTGTAATTCTGTATATCATGCTGATTTCAATATGCGTACACTGAATAACAGAGCAGCCCTGTGTACTGTGGTGGAAAATAATCTTTTTAACCTCCCTGTGGGAAATAATCAAGATGAGAAAACTCTTAAATATAAAAACATATTTATTGGCCAGACACTAATAATAATTCAGCTGAATGGATAGAGCTCTTTCCCCACGGATGGTTCAGAGGTCTAACAACAATGAAAAGACACAACAGAGTATATATGCACATTATCTCGTCTCCTCTCCCTTGGAAAGTTGCAAAATCTTCACATTGAACATATTTTATTCCTGTCCTACAATATTCGCTTATGGCAACCAAAGTATGTATTATATTTCCATGGGTATGTTTAGCCAACCAAAAACAGCTGCCTATGGTGAGACAAGACGGTTATATATAATATTATTAAATATTTAAATATAATATTTAACCAAATATGATCTTTGCCTTACATTACTTTTGTTGCCTACATTCACCACACACAGACTCCGGTATCAAAGTCCTGCCAATATCCACCGTTTATATTTCACAACGACACCTTGGCAAAACCATTCATTGGTACCTTCACATATATCTAGGAGACACGATTTGGTGGTGGGCAGTTTTCACACGCCAATGTTATACCTCTGACCGATACTATCTGTATATATACAGCAGGCCAGACCCTTAGATCACGGGGTGCCTTGCTGTGTTGCTCACACCTTAAATAGGATCAATCTAAGTGCACCGCCGCACAGCTACAGCCAGTGACACAAGAGCTTATTTACAACCCGCTCCGATGGATCGCTCTGCTGCTTTGTGCTGATCTCAACACCAGCACCGGTTCCCCTGGTACGAAACATTCACACTTTCATCAGAGTCGTCATATTTCATCTTTTAAGAAAAACACAGTGTAATCCTCTCGATAGCTTGGTGCAGATTGCCAGCAAGCTCTCCCTCCATTCCGGGCAGCATTGTTTGAAATTAATTTGCTCGTGGTGGATATACATTATAGTCATAACGACGGTGGGTTGGAATTAAATGTGAAGTTTACAGAATGAACGGTTTACTCGTTTCATTTGATTCACCTTGTAGGAAAAGAGATCTATCAGCACAGCTATCAGCTATCCATGCAGTAGACTTCCTCGAGCTGTAAACACATCACTCACCTGCTGCACACAGGATTTGTGTCAGTCTATATGGATCTCACCGTGGTAGGTTTTGTCCCATACATTGTGTGGCTAAAGCACAGTTTAGCCTATAATCTGCAGCACATGTTCCAAAGAAGAGATTAATGTGACTTTGATCGAGTTAAAAGTCAGATTCACTCCCATAATCCTCATGAGTATGGAACATCTGAATTTGCACGTTATTATTTCATATGTATTGTTCATGAAGATTAAGGTTTCAGTTATCAATCAGCGAGTAGAAGGAAACCAAGGAGTTTGAATCTTTCTTTTAATCCAAATGTGTGGACTTTGCATGCCCTAAATGAGGGCATCTTAACACAGTGATTGGTGTATTCAATAGAAATAAGACTTTTTCCCCACATCAACACTTTGTAAAGGAGTGTATATTTAAAGTGAAGGTGGCACAGAAAATACAGAACACAGCCCCAAACTAACCCCAAAAGGCTCGAAAGCCTGCTTCACCAAACCCTGCATGCTTGTCATTAGACAAGCATTAAATATATACCAGTACCTTTTAACATTGGACAGTAATACAGTTATAGGGATGGTTTCTCAATGAGTAAAAGCTTCCGGTTCAATAGGGAGCTGTATTAGCTTCTCAGAGTAGAGTATTGCATTGGCCCATCATCATACTCTCATTTCAAGGTGCGTCACTAAACTTAAACCCCATCACGCTCACAGTTTAACCATATCTGCCCCTAATACTGGTTGGAATAACCACAGATATTTATTGGCCAGACACAGTGGGAACTCTACAAAACAAAATATCCAACACAATAATACTAGAAACATGCATAACCAGAGACCGGTGTCCATAATCCTGTTGCCCTGGTGCAACCTTGGAGGCCTACCCTCCCTGGAAATGTGGTAGTAACAGTCTGCACAGTCTGTCAACTGTATACTGTCCAGATTTCAGTTTACATTTGAAAGCCATTACAGTGAACATTGGGCAGACCAGGAAAGTGAGAAGAATCAGCATAAAATGCTTTTGTTCACTTTTACCTGTGCAGCTCCAAACCTAACCTTTCTGAGGATGTGAATAACTGAGGACTCTAATGTAGCTTTGGGAAACTTGTAAAAATTCTGCTAGAATTTGGGGTTAAGAGTTCGTGAGCTTTCAGCCACAGAAAAAAGTCTCCAGAGATCCATAACAAGAACCATTTCTTCACCCGACATTCACTTGTGCATTGATAACGACTCTAAAATGTATTCATGTTGACCCAGATTTTGTGTTTTTTAAATGGTACGTTTAAAACAGAATTTTAAAAACCTAAAAAAAAACAGTCTGGCTGCACTCACTCTTTTTAAAATGATCAGACGTGTATTAACTCATTTTACTGCACTTTTCCATTATTTGCACAATAGAGCTCATCACTGTAGGCTGAAATCTTTATGGCAAGAAATTCCGAATATTTGTGATTGTAAGTTCTAAGAGATGGCGTGTGAAGGGACAAAAGAATGAAACTTTGCTGAAAATACACCTGAATGTGTGCCTTGGGATGCTCACTGACGGGGGGCCGTAGCTGACCCTTCTTTTCATTTATCTTGACGTGAGTGGGCTTTATAGTGTGTGTGTGTTCTGCAAAATTCAAGTATTGCCTCAAGGACGATGGAGCATTTGAGAAAACCCTGTCTTTTATGTACAGCATTCCTCACACATTTTTGCTTCGAGCACATACAGCACATCAGCTGCAAATGAGCAGCGTGCCGGCTTGTCTGTCAGAATAGCGCGTCAGCCTGAGCTCAACCCTGGCAGCGGCTGAGAATGCAAAAAAAGAAAAGAGGACTGCTTGTGTGAATAATCACAAAGACATAAAAGGAGAGATATATGGGAGAGCAAGTAATCACTGAACTACTTTGTCAGCTGAGTTGACTTGTCTTGGCATGGGTAAGGTGGTACTGAAGCTCTGGGCGCCATGTGTACTACACCAGCCTGGAATGGAAGGCAGTCATTATTATCTAATTAGGCAGACTAATGACATGCCACAGAAAGCCATAAGGCCAAGACAGTCTCCTTCATGCCCGTCTGTTTTTCTCTAAAGGCTGCTCTCATAGGAGCAGATGTACCCTTAAAGTAAAATTTATTTGGGATGAAAAAACTAAATTAAAAATATACATAGAGAATTCTAGAAAATACATAAAATAGTATAAGTATTTACCAGATGCTGTTATGTAAAATCAGAATAAATCATGGGAAGAGGGCAGCTAGGTGGAATTCAACTCTAGTTTGGGAACACATGAGGTTGGGAAAGACAAAGAAAGGTGGGAACCCTGTTTCGGTAAGAAGGTCAGAGTGGGGTTCAGAGCTTAAAGGTAAAGAGATGTTTGTGTGTGACCGCTTTCAGGAGAGAATGTACAGCTTTGACTGACGAGGATAAATCACTTAACTCCTGGGTCAACATGAATGGAAAGAGTCAGGACCAGGCAGAGTGGCGACCTGGTTGGGAAGGAAGGCTGAGCGGTGACCACAGGAGTTAAACAAGGACTAGATGTATGGAGGTGATTTAATGAATTCTGCATGAGCCTCAAGTGTTTCAGATGCAGGCAAAGAGGATATTACATTAGTCAAGCATAACTGGCAAGAGCCTGGACCAGTTGTTGCAAGACCCCACAGGGTCTGCTTTGTTGGTTATCAAAGATCAATAACTGTCAAGGTTTTTGACAGATTGGTTATGTACACTTTAGCCTCGTTTTCACCAAGCAGTCCAGTTCAGTTCCTTACTCATTAGAACTGTTATTTTTGCATTTGCATTAGCAAAGGTTGTGTGGTACCAATGGAATCACTCCATTCTTGGTGCTACCTCATTGGAGGTTTGAAGCGAGCTGAAGAGATACTATAAGGCGGAGTTAAAACACGGGTCAGACAGAATTGTCACGAGCGCAACACAGGACATTGTGCACAAAACCGCTTTTTTAAAAAGCCAAGCTACCATCAATAGTAAGCTAAAAACTTTCACTCTATCCAGATTCTTAAAATATTGTAGCTCGCAAAACTTAGACACTCTGTATACTACGCTGTACAACTGGCAAAATGCAGATCCTCTTTTTGCCCTTGAAATTATTCAGCAAGTATCCTGTTTAAGATAATGTGACTGCAGTTTCACGGACCTTCACTATGACAGTGGCAACATTTTGCAGTGGAAAAATGGCACAGAGAAAGGGACCAGGACCAAAAATGAGTCAAGGCAAGCAGAGCTTTACCATGCAGTTGAAACGGGTGTGTCATTGTTGAATGCAGGAAATTATAGGGGACAGATTACGGGAGAGGATCTACCTGTAGATATACACACAGAAGGTTGCGGTTTAAATTTGAGTCATAGAGCATCATCTGCATAGAATTGTTAACAGAATTAGTGGGATGTGACAATTTAGCCACAGCATTATGGTGTAAAGTGAGTATCGGATGGAAAAATAATCTTGTAAGAGCAAGCAGAAAGTGTTAGGAGGACTTTTAAGGTTGACAATATACTTTTTACGAACGCGTATAGGGAGAGAAGGGTATATACGGAGAAAAGCGGCTGCTATGCGTGCCTTATTATTCATATATTTGTATGTGTAATTTCATTGCACCTAGAGAATAAAGACATTCATCCATTAAGGGTAGATCATCCCTGGCTGACACCAGAATCACTTAATTGACAATTTCCAAGTTTGCACAGCATAAACATTCATCAAGACTTGAAGAGGTTACTACACACAGCAGAGAAGGGGCATCGGCACAACTGAAGATGTGTTTCTCCTTAAAACGCTTTGCTATTGTTGTTGTGGTTTGTTTAGCTTCCTGTTGACCTTACTTCACACCCTGATACACTGACCCAACCATTCATGGGCATTGCAACTTGCGGACAACTAGCGGTCATACCAGCGGACATGCACAACCAAAACTAGAAAGCAACACTTGGCAGCCAACAAGCAAATGTGATTCTGTAATTCAAGCAAGTATACAAGCACCCTTACAGTTTTGGAAGAGAGCAAAGCAGTGTAAATGAACAGTGATCGGAGGAGCTGACAGTTGATGAATGAAAAGACAACGGGTCAGTGGCAAAGGCCTGGGAGAAGGATGAGAGAATTGTCTGCTGGTTTCTCGCTCTGCTGGAACAGTTTCACCTGTCGATCAGGGTAAAGAGGAGGAGAAGACATAAAAGTGTATATGATCTCTCATTTTACTTGCTAACCTTCTTGATGTTCACAGGTCATTTCTAATTATCAGTCCCTGCTCCCAGTTCCCTCATTGAATGCACAAGTGTCCTTGAGCAAGACACTGAATCTCAACCAGCTCCAGGGTGTCGTTCTGTGATGGAGTCTGACCTCCAGGAAAATGAGAATTTCCTTTCATGAACAAGTGAATTATTAACATCTTTTTCTTATTACTGACAGAGGGCATAATAATTGACAGAGTGCCATTCAAAAGGGCGCTGGTGACGAGGGAAATAAGTGAAGGCTCTGTTCTGTTCATTGTAGTGCTTACTGACACCATGAGAGCTGCTGAAAATAGGGTAGCCAGTTGAAGAGGAAGAGAGACTCGGGAATACAATTAATTAAGAATTAGATACGCTGCTGCAGTTGTAAAATGACTGGAATCAAATATTGTACGGACACGAAGTGGCAACCTCCAGGTCTGAAAAGTTAAGTGCTCAGGTTGCAAAGTCTGATTGCAAAGAAGTCTATGAGAAAATAACTTCTCACTTGATTTAATTCCTCAGGAAACATTGTAAACATGAGTTTATGGTCTCAATCGCTAAAATGCCAAATCCAGGGCTTCAAATCAGCAGTCCACACACCAGTGGGTGATGTCACGGTGACTACTTTTACATACAGTCTCTGATGGACAATAGAGATTCCCCTGCCCAAAATCCAACCAAATTGGTGTTATTGTTGATTTTCAACTGTAATTTATTAGAAAATTCTCGCTGGTACTGCTAATCATCCACATCCATGTGCTGCAAATAAATACAAATGTACTCTTTATTTTTCAACTGATGTTCTAAACTGTGAAATAAAGTTAAATGCAGGGAGTATCTCATTAAGAGAACTGCTTAACTACTGTATTTTATTTCTTACACCGCTTTCTAGTGTTTCAATGAATGTTCTTAATTGTTTTTAAATCTCCTTGCCTTATGTTTTGATGCTTTTAATGGTTTTATGTGAAGCACTTTAAATTACCTTGTTGTTGAAATGTGCTATACAAATAAACTTGCCTTAATTATCTACTTGGCGACGGAACAGGCAAGTCAGACAATCATGGAGTCCTAACAAACAGACATTGAACTATTGGCTGCTAAAAGGGTAGAAGAAAAGGGTGCACAAAGACAAATGAAAGGCTTGTTATCGTATGTAAGAAAATGTATGTACAATACCACATGCATATGAAAATACATGTTTAATGCTTCTGTAATTGTCACGCCTGAGGGGCAGATCGGAGACTCAAGTGCAGACACAGACAATGGAGATGAGGTGGAGTTTAAACTTAAAGTTCTTTACTTAAAAAGTCAAACAAAAACTCAAAGCGACTCCAACAGGGAGCGGGCAAAAATCCAAACAGAATACAAAAAATCCAAAGTCACAAAAAGGCATAGAAACAAACCAGGAGCACGCACGAGGGAACCACAAGACTGGCACAGACAGGGGCACGAACAAGGACAATCTCACAACCAGAACAGGGAAAGCAGGGGAGTATACATATGTGTGGGGTGATGAGAAGATTGAAGGCAGCTGGGTGGACTGGGCAGGTGAGTAGGATGAGTGCAATCAAGGGAAACACACACACACACAGACAGACACAGGAACACAGGGGGCAAAGCCTAAACCGTGACAGTAATAGCATGTAGCAATTAGACATGAAAATAAAACTATGTTGTAATTATCAAAAAAGGATGTAGATAAGCTTCATAATTGAAACCTACAGAACAAAAAAAAACGATCATAAAAAAAAGTGCTGACTTTACATAACTGTACATGTAAATATAATTAAAATGCATTTAATGTGAGAACTGATATTTTTGACTGCGAGACGTTTCCCAACAACCTTGCTGCTGTATACCAGACTTACACTGTGCCATCATTCTTCCTCCCATCCTGACTTAGATGCTTGTTTTGAAGGCCACTACAAAGCTCGCATTCTGCACCTCCACCATCTGTTGTTGGTATTCACTGAAAACATGCAGCCTTTGTGCTGTAAAGCAGTGCAGCAAAGTGTAAAATAAAGAGTGTTGTCTGTAACAGACTTACAGTATGTGTTCATTGTGTCTTAAATTAATGTAGTAGAGTAGATGTCAAAACAATAATTGTGGCACCGTTTGGTAATACACAAGATGTCATTATAGAGTTTCTTAAACTTGTGTTTTATGATTGTTCTCAGCATTTGGCAGTTGAGACGACAACCCGCTTTACTTAGCCACTCTAACATCTTCTTATCTGCAGATGGTCTTTGAAATTAGCAGCATATCTTTGCTCTGGATGGCGTTTTAGAGGTGTGTGTTGTTTATTTTTAGATGTCAGGGATGACCAACACTGTAAAGCTAACCGTCACAAAGAATTAGTATGAATTAAAATGGGGTCAGCGCAAAGCGAATGGTGTGTGCGTGTGTAGGGAAAAGAGAGGGGTTTGGTGAGTAAATGTGTTAATGTCAAACTTAATTAAACATTAAATAAATAGTATAAACATATGCATCAATCGTTTTGGACATGTAGTGTAATTAAAGAACTGATAAAGGAGGTATTCAATTTACTATATGTTCCTTTTTGCCAATATTACTTCTTCATCACTGGTACAGTGTTTTGCCTACATTCCTACATATTTACACATATATGCTTTAACTCGTATCAAAGTTTGCAGTTGTATATTGTGTGGATTCTGAACAGCAGGACGTTTTGGCAGGACATTGAAAAATAATCCTCACTCTGATACTGCAGAATTTGCACTTCAAACGAAATATAGACCGGAAGTAAAAACAAAATGCACTCCTTCTCTCTTTGTTCCTAACCATGACAAAAATGGAGCAAAGCACAAAGGAGAGTACCAACATAAATGAACATTTAAATATAAATCAGCATAAGCCTGAGTGACAGTTACAAAGTCATCGTGCCACTTCCTGAGGTATAATTATTTTAACCATGACATCGTGGATTCTGCCCCTTGACAGTTTGAGGCAGGAAATGAGACAATTTTATAGGTGCCGCATGCATACAAGCTGGAGAAATTGACTTGTACAAAATTCAGGACAGTTGTTGTGAATGCAAACAGACAAGCGAATCACCATCAAAGTGGTTTGTCAAGGGGGAGATCAGAAACGTGTGTGCCTGAAATTCCTGCTTCACAGCAGGCACCGTTGGCTGAAATTGTGCACAGAAACCTCCACATGCGCTGCACACTCTGGTTGGGTAGAGCTTATGTAACGTGGCGCCTGTCCCAGTGCTCTTCCTTCAAAGGCAAGGCCTGAATTAGTCAAGTACACTCATAAAAGCACACAATGACTCATTCATAAATCATCAAAGTTGTCCTGCATTGTGAAAATATGGGGGCAGTCACTTAGTAAACAAGAAGTTGTAATTGTTGGAAATGAGGTCATATACTGTGAAAAAAAATATCGCAACTTCTATTTCCAAATGAAATTGCACTGGCCACCAAATGTGCAGGCTTAAACTCCACATGTAACTCCTGTTTATTGGTGTGTTTCAGGATATATGTAGTTTGACATGCGAGAACCGCAAGCCTTTGGTGGAGGCCGTCATCTCAGGACTGCAGTTTCTGGCTGCACAGCGCAACTCAGGTCTTCCGACCCTTTTTACTCAGTGGCATAGAAAGAGTTCGGAGCCTTTTAATTACGAGAAGGTTTTAAAACAGCAATGTGAAAGACCCTGCCTTCTGAGTAAAAATCCAGTAGGTTTAAGTTGCACATATGAAGTTAAACCGGACAACAAAGAGTCTACAACCACACTAGCAGCTCTGTTATGCTGTTCTATGGCTCAGTAGTGCTTTGTGCTAAAGGAAAATATAGCACGCTAACATGCTCACAATGACCTCATGTTTAGCAGGTTTGATGTTTACCATGTTCATTACCTGGGTTTAGCGTGTTGGCATGCAATCAATGGATAATTGGCGCCAAACACAAAGTCCAGCTGAGGCCAGGTATTGTACAAAATACATTTTGGACTTAATTATGACGCTAGATGATCACTGTTCACTGTCGATCACCAAATTACTGTTGATCACCAAATTATTTAATGATTCATCATTGTTTTCTACTGCCAGTAAAGGATTGATAGGGAGAATTAGTAGTTTGTTAATACCTCATGTCTGCGTATGGAAACATCTAATATTAAAATAAAGCAATAAAAGATGATCCCTTCGACCTCCTCCATATTTGTTGCGCTGGTTGCATCAACATACGTTTTATATTATTGCTGTCTGTTGTTTACACTGTTCCTTGCTACCAGCCTACCCTTTGCATTTTTTACATCTGCGCTGCACCTTAACGGTAGAAATAGAAGCGTCTCATACTCTCTTCCAACATTTCATTTTCCACATGCCTCCTTTGTAGCCACTCTGCAGTATTTTACAGGACCGGAGTTATCTTTTTGTACAAGATAAGGCCGACAAAACACACTGCTAAATAAATTCAGAAGTGATTTCATCAACTGCAATGCAATGTTGAATTCTTTTCATCGCCCCAGTCAGCAGATCGAAGAGATTTCCTCGCTCAACTGAAGTACAACAATCCTTCTTGACAAAAAGAAAACTTACAACAAGTGCATGAAAGTCATGTACTATAGTTATTTCCATTTTTTTTTTGTCTAGTCCCTCAATGGGACTTAAAAAATATTCAAAGCCATCCACCGTAACTGCATTGCCATCTCTTTGGGTATCCTGAAGTCAGCTGAAGTCCCCATGTGAGACAAATTACAATAACCTGTATCAGAAGTGTTCCCTAACATGCACTGTTGAACTGCAACCACTGCACTGTTCCCCCGGTTTACCTTACCTTGGGAGTCTGGAAAGGGAGGATTAGTGGCCGAGATGAAGGGGCCGAGCAGGGAGGACCTCGGGGAGAACGAATATGCAATTTTAAAGCCTCCTCGCGCCTCATTACGACAGAGTCCTTAAACAGACATACAGAATAGAGGCCGACACTTTGAAAGTGTTACTGCCTGCAATCCAAACCAGGGTCCATCCGGGTCTAAATATCACCGTATATAGACCATTGAAGATAGATTTTGTATTGAATTTATTCTGTCAAATATGGCTTTTCTACTGATACATATTCAACTTCAGTATATACCGAGTCCTCCCTAAGCCTCTTCTGCTTTTCTATTAACTTGGTGTTGTCAACTGACTTGAAAATACACTCGGTGGCAGTCAGGATACTATTCTTGTACTGTGTAAGTGTGCACTCTCAAATGTTGACTTGCAGAGTTAGTGCTCTGAATTTGTTTTTAGCTCTCTCAAATCTTTTTGTCGTCAATAGACTTCAATAACTTTCCAGAATTGTACAATCCTTCCACATCGTTTTCTACTGTGCAGTATGTTGGCATCTCATAAAACTCAAAATGCATGGATATGTCATCCAAACTGGCCCTTGGCCTTCCTGGATCTTATTTCATCATATACCGGTACCTGAAACAACACGCCCCATCAGTGTAGCCCATTTCATCTAAAGCAGCTCCGGATGCCACCTATGTAAGGTAAAACACTTATTCATTTCATGTAACATCAATTGTTTAGCATGACTTAATATTTCCGGAGGGCTAATAAAGCATAAATTGCTCACCTTCCACTCTATAGCAGCACTTCCATTTGGCATGCCCTCCTGTGGCCTGAAAAGTGCACAATACTCAAAAACCCAACAGCTTGCAAAATAAGATCCTAACTTCTTAGCATTCATTGAAACCAAGTCAATATTGCTCCTAACATCAATAAGAATATTAACATAACCCATGTATGCATGGGAATCCAAAAAAAAGTATACTGCGAGAGAGACACACACAACACTGTCTGGCTGATATCTGACTTTTTAATAATAGTTACATTTTGATATAACTAAACTAATATTGCAGTCTAACTCCAGCATGCGCTGCGCCTTCATTCAGAGAGCAATTTGCAGCGTGAGGGCACATTCGAATGACATATGCAATAAACAGGCATATCGTCTGCAGTGCCAAAATCCCAGTGTTTTAGATGATTATTTAGCATAACAAGTGGTGTCGGATATCTATTGAACTGGCTCACAGGCCCGCTGCTGTCTAATTGCCTGGTAATAAGCGTGTAATGAGTTTCTGATGTACAGACTGCATGTCTTGGGAATTTGAAGTATCGTTCCAGAGGAATTTAAGCGTGACAAATGAAGTGATTGTTTTTGTGTTTCAGGGCATCATAAACACACTGTGTGAGTTTGCCTGCCAATTTACCCACCATTTTGAGGCCCTTCAGCACAGTGAAGAAGAGTCGCCGTATTCAGCTGATTTCCAATTGGTTTTAAGAGTTGATTAAAATAAACAATAGATGGCACCATTTCATCGCTGCTTTTATAATTGTTGGGGGGGGGGGGGGGTCTGAGCAACTATTTGTTCTTAAATAATACAAATTTATTAATTTCGGATTTAATTTAAGGTCTTCAAATAATTCTTCTTTGTAGACCCACAATAAAGCAAGGATAATTGAATGGAACCAATTTTTCAGTGATTAAACATAATGTTATTGTACCATATTAATTTACTTTAGGGTCCAGATTATGATGAATAAATGCCCGAGCTCAGTGGAATTGCTTAAAAGACTTCGTAGTAATAAATCTCTTTAACGTTGCCGATTGATTTAATTAGATTTAAAAAATAAATTATAGCTGGCAAGCAATCAGATGACGGCAGAGTCCTATCAGGATCCAATCAGCGGCTCGATAAGACTCAATTAGGATTGAAGCGAAGGAGAAAATCGGCTTACACCATCAAAGTCTTTGGACGCTCTCTCCTTATTACCTGCTGAGCACGTAATTGAAAAGGCTGAAACATATTAACTCACCAGGGCTGGACATCTGCCAAAGTTTGAAACATTTATTAAGTTGAAAGCGAAGGGTTAGATGGAAAAGTCATGGAACACTTGTGTTTCTGATGTAGAAAATAAAAGAGGGGGGAAGAACATCTAAAAGTGACTTTCTCCCTGCACACGTTCAATGTAATGTAATGTAAATCACACATGCTCTTTACTTACTCGCTCAACAGTTTTACTGTAACTGTGCACTGTGAGATCGTGTGAATCCGAAGCAAAGTTGTACTTGCGTGCCTAGCCTAAACCTTTCCTGGATTAATGCAATTCTAAAGCTGTTTTAGGAACTTCATGGCTCCTTTGTAATGAATGCCTTTTAGTTATCTTCCCTCTAAAAAAGTAAATCTGTCCAATGCTTTGGCCAAATACCTGGAAAAACTAATGATCTTCTCATCAATTTCACCGCATATTTTCATGGTAGCAAATGTTAGCATGCTAATATGCTAAACTAAGAGGGTGAACATGGTAAACATTACCTGCTTAAACGTCAGGTAATGTTTTTAACAGTGTTATGAAGTCGTATCACTTTCTTCTGCCCCCAACTGCCAAAATGAAATGCTAATTAAGTAAAGTAAAATAAATGAAACTTAGAGTATATCCAAATTAAACCACATAGTGTCAATAACCTGCAGATTGAATATCTGCCTTTGTGTCTTTGCTTAACGGTCACATTTTTCTCCTTGTGAACCCCCGCAGTGCTAAAAGATGCTAATGAAGCCTTTAGTCACATTATCACTGCTATTCATGTGGGGAATCCTCTATATATGTCTCATTAGTTTTCTTTCAAACTCCAAATCAAAAGCCCGCCATTGATCTAAATCTCATCATTTGAGTTCACCTCACAGAGATCTCAATTGAATCAATGTCAGTGAGGGATTCAAATCTGACACTCGGCTTTCCCCCCCCTCTGCCTCTCTCCTGTCAGCTGACAGCAGGGATCCCTTTGTCCCAGTTGATTAAAAAGACTCTTGAAAAGGAAAAAGGAAAAATAAAGTCACTGCTGCTGTCCCCTTTGACATCAAATCATACTTGTGTGCTGGGCTTTGAGACAGCAGGGGGACGTTTGGAGGAGGGATTGTGTTAATTCAGATAGCATCTGTCATCTTTTTGATTCAATAGCTCATACCTCAGCGAAGCTGGAGGGCCTCACACAAATCCACTGTGAGGTGATTATCATTCTAAAAGTGCACCGCTCTTTGAATTTCAGCCAAGTGGTCGCCTGTGAGGTAGACAGCCTCTCTGTTGAAAAGAAGAGTACATCTGACATCTGGGAATGTATTAAGGAGTCTCTTTTTCTCATCCTGAATGAAAGCAAAACAAGTGGCCAGAGAGTAGATGTATTTTAGTGACGAGTGCCGGGGAATACTCGAGCACAGCCGCGGTGTCTTTAGATCTCCCTTTTGGGGGAATGAAAAAAAGTTACCATCATTTCATCTGACAGAGAGATGACTGACGAATCTGTGGCCGTATACTGCTAAAACTCTGGGCCTTGGAGATATGGATGACCTACCAATAATACGCTGAGATTCAAAACACACACTCGAGCTTCATAGGGATTCTATAGGTCATTAAAAAAATATGAACAAGCTGTCTGCAACACAGTGCTTTCATTTAGACAGTGTTCATTTTGGCCTCTTGTGTTGTTTTAATGACGCTCTTATGGTGAAAATATATTAGTCCAATGATATGGTATGTCTTTGCCATTTCTCGTCTGTTACCAAGAGAAGTAAACATAAAGTCATGTGGTCGGACGGGTCGCTCATTTTACAGTATTGGTGTCATCCTGCATCATCAACGCAACAATCAACCGCAAGAGAAAATCAAGAAAGTAACGGACATGCAGCACATTTACTGCGTCTTATCTCTTAAATGATGTTCTCTGGTGTCAAAAAGAGCTCACGGAGAACTGATTTATTCTGATCATTGTAACTCAAGACTAGAGATGCACCAAGCCATTCCAGTCACAGCTGATTCGGCCATATTTGAATGTATCAGTCTCCACTACAGTAAAGCAGATCCAACATGTGATCCTGTCTTTACTTACATTTGCTGTGTTTTGTCCACATCTGCTGTCCCGCATATGAGAGAGTACATTTGGAGTGTGTGAATGTGAAAGATTATTTAGGCACACTTGTGGTTACTATGATGCTGTCAAAATGCAAGAAGCTGCTTATTCATACAGAAGGTCAAGCAGCAACATGAACTCCTGAAGAAGAGATGTTTTTTGGAAATTGGAGGATGCTGCTTTACCAATCAGTAGAATGCATAGTGTGATTCTGTAGGCGCACGCTATAGATCATTAAATAAGACTTTGCATTAAAAGAGTAATTCGTTTAATTAGCTTTCTGATCAAAATAAAGTTAAAGTTTTGAAAGGTCATGAACAATATTTTGTGTTGCTTGAATCAGCACGGTTCAGAACCAGGTTCTGTTCTGTTTTTACCTTCTGACCTTGAGGGCATTTGTTTGACAAGAGACGTTTTCTCAAATGTTCAGTCATGATCTGCAATTATTATTAATGTTCTGTATCTGTATCACTATGATGGCTTCATTGCAGGATTTCATACAGCATGCCTAAGCCTGGTTTAAGATACATGTTTTGAAACTAGTGCAAGGCCAGAGAGTGAGCAATACATCAGTGAATTTGAACTTTTCAAAAACTTTTTCAAACACTCATCTCTCCTAGGTCTGATTCATCATTTGTCTGATGTTCTGTTCTCCCTTAGGCACCACACTGTATCTGCCCAAATCTATTACAGTAAACTGGTTCAGTATACCAGAAATTCACAAGCTTTTTTAGTCCTTCATATTAACCTAAAAAACAGTTATATGAGTAAAAACAGTTTATATCTTTTTGGCTTTTTCTAACTGGATTCACAAGATCTGAAGATCTCGTTTCGCTTTCAGATAGGAACCAGGTTTAAATACGATATGTATCAAAGCAGGTTAAGTTTCCCCTAAAGCTGGGTGTAAACTGTGGCTGCATTACAATTCAGACGCTGCGGCCTTCAGAGTCCACATTTCAAGACTGAATACACAAGGCCATTACATCATTACAAAAGGCATTGATGAATGGGGTCTTTGGCCAACTTTAAAGAATAGTGAATCCTTTGTGGCCCTGAGTGTACCATGATCCATTAAAGGCTTGTCATTTTTCAACAGTAAACTTGCCTTCGGTTGGACACCAGTTATTTGTGAACGTGATCCAATTAAAAAATAATGTAAAAGTATTTTTGCTCTATTTCAATTGAGATGTATCATTCAGGATTCAGGTGTACAGCTTCAGATACTGACAGCTTTCTCTGTATAGAAGCAGAGGAAAACACTGTCAGGCATTTTGATTTTAAAATTTGTATTTGTAAAATCGTGAAAATCTTTCTTATCAACAGGAAGAAACACTGACATCTACGAATATGCAAATTGTTTACAGCCAACACAAAATGTTAGAGGTTTTCAGCACAACCCTGTTGTGGTAAAACAAGACATCATGAAACATGTCACCCCTGGCAAATACGATAGTCACAGGATCACTGTGTCTGAGCTATTGCCATGTAAAGGAAGGAGAGGGACAGAAAGCTGGCATTTAAAAGCAGGTGAGCCCGGGTTAGCCAAATGCTTGTGAATTTATTTAGCACAATGGCCAGTGGGGATCCCAGTGGGAGTGGTTGTAAAGAAGGAGAAGGAAAGAACCAGGCTAAGAGAAGAAAATGCACGATGTAGCACAGCGGCCATGTCATGGCCATCGCCTCTGGGACAGCGAATCAGGACAGGAGCAGAAGAATCAGGATAGGAGAGAACAGAGGGCAGCAACAGAAAGGTGTGACGTGCTTGCTAAGGCAGCACATCTAATAAATTGGAATCGATACAGAGAACATTAGCATGGCCCCTGCGAAAGGATGACACGCAAATTCGTGAAGCGTTTAAAAAAAAAAAAAAAAAAAAAAAAAAAGGCAGCAGTTGGTGGGTGTGGGGGCTGCTTTGGTGTAATTAGTGGGACAAGCTATTCAGAGGGGCTACCATCCACCCAGAGAGCACACACAGACACAGGAGAGCCTCTCAGCTACTTATCCCAGCTCTGGGCACCTCTTCCTGTATTGTGAAAGTGAAGGATGGGCCCTGTGGATCGTGGAACACCATATGGCTTCAGCCAGCCTGAAGTAGATCACTCACTCTAGATACATAGTGCTTATCCTTCGGCATCGAGTAGCAATTTCAGTTTATTTTGTGAGCAAAAGGATTAGCAGTTATATCTTCGCCACTGGGAAACATCTTCAGATCCCTATTGGAATG
This sequence comes from Anarhichas minor, assembly GCF_050575085.1. Taxonomy (NCBI): domain Eukaryota; kingdom Metazoa; phylum Chordata; class Actinopteri; order Perciformes; family Anarhichadidae; genus Anarhichas; species Anarhichas minor. The sequence goes on along the minus strand of NW_027466449.1, from coordinate 1,752,558 downwards.
TATTGGCTGAGTGCTTCTGATACTGGGGGTGATCTCGGCTGGATGCAAGCTGGAAATGGATTCTCAGATCATCCAGCAGTTGAATGAAGCTTTGACTGAGCAGAGCATTTTTTTGGGATCATATCGGGGACCGTTGCGTGGTGAACCAAAACATTTTGCCACAGACCTGGAAGCCGTTTGACAGAGCAAGGGAGATTAGAAATTTGCCGGAAGCAAAGTGAGGCCTACAACTTCATCCTGGTAATCTGAGCCTGTTGCGAACTGCTGTAGCTGCTTTCTTTGATGTCAAAATGTCACCCGCATTTCCTCTTTCGCACGCGTTGCAACCATTATTACCCACCGTTATCATCATCATCATTGATGCACACAATTTGATGGCCAGCCAACTGTGAGATTTAAGTCACAGCCACCGAGGCTTTTGAAGCTTGAAAATTATTCCAGACAAGGCGCACGACAGGAGTAAAACAAACCTGCCTGGGAATAATTGTATTGCAGTTTAGCTTTATTAAGTGTATTCCATGTGTCAACACATGATCCATTCTCTTTACACTTCCAGCATGCATACCAATTAGGATATCCGACTCACGCAACATAACAGCAAATTCGATTTTTTTTTCCACTTGCTATTTACATGGGGGATTTTCTGCGATTACCTCCTGCTTACATTGCCTTTGGGCTATTTATTTTTGCTGGATTATGGAAGGATCCTGTTATAATTGATCACAGCGACACGCCGTCCAAAGAAGGGAGATGTAGCGCCCGCTGCGCCCACCTGCTGCTGCGCTTGTTGTGGCGCTCCTGCAGTTGTGCAAGAACACTGTGACACCACTGCTCTCCCTTCACCTTCTTTCCCCCATTTTTATACAATCTCATGAAAAATATATTTTCGCAATGCTGTTGCCCTGGCAATTCTGTTGCCCTGGCAACCAAATTCACCCACCAGTATTAAGGTGCCTGAGGCCTGGCGCTGGTACAATATTACTTCACTTCCTTTCTCTCCTGCTGTTCTTTCATTTAGTGATATTGTGCTCTGTGCCTATACCACAAAGCACATCCAGTGCTGTTTTATTTCATTAATATTTGTTTATTGGGATGGTGCATTATAACTAGGCCGAGGCAATATCAGGAGGCTGTGCAATATACGGATGATGTGCACATACATCCTGCGCCCCTTGGTGAAATAATGGTTATAGAAGTCAGTTGCAACTGTAAGGTCACAGGTTCCAGTTGTCGGGCCGGCTGTAACAATGTAGGTGGGCGAAGTGAATAACACGTACGCACTTAACCCCCCCCCCCCCCCCCCCCCCCACCCCCCCACCCCCCGGAACAGAGCTGAGGTGTTCATGAAGGACTTATCCCACCAGCTGCCAATTCCTAGTGGGACTATGTTTAACCAGCGAGCTCGGTGGGGTGAATATGTGGAGCTACATGAATGTGAAGCAGGGAGTTGGTTAAAACAAAAAAAAGACATCTGGAGAGAAGCCCATCTTGTATTGCTTCTCCTCTTCTAAACATTGACCCAGCCTGCTCTTATGCCTTAATTAGGGACACTGTAGAGAGCCTCAGAGACGGGGAGAGGGAAAAACAAGTAGCAACACCCTCGTTCCCCTCCCACGCACCGCTTGAGCCATCAGGACAACATGCACTCTCAAAGACATTTTCCACGACTCTCAACACAAGCAGGAGAATCTAAAATGGCCTCCAACAAGCTGAAGATGTTTGCAGCTTTTAGAGGTCAGATGGGCCATCGGCGTGCCCCTGGATAGCCCTCAAGTCAGACAGGGGACATATTTAGGATAAAGCGACCATGTGTTGACGTTGTCACAAGGCATCAGATGCAGTCACTTTGCTTTGCCACAAGTACCTTTGCACACTTATCTTTTCAGAGATATTAATGAAGTGCTCATTTCCTTAAAAAAAAAAAAAAAACTAAGGATGGCAATTTATACTGTAAAAAAATTGAGCATTATTTCTTTATCCTACTGTACTTGGTAGAATTGTCTTGCTTCTGTTTTTTTTGGCTTTAATAGGTTGTGTCAGAACATAACGGCACATAATTCATATTTAAAAATTGATTAAATATGTATTACGTATTGTCCCTGGGGGCTCAAAAGGGACCAAATGCAGGCAAGCATGACTTATACGGTGTGTTTACTTCTTTTCTTATTTTTTTGATAAAATACCATTGCAATCTTTATCTGTGACATGTCAAAACTTGCTGTTAAAGTGTGTTCAGAGTAAATGGTAAATGGACTGTACTTTTCACTTTTCTAGTCTTCCGACCACTCAAAGTGCTTTAACACTACATGTCATCATTCACCCATTCACACCGATTCATACACTGATGGCAGGGGCTACCAAGCAAGGTGCCACCTGCCCATCAGGACTCTAACTAACACAATGTGCTTGCAGTTACCCTGGTTTCACAAGTATTATTATCTTCTAATTGCCATAGTAAAATCTTTATTGCCAAAAGCAATGTTTTGTATTTTTCTAGCCAGTTTGCACAAACTGCCCAGAGGCCTAATTCCTTAGAATAAGACAAGGTGAAAACTATTTGCTATGTAAAGATATAGTGGAGAAATGTCGTCCTGAGCAGAGAATGAAGGTTTCCCCTCAGTTTATTACTGTTAGCTCTTGTTTGTGCTATTGTATCGTTTGCTTGTAGCCGCCAGGTCAGCCATCTTCGTGTTGAGAGCCGTGTGGAGGTAATCCCTCATTATCATAGATTTGCTCTGAATTCCTTATAGAGAACCTTTTAAAGCACCTTCAGATTACCACAAGAAGAGTTACAAAGTCGGTTTCAGGCGCCAACCTCCGGATCTGACAAGTGAAGCAAATGCGGAAGTGTCTTACAACTTGCATTCTCTCTACTGACCAGCAGGCGGGGGGGGGGGGGGGGGGGGGGGGTCTTCCTACGAGGAAGGCGGATTGTATGGAAGTCTATGAGACAATGACCCTACTTCTTACTTGATTTATTAACTCAGTAAACATGAGTTTGTGGTCTCAATTGAGTCGTCTTCAATGCAGCACGATGTTCATTTAGTAACTTGTACCAGAGCCGTACACGGTGTATCTACGTTCACCAGTTGCAACAAGTTAAGATGGCGACGGCCATAATCAAAGATGGCAAACTCAAGGCTTCATAACGTTAGTCCACCAAACCAATGGGTGATGTCACAATGTCCACTTATTTTATAACGTCTATCAACACAGCTATCTACCATAAGTATAGATTATTTATCATTAGCCACTATAAGCTTCTGGTGAATGATTGTTTGACAAGGAAATATGCTGAAGCAACGAAGTCTGGATCCAAATTAAAGCCCTTTGCCTTGTGTGTCATTACGAGAGTTTCCCCAGTTTGAGAAACTGCAAAAGTCCATTACACATCCTGTCAAGTGTGTTGTCTCTCTTGAAATGACCAAGCCTGACAACATTGCCAGCATATCACTCCGGAGGAGGAATTGTGGGGAGGGACGCTTTCCTACCATTACCTATTCATGACATGGAATCATTAATCCCCTCCCGCACAGTGTGTGCAGCTGCTGGGTCTAAGGGATTATTTTCATGTGCTTTTTCTTCTGTCTGGACACAGACTGGTTCAGACTCAAGGAGAGAACAAGAGATAAGAAGAGACTTTAGAAAAAGATCCTGGTTTGTTGTTTATCCAGTGGTAGACAAAGCAGAATACACAGCATTTTATTTACACTGACAGTGTAATATTCAGTGCACTTCACCCACGGTGAAGTACTTAAAAAAATACAGCGACGCAGATGATGCAAATAATAGCAGCAGGATTTGGATTGGTGGACTGTTAACGGGACGAGTCAAACCCAAACACCGCTTGGTGTCACTCCTTCCAGTATTACTGGAACTGACATTAATGGTGTTGATCAGAGCATACAGACACCGGACACTTTTCAGTTGAACTAAATGATCCAGCTCTTGTTTTTTTAAATTTCACTTTGATTGACTTTAAGCAGACAATCAGTGGCCTATAAAATATTCTGCTGATCAGAGTGGTCAGTCGTTTATCTGTGGTTCTCATCGGCCAGACAGAAAGTGTACGTGTTGAATGACTTTATCAATGAGCCTTGGCTCCCTATCAGACGCTGGTATTGGATTTGTGTTTGTTTTTATGCTCTCCAGCTAATTTTTGCTAATGGGTCAATTCAAAAACAATAACACTTTGATATAACACTTTACTACAATTTTAAAAGGCTTTTCTGGAAACCACGACTTCAGGAATATGTTTATCAGTACATTGCATTTTAAATGGTGCTATTTAGTTTTCTTTCCAAAGAGATAATACTACATATTTCAGTTTTTGACTCTGGGCCCCATTTCATTTTAAAGGTGCCTATAGAACAATCTTTAAGGATAATTATTTGCAGACTAATCTGACTATTCAAAATATCAGAGAAACATGACATTTATGTGTGAAATATACACACACTGACCACTTTAGATACACCTGTAAATATGTTAATTAAAGTTATAATCCTTAGAATTTCCTAAAAATGATACCCCATTTTTAATGCTGTTCATGATGGAAATTGGACCATATGCAAATTCAAGCTTCCTCCATGTTTACGTGTTGTCTTGATACATTCAGTATAGTTTCCATTTTCACAGGGTTAATTCCATCAGTAAAACAAGTCATGACAGGCTTTCACCCTGAACAATATTAATCCACCATGATCTTTCCATAATTTTCACTTTTTTTTTTTCACTTCCTCTTATAGGTGGGCTTTTCATTTGAAAAAGGAGTGGAGTTTTGTTATAAAGTATAAAATGAACATATGAAAATATCATTTCTGATTGAAAAACTAGAAAGGTGCACTCGGTAGAGGGCAGATCTCCAACAGGTGTGTCTCCAACGACCACTGCAGTATTGTGCGATTGAAAAAAAAAGTACAACCCACAAATGGCTATCCGCCGTTGAGACACCGATCGTAAAATACATTTAAAAACAAGCGATAATGAATGCAGGCAATCAGCTCGAAGTTTTCGGATAAGACGCCCCTATATCAGCCGTAATAAGTGAGGAGTCGGCAGGCTGTCAATGACAGAATAAAACTGTCAATAAATGGTGTTTTAAGAAAGCGAGTCACCGCAACCACGAGAGGTCCTTGAGCACGCAGCCATGTAACTATTCTGCAGTTTCCTGCAGCAGAATCTCATGATCTTTTTCTCAGCGATAGAAAGAAACTCAGAGACGAGAGTGGTGAGTATGAAGTTATTATGAATTTATCCATGTAAGCCATTGTAGTATGCTACAGGTCATCCCATTGCCCTCAATGTATTCTTTTAAATATGGCAATTTTACAAGACAAAGGGGTTCTTTATCCAGTATTCATCATGCAGGTAATGCAATGGCCAATGATAAAAAATTTGAACATAAATTAACAGGTCCAGACCACAATTATTTTATATACAAACTATTTGCTGTAGATCTCTGAAATGTGCTGCCATTTCTCTGAAATCTTAACCAGTGACTGGGTGAAAATTCTCCATTTGTTGTGCTCTCAGAAATAACACCCCCAGACACCCTCTGTCTATATGCAAAGTGTTGTCTAAGAACACAACACCTGGCTGCATATCCAAATATGAAGGTATTAAGACAGTTTCATTTAACAAGTTTGGGCAGTATGGGAAGGGGGAAAAAAAGACAGAATGTGAGAAGACACAGCCCAGTAGCTTACAGTCTCTGTTTACTTAATAGAACTTACTGAGAGAGAAAAGCTGAGACACTCCGAGGTGAGAGAGTCAGAGTAGAGTGTGTGCAGGCTTGAATTTCTAGTCACATACTGAATGCTGTTAGTTCACTCAGTGACTTGGGGATTCATGGTCAGGGGTTACAGAAGGCAGCACTAAGTCTGGCTCTGGCTGGGAAGAAGGGATATAAATCAAGGTTCAAAGTATGGAAATCTATCCAGGGACTTTAAGAGGAGTTATAGGAGTATGACAGCGGGGGTCGGTCCACAGGCCTAAACCAGGCACTTACCAATGTGAGGCATGATTTCAATCTCAGACGTGGATCATAAAAATCTCTGTTATCTTTCGAGATGTTAGGAGTGCTCAGTCATCGCTAGGAGTTTAACGTGAGATTGTTTGAAACTTATTATTCAGCGTTTTTCCAGGGTCATTCTGGAACTAGCTTTTTACTGGGAACACTCACAATATTGCAAGGCGACCATTCATTTCAGTTAGTTTCAGTATGTTGTTAAAAACTCATATAGCAAAAACCCGGGTTGAGTGACTTATCTCAGTTAACAGTCACTTATTTGTTAAACTTCATCGGCATACCTCGTCCTTATTGGAGATAGTTTGGTGTGCCAAATTTAGAAGTAAATAGTATGGAGTGGATTAGCGTAAACCACTGGACAGGTTTATCATCCATGTGTCTACATACATGCATTAAGTATTTGGCCCTAAATAACCCGAGTTCCTGTGTGTTGACCATAGACTGTATGTAAGAAGTGGACGTAGTCATTGTGGCGTCACCCACGGATTTGAAGCCTCAAATTCGGCATTTTGGCCACCATCACCATCTTGTTTTCTTGCAACCAGTGAATGGAAGTGATCATTATTTGGACTGCGTAAGAGTGTAGTATGCCATGTACGGCTCTGGTAGCGGTAGCGACCTGTCAATCACCAGGTAGCCCCCCTCTACAGCAGACACTGCTTTCCTCCAACTGGGTCATAATATACTAAATGAACATCATGGTGCATTGAAAACAGACTTTAAATCAGTGATTGAGACCATAAACTCATGTTTAGTGAGGTAATAAATCAATTGAGAATTTGGGTCATTTCCTCATAGACTTCCATGCAATCTTGAGTTTTTGCAACCAGAGGAGTCGCCCCCTGATGGCCAGTAAAGATAATCCAAGTTTAAGGCTCCTCCACATTGGCTTCACTTTAATAACCGGAGGTTGCCGCCTGGTGTTGACAAATTGGTGAGTCATTTGCTTTATTAGAGACGCATAGTAAGGATGAAGTGATGAACTGTGTATTCATGATGTGACCAAACAATCCCTACAAAATACCTCCAGGCTAGAACAGTCCCAGACCTTTTTGTTCATCTTTTGGAATCAGCCTGACCAAGCATTATTTCTCTGCTACTTCATGAAACAATCTCTCTGTAAAATTATATTCCCCACCCCAAAAAACAAAAATGATGTTTTTGTCTTTTTGTTTTTTCAAAAGGCATTAAAGGAACAACTGTGCTGTTTAATCTAAATAAATTAGCCCCAGTTGGAAGCAGTACTAATGGAACACAATAACCAATACGCTGCTGTCTCAAAACAAAATGAAAGCAGTAAATATCCTGTCTGCGCAAAACTCCACTCCTTTGGTGTGGGGAGAAACGGGGTTCTCTCTGTGTCACACTGAAAGCTTTAAACCTAATTTAAAGCTACTACCATGAGTTTCAGAGGAAAATGCCATCAAAGCACTGCTGATTTCTCATCCCCGTACTTTTGCTATTTCTCAGCAACTTTTAATTTTACACAGGGCTTTGTTTTGTCAGATGACAAGCTTAATGGCATCGTCTTTATGCCATGTGTCATAAAAACATGTCAGCCACAACAGGAGACAACGCCTTGTTATCTCCGAACAACTTCAAATCTTCTGCTGTCTTCTGTAATTGCGCGAGCTATTATGCACAACAGCACTCTGCCTTTCCACATCTCACATGCTACAAAATGACAGACTTTTTGGGCTTCTCACCCAACAATGCCTCATTGAGCTATTAAAACAATTAGTCCAGAATGAAATATCTGCACCATTTTGTCTGCAGTTATTTTGCTGCACCGACTCACTTTTCCAGAAAACTCAAATCACGCTTACTCGAGCCCCTTTCCCCTATGTAATAAATAAAATTACAATTTATTGATGTACAAAACTTCAAATTAATATGCTCCACATAAAACCACCAGACCCCAGTCAGACAACAGTAATTTTAACCTCCCTGATCGTTGTGAACCTCACTTCATTCCAACTCCACAGATCCAAAAAGAAACTCCTCAAAACCCTCTTTGTTTGTCCATCCACTGTTCCAACAATCACCAACTCTGGTTTGTGAGTTTGAAAGAGCGGCTGAATATATAACATATATAAAAGAAGAAATAACCACAGCAACATTTTCACTTTTTACTCATGCCGCCAGCCCCGACGTTGAACAAGACGCATCAGCGAAAAATACACTACAGAAAACCCGCCTACTGACAAAAGTAAGAGAGATTTGCGCAACATATTCTGCCTTCTAAGAAGCACTGTATTACATTTCTCACTCTCCATCTCATGCGCCACATGCCAAAGCATTTCAGCAACTATTGCAGCTCTATCCATAGTGGCCCTATAATGTTTGAATAGAGTCATTACAGAACACTTACAGCCTCCCCGAGACCTTGGTTTGAATACGAAAAAGCCATTATGATGAAGCCATCAATGTTACATATTTCGATTGTCTAAAACGAGATGAAGGCATCCAACTCGGCAAGGCACTCCCTGACACGTTCCTCAATTGGCCGCTTGTGGGCTGATAAGTTTCCTCTTAAATCCATATGCAGTTTACTTACTGCTTGCTTTTACGGTTGTTGCAGTTTGGGTTCACAATGATGCACTGCCGTTTATAGTTAAGTGCTTGAATCATAGAAAAGTTGTTTGTGTTACTGGGTACCACACTGAAACCTTTTTCCTTCTTCACCCTCCGTGCCACCCACTTGTTCCCTAAATCCTGTCATCCCATCATGCCCTAGGCTTTGCCGCTTGTCATTGAAAATTAACCTTAAATAAAGCTCTGCCATCTACCAACCTGGGAGAACTTGAGTGAATGTGTTTAGTTCTTGCACATCTCTGCATTTAATAAGGCCATATCAGTGTTTTTGCAAATTGTAGCTCCGTCTACAAATCGTGTTTACTTTACATTTTGCGGACTATTGTTGAATCCAGGCGATGCAGTTAAAGCTAGATTTTTTGAGCCACTTGGGGCAGCAGAATAAGCTCAAAACACAACATCTGACGTATCATATTATGGTACGTGGAACGTGTTAGAAAACAGTTGCCTACATATACATCAAGCAGACATTGAGCAGCTATCCAATTGGAGTCCTGTTTTCAACTTTGACCAATGTGTTCACTCTCCTTTTAGCTTCGCTTTGGTCTCCTCCAATTAGCTACTACAAGCGACCGCGTTCACATTGCAAATAGTCATCTGATCCACTTTTATTTCTTTTTTTTTTACTGCATTAAGTGCACATTGATTCAAATAAAATGATTACTTAAATATATTTTTACTTGGACAGAAATGAAGACAGACTGTAATGATAGCACAACCCTCCTCAGCCTCCTTAATTAAACATTTTCATTTTGTACAGGTAAGAGTGGAAACAAATGGATGCCTGGAATGGTGGCAAAATAACAATGTTTGCAAAAATAGTTACCCGTTATGGAAAGTGCACATGTTTTGATGCAGATGGTTCAAAAGATACAAAACCACTGGTTCGATCCTTTGAAATACCCCCATAAGGATTATTCCTGTGTGCACACAGTACACAGCATACTGTAGATCTATAAATACTTAACAATTTTAAAGATGCAACCATTGCTCACAGCACAATAGCTGTCTCATGCCATGTGGTGTTTATCACTCTGTCTCTCTCTTGACTGTAAACCGACAGCACTAACAAACAACTCACAACAGCCATCCTTGTGCTTGAAGTTGAAACCATCCCCCGACTCGAGGTGGTTGTCTGTTGGAGTGGCCAAACAGTTCTGCATTCAGCCAAGTGCATCGACATAGACCCCGCTCCCCTCCAGTATTGAGAGAGCGATACATCTCAAAGTGTCTGTCTAGATGCTTTAACAATACAACATGACGAACGCTTGCTGCATCTCAGGAGTGTGATGTTGCTCCGCTGGAGTTGTTATAAATGTTTCGCTCTCCTGGCAGGCTTCACGCAGGGCCAACCCAATTATTCAGCAATGCTCGGCACACGGCTATTTGGTTTGGATGGGTACAAAGTGAGAAATGTTTGGACACAGCTGGTCTGCGGGGTTTGTGTACTCTCCGTGTCCTCCGGGCAGCTGCATTCCCCTGTTAAAACAGGGATTTTTGGAGGGTGCTTTTTCACCTAGCCGCATGTCACCAGTTGATACACAATGTGCCTTGTAGGCCATTCTGCTCCCCTTCACGCTCCTGCACACATAAACAAACAGGCAAACACAAGCTTGGATATGCACAGCCACACACAAATACATGCATATATTCACATTACATATCAAGTGCATACTGACAAGGATTTTACAGTTATGTCCTTCTGGAAACAGATAGCCGCGATAGCAAGGCGGGTATTGTTTTCAACCAGGAGTCTGTGTGTGAGTCATCAAGGCAAAATGTGACGCTGGAGACACCTACTGTAGCAGAACTACCACAGAGGTGGTTTTCAGTACTTTGCCAGGTGTTTGTGTCTGCTCTTAGGTGGACAGATTTTGTCAACGGGAAAGAATCGCAACAGTGCAAGATGCCATCCTAAAACAGGTGTCTTGTTGAGATCAAAAATGAAGGCGAAGATTAATGCTGGTCCGACCACGGGTGCCGGAAGTAGGAGGGGAGTAAGTGGAGAAGGCGCCGTTGCCCCCCCCCCCCCCCCCCCCCCCCACACACTCACACTTTAAACCCCTGGCCCGATTTGGTGTTGCAGCAAGGTGGTCTCTAGTTAGTGCTTGTAAACATGATAGCAGAGTCCTCCTCACTTCAGTAAGAAGAAGAAAAAAAAGCCTTCCACAAAGGTCAGTAATGTGTTTCACATTGTACTGCTCAGTTAATGTGACCACATGCACAGCAGTAACAATATTCAAATGATCAGAACACACAAAGTTTCGGTGGCAGCAGGGGTCTTGAGATCATTAACCTTTTGATTAACCTTTTGATTCTGGCAGCTGCTGTGGCTGATGTGGTCTGACTAATACTCCAGTATTTAAGCTGCTGATAGCCAACATAGAAGGGATAGACCTTGTGGTGTAGTTGCATACTCAATGCACACACACACACACACACACACACACACACATTACTGCACTATTTTAAACAAACTACACCAGGCTTTTAAATGCAAAGTTATATACATCAATCAAACATGAATGAGGAACACAGGGGACGGACATAAGTAATTCAAAAACTGTACAAAGCTGTGCAATCCCATTCACCTGCTGGGTTGTTGTTGGGCTGCGTCATCTGTTGCTGTTATTCCATCCGTCCCCTGTATACTGTAGATTGTGCAAATGAAATGCAATTTCATATCAACCAGTTTTGTCACTGTTATATCCTGCTGTCAGTGTGTAGCTGGGGTGGTGCTCACGTCCCCCCCACACTGTGTCATCCACTTATTGTGCACAGGTTCTCACCTTAGCATGAAGTCAAGGCCTCCACTTACTAAATATCACTCTTCATCAGTGGCCTCCAGGTAAGGCTTGTTGACAGTTTGGATGGACGCCCAGCACCACAGTTAAGTTCTACCAATGAAGCTGTAATGATAGAGGTCAGCTGTGTTGTTTAGTTTAGTTTTTTTTTGTTATTATTGTGGACAAGCATTTAAGCAAAGGGCAAGGTTTGTGGACCGGCTCGTCACAGTCTTTTGACCGCGGAAGCTTATTTTGATAAATCTCACCTGAAGTGAATCTATAAATATCAACACCAGACACGTAACTACAGGAAGTGGTCAGACAGAAAAATAGCTTTACTTTCGCTCCAGGCAGTGAATATAATTACTAAAGTATAATGTAGCACATGTTGGCAACATTTGTCTTTCTACTACCTTCACTTCTTTAAAGCAGACATTAATGTTCACCCCATGTGTTGACGTAGAGTATTATTAATATTTAAGAACATGTCTTAGGCCAAGACATCATTGAGAATAAAAATATCAAAAGTAAACAAATCATCAGACGGTTAATCATGCTGTTTTGAAGCAATATGAAACATGGTAGGGAGTAGCTGTTTTGAAGCTGCTGGCAGCAGTCGATAAAGACAATTAGTTACTCCTATTACCTTTTGGCAGGGTAAGGGAAAACAAATCAGAAAGAAAAGTTGTAACATCATGTCATGTTATTGTGCTTCAGTTGAACACCATTTTCACTACTCAATGGTGTAACATCACCCTCAGTAACCCAGCACATCAGTGAAGATTTGCAGAGCATTGGCAGAATCTTAATGCCCCCGTTTGAGCTCTCGCTGCATCACCTTCGTAGCCAACTTTACCCATCTGCCAATGAAATTAGTATTTCTAAAGCTTTTTTTCTTTCGCCCTGCAGAGATTATTTAAGGCTGTCAAGTTATTCTTCAATACAGTACGGATAATCCCCCTTCTAACAACTCTATTCACAAAATAACTGCATCAAAATCATTCTGAAGCAACAATTCAGGTTTCTATGGGACTCGGGTTCCAAACTGCAGTCGATTTGGCTCGGAGCGCTTTCAAAACCAGGGGCTTTAAGTACTATGCCTGGGTTTTTGTGGTGGGAGGGCGAGGTGGTGGCGGCTATTGATCGGCTTGCGTTTGGAGACAATAATCAGGGAGGCTGATGTCAGGCACACAGTGGATCTACCTCGAAGGAATTGATTGCTTTGAGCTGCTGGCCATTGGTATTCTTGTGCTGGTAGACAATGGCAGACAGACAGAACAGGGCACTCTGTCTTTGAGGGTCAGTGAGGAGGGGGAGAGAATCGGTGGAGGACAAGGAGAGGATGGGGGCGGGCATTGGAGAGGAGAGGGAAGGAAGGAAGAAAGAAAAAAAGACAGAGGAAAGATGGGAATAAGCCCAGCTATGCTGTCATCTCCACATGTGACTTCTGACAGCAATCCTCAAAAGACAAAATGTTTCATTGCAAGACTGGGTACATTTGGCTATGCACTCTCAATATTCAAGTCTTTGGGGTTGTCTTCATCCTGTAAGAAGAGGAAGAGATAAAGAAGGCAGTGGCATGTTTATCCTTGACAGATCCTTGTGGGATTCCAAAATCCAGATCCCAAAACCTGTGGAACCTTTAAAGTTTAAAGTTACCATGAGGGACTTTTAACTGGTTATGAAATAGTCTCAATGTATACAGATGCTTCCATATGACCTACACAAGCAAACAAGACCATCAACGAAATTATCTATTTCTATAGCTATTCTTAATGCTTATAATCGGTGCCACCAGGTCCGATTCTGCACAAAATCTGGGATAATCATTCAGGTTTACCAGGAACTCCTTCGGCTCAGACTCCAGCGGAGCATCCGGCAGCGACCAGCCCATCATGGACAGACCCAGATCCAGCTTCGCTGCGGAAAATGCCATTTGTAATATTTTAAATGCAGTGGATCCATAAATATAGTCTATTTTTGTATTTAAATAATTCTCCTTCCTAGTTAAAACCTGTTGCCTACCCAAAATGTTCTCGACTGCCAACAGTTCAGTTGGAGAGGTGTGCTATGCTAGTAGCGGCTAATGCAGCTTTGAGGAGCCAGCTGCAGAGGTCAGAGGTAATCTAACTTCTTTCTAACTCAACTCCCCTTGCAGTCTTCAGCCCCGACCAATGTTCTATTGATCAAACTTCATGCAGCTGCCTCTGGAACCACAGCAGGCTTCATACAACTGTTTACACATATATGGATTGGTCTTAAGGTCCATATTTAACTGAACATGCAGTGAAGAGATGGCAGAATAAAAACTGTATTTCTGTTTGTCCCGCAGTTAAAGCTCTTGTTTTTCTGAACAGCAAAGAGTTTTTGCTTGTGTTCGCTGGCAGACTAAAAACTCTTGCAGCAACGCTTATGTGAGTTAACATTGCGTGATGCCATATGCTCTGCAGCAGTCACTGTAAAACAGCGAAGCACTGCTGGTTCCCCCACCTTGCGGTTTTAATTGCAGAATGCAGCCTCAAGGCAGGGCTCCGGGAACGAGACACCCGGCTGCATGACTCATTTGTTCGTAAAAAAGATGGCGCATGTCTGCCACAGATCTGTCAGAGCCCGTGATCAGAGAGTAAGCATGCTAATGTTTAGGAAGGAGGTCTTCGTACGCTGCCACAGCCGTCAGCTGCAAAGCTGTTTATTTCCACTGACCACATGATGACGGAGCTAGTGAAAGCTAGTTTACAGATGACTAAATAAGCATTAGTGTACCACTTAAAGATGTGTCAATGGGTGCTCTATCCTCGTTTACCCTCAAGCTTAACTTCCTGCCGGTTTATATACTGTCAAGTGTCTATTTTTGCTAAGAAGAGTTCATTTAGTCGTTTTTGTGTTCAATACTAAGCAGGTTGCCGGCTCCTCGGTTCCAGTTGTCTCGTTAGACTGAAAGATTTTTTTACAACTAAGCAGTAATTGCTCCATATAATGCATTGAGCTGTCTGCACTGACGATGATTTTCCTACAAAATGGTTAAATCATTTTACTGAGTAAATCCAGCCTTGTGTGCAGTTATGAGGGACAGGAGGCAACAAGCTCAGAGCAACATCTTTATAGTGAACATATAATTATAGGTAGTAACACTTAAAGACTGGATGAATAAAGAACTGGGAAAACCTGTCTCCTGTAATTTAAGGCAAAATAACAGTGCCCTGCAGATTTACATTTTAATAACTCAGCTTTCCATAATAAGAACGGAGGTGTTCGGTGTTTGTGGCACAATCATTCGACAGAAAAGATGTGATTTCACTCTATTTTTGAGTAGTTTTTTTGTAGTACTTTTAATTTCCTGAACTTTTTTAAATATATAATTATGTTTTAATCATGATTATTATGTAAACCTCCTTATACCTTTGCTTTGAATGATTTATTTTGGGCTTTTTTTGCCTTTATTTGACCGTACAGCTGAAACACTTTTAATCAGAGCTAAAATGTTCCATGAAAAGTAAACAACACTGTGTCCTTTATAAATCCTGATTCACTTATAATAATTTTTTTCAAGATCATTGCTGTCAATATTATTTATTCGTATACCATGTGTCTTTGACTATAATGGAGGAAAGAGCTTGAAAGTTCATTTAAAACTCAAGTTTATTTTCATTGTTCAGTGTTAAATATCACATTATATGCTGAATCATTTGACCCAGCCCAAGCTCTCTAAGAAAACGAGGAAAAAGTCCCCAAAATCCTGATGCAGGAAAATGAGAAGAAACCTCGGGAAAGGCAATTCAGAGAGAGATCCCCTCTCCTCGGACGGCTGGGTGTGCTACAAGATCTGCAAAAGCAGGAGTTCCTCACGTTCTCCTTCCTGTCAACGATTGAGCAGCATTAGTATTTGAATGACACTTATGCATGACATTAGATAATATTAATATAATAATTCCAATTACTAACAGGATGTTCTTTTGTACCATAACCTTGTCCTGCAGAATGACGATGGAGTTCCTCACGTTCTCCTTCCTGTCTGACTCACTCAGTACATCAAACTGTCTGTCTGTCTGCCTGTCTGTGTAGTGTTAGTATTATTGAGCCATGGGTGAGTTCTGAGCTGCTCCAGGGTAGGACGCTGTTTGGGGTCTGTGATAAAACATCTTCGCAAGAAATCCTGGCAATCTGGAGAGAAAGAAGGAGAAGAAAGGTGAGGGTGACGGCTACAGTGATCCATCAGAATGTCAACTGAAATCAACAGATATGTTTCTGCTGACATGTTCGTGAGTATGTTTTTCTTACTTTCGGACAGCGTCTCGCTGATTCTCACACGGTCTTTCAAGAACTCCGTGGTCTCAAAAGCTGCATCACTGTGGAGTGTCTCAAAGAGGACCACTCCCATCTGCCACACTGTGGTGGGTCCGGCTCTGTACCTACCAAGAGAAAACCACTCTGGGGGGGATGAAATCAGGGGTACCTAGAATATACAGAAATAATAAGACGGTGAGGATGAGGATGAGGAGCTGTGTCTAAATGTAAAAATCACAGATGGGTAAGTTAGTGAAGAGCAGGAGTAAAGCCAGACATCTTACCGTATAACTTGTGATAACAGGCTCCTCTCTTGACGAAGCAGCCCACACCAAAGTCAATGAGGCGAACTCGCGGGACGTCCGAGCTGGTCTCAATCAAGATGTCTTCAGCCTTAATGTCCCGGTGGAAAATCGTTTTCTCCTCAAGGTCAATTGCTGCATCTACCAGCTGTTTCAGTATGATCTGACAGACAAAGAGAGAGAGAGATGAGGGATCACAGAGGAGGATGGTTTGACATGTTTTCATGGCTGTGACTCTGAGCTGACTACAACTACAGAACCCAACGTTTCTAAAACCATCTTTAAGCCATAGAAACTGAAATGCACAAGAGATTTTCAGTAGATTGGGTAAAAACCACATCTGTTTATGTTTCTCCTCCAAATACGTTTAGTTGACCTGGAGCTTTGTCTACCAACTGTTTGACTGCCTCCACTACTGTTTCTTGATCCATCAGAACAATTACTTTGGTGACTACAATGTTACCATGATCAACAGAAACAATGACCTAAAAACTAGGAAAATAAACCTTAAATTGCAAAATGAATCCTTTAGGTAGTCTCCAAGTTCCTGTAAAAAGTTAAAGACACACAAGGATCCTCCAGCAGCTTACCTTGGCCTCCTGCTCTTCTAAGGAGCCTCCGTTGCCGTTGATGTAGTGTAATAGGTCCTCGGCGGGGATCGGTCTCTCCAGCACCAGGATCAGCTCCTGGTCCAGATCGTACCAGTCCAATAGAGACACGGGTGCTGACATCCCCACTGATCTACGTGTTTTGTGCGCCAGTTTTAACATGATGGCAACCTCCATGGACACCTGCTTCCTATTTTTATCCTGAAACATCACAACAGAGTGGAGGATGAGAGAGAACCATGATTCATCCATAATACATTCAGAAACAGAGTGCAGTGTTGAATACAGAAGATTTTAACAGCAGCAGGTGTTGCTCACTCACCAGGTGTTTGCAGATGCTCTTCTCCTTGGGAATGTGTTTGATGGCAACCTACGAGATACAAACAACACTTGTGTTAGCACTCCCTGACCATACCGTGTGTGTGTGTGTGTGTGTGTGCAAGCTTGTTTGTGTGTGTAACACTTACAGGCAGATTATCTGCTTTGCGATAGCCACGAAAGACAGCTCCACATCCTCCTTCACCAAGCTCATCCTGCTGTGTGTATTTGCCCTCAAATTCAGCTGAACAGACAAACACATATTATGTTTTAATACAGAGTAACACAAATGAATATGCAAATGAGTGTTTAGTGCTTTTATTTGAATTGTGTGTGTATATTTGTTTAGGTGGTTGTCCACTGAAACGATTCATACAGTGCATAAAATACACAAGCGTACAATGCTTGATATTGACTCCCTCTCAGTCATCTGGATGACGTTACCTATTGAAATGCCCTTAGGTTGTTTTTATGAACTATTCATGTTGATCTAAAGTCAAACATTTTAAGGAATAAATGCAAAACTATTCTTTGCTTTCTGGTTGGCAATGTTGTTCTGTCTGTCAAGCCACCATTTTGGTCCAGACTGAAATATCTCAACAACTGTTGGATGGGTTGACCTTTGGTCCTATCGATCCTACTGACTTTAGGTGATCACCTCATTTGTATCTGGCAACGCCATGCGGTTGACATTTGTGGTTTTTGCATGTGAAGAAATACACATTCCTGCCAATGTTATAACATTGTTCCACTGATCATTAGATAACAGTAATACGCCCAAAACATTACAATGCTGCACTGTGCCAGCAAAAGGCAGGGAAGCACACAGCTAGCAACTGAAAATGGATAAACATTAACAATGCAGATTTTTTATTTCAAAAAAATCCACATTGCTTTTAAAAAAATAATAAATGGGACATTTGTGTCCAGAGTGAGCTCTTGTCTGTAACTATTGCCAACTAGCTGGCCTTACTGTTTGCCCAAAACAATAAAGAAACATGAAATGCATCATTTCTGTGTGCCAAAGGGAAAAATTTGAAATGAACCAAATGGAAAGTTTTCATTAAGTAGATCTTTTTAGTCATCTTTTTTTCTTTCACATGAACTCAGCAACAGAGTGCATTTAAAATAAATGTTTGTTCCCCTAGTGCAGGGGTCCCCAATTGGCAGACCACGGTCCGGATCCGGACCCAGGACCTAAAATATAGCAGCAGGAATATTGCACTACTCGAAGAAGTTATCTCACATGACGTTCTCCAAAAAGAGAAACGTGTTCAGAGAGAATAGAATTTATAAGCAAACAGACTCTTATATGTTAATTCTTACCACAGGCAGTTAAAACCAGTATCATAAGTTCAGAAACCGTAACTATTGATAAAAGCGGTAAATGAAGCGCACTACGAGGCAAAGCACAACTCTTTTGAACCAACGTATCCACTCATATCTGAAATGAAGACACAGAAAATAAACCTAAGAGCCCAAAATGATCAGAATCCTAACACATGAATGCACTGCCCAACAATGATGTTAACAGAGAGGATAGAGCTGAAACAAGTGTTAATAACCACATAAAGTCCATGCTCACTGATTTATCTTGTTAGAAGATGAGACAAATATAATATTGTGGCTTTTTTGATTGACATCACTTCACACCTGAATGAACTGAATCTAAAGCTGCAGGACAATTCAGTGAAATTCATTTTTCTAAAATGAATTACTTTATTTTAAGATGCACATTTTTGAAAAGCTTTCTGTTATGGCAGTTATTCTTCATTCCAGCCCTTATTGTACTTGAAATGAGAAGAACATTTATTTATGTATTATTTATAATCCATCCAGTTAAATTTGAAAACTGAGAATAATAATTTGTTCAAATATAATTGATGTGTACTTTCTTTATTTGATTTGACAGTTGTTGACTACACAGAGACGTTGTTACTACTACTAGGCTTCTTGAATATATTTATATATATATATGGCACTAAATAGCGCGAGTTAGATATTATTGTAATGTTTCATTTCCTTTGCCCGAGGAGATTTTCTCAATCTGGACCTTTTGGAATTTTAGTTGAATACCCCTGCTATAGATGATCACAGCTTGCCTCCATTACGCCTAGAGCCATCTCATCTCTTTGCAATCTTTATCTGACTTCCGTCTTTCAACTTTCTTATTCAACTCTCTCTGCCGGTTTTTGAACCATTTCTTCTATCCGGCTGGATATTGTCTGTCCTTCATAATTCATATTCATTTCTTGCGATTTAACCTTCCACCTGGGGGTCTGCTTATCTTTCTGTATTTGGATAAAATTGCCTTTCAAAGTCTGACCCACTGCAGATTCCCCCAACTGTGCCAGACTTCACAAGGCTTTTACTCAAGTCTACAGAGTTGAAGCAAGACCGTGTAACTTTTTCTCAACAGCGACTACGGTGGACACAAGTTGCAATTACAGGATAATGAAACTTTGAATTTTCCTCCATTTCCCAAGATTGTTTTGAGTCAGTTGCTTTGAGGACATCATCATCAGGTGACTGGAGTGGAAAGGGACCACAGCTTTAAGAAAGGCACTCAGTAAACTCAGTAATGCCAATTACAATGTGATACCTATCTAAAAGTTGTCAACATAAGTTTTGGCCACATAACCTTCTTACCAAACCAATTAAGGCTGTAGAGACAAAACCGCTTCGTCTACTAAATTGACCAAGAGTTGTATTGTATTGCAAATTAATTAAACTCATTATTAATAAAAAAAATATAGCTTTAAAACTGTATTTCAAATTCTTCATTCTTGCCCACTTTTTTTTTAAATTTATTTATTTTTTTTTTTTTTAATGATGCAGTAGTTAGACTTAGGCTCAGACCTGCAGGTGAACTAATTAGATTGATTAAAGGGAAAGTGGTTGGTAATTGGCTTCTGTGTGTTTAAGTGACAAGAGCGATACTTTTAGCAGCTCTTTCCCGTGATGATGTGGAGGGAGTTTCCACTTAGATTTTAAATTGATGGGATGAAAGAGGAAAGCTGGCAAATGATGCATAGAAGGGTGAAGTCTGAAGTGAGGTCTGAGTAGGAAAAAGGAAAAAAGAAAAGTTTACACACACAGTAACTGTTCAGATACTACAGTAAATTATATGATAACATTTTAGGCACAAGTAACATTTTTTTAAATGCGACGATCTCCCACTTCACTAAAATGGACCAATAATGACAAAGATAAGCAAAACTGCTGAACTCTAAATGTAGGATGTTATGACTCCTGCTTGTGCAGCTGTAAGTCTTGTAGAAAAATGCTTGTTTGTTACTGAAAATCTCAACAATCACCTATTATTTACTTTAAAAAAAAGTATATATATTTTTAGGTTAGTGTTCTGAGGCACTGTTGCAAAGGTTTGAGGAACGCTTCCATAAATTCCAGAAACACTCATATCTGATCAGATGATGCTGTCTCCACAACATTTGACCAGATGTGTCACATTTTATTTATCTGCTTTCCTGCCCCCGTCACTTGATTTGTGCTTATCTGAGCCGTCATGTTGGCTGCAGCATGGTGAGACGAAGAAGGTTAATGTGTGTCGGAGGAATAAAGACTTTTACAAGGCTGATACTCCGCCAGTTGACTGGGCTCTTCTGTTTTAATGAAGTAATTGCCAGAGGATGTGCTCCATTGCACCTCCTGCAATGTCATCCTGTAAAGGGGACACAGAGGAGTGAGTGAAAATTGGAGGGGGGCCCCAGAGCCACTACTCTTTAGTATCCCATCCCTTGGCTTTGCCGTGTATTCCAGGATATATTGTATATTAAATAACAGCAATAATTCTGAAATGTTCCAAAAGTGCACTCTGTAAATCTGATCACAACACGGGCTCTTCGCCCAGTTGTATTAAGCAAAGCGGCGAGAAGTTGAAGCTTATTATGACTTGGTATTTGCGAAAATAAATTGCCTTGCTATAAGATCTTGACCTTTACCTTCAGCTAATGATGAAAAAGTGCAGCCTCACAATCTGATGCATTGCCTTAAGCAGCAGTGTCACCCTAAACTCAGATTCCATTGTTGATTTTCACTTTTTCTTAACTCCCCTGTGATCCCTGTGTAGCCACCTGCTCTATAGGGTGAATACCTGCAAGTGCATTATGTGTTTGCTCACATACTGTTTGACAGATCCATCGAAAGCAGCATGACAGCGTTCCGGCTCTTCTTTTTTTTTGGTTTTGGTCATCATATGAATTGTCCATTCAAGCAATGTTGGTGTCAGCAATGTAACTGGCAAGAAAACAATATTATAACAAATAGGATCGATGGTCAAAACTGCATATGAGGGCTAACAAGTTGTTTCCGGGCTAATATTTTAGCTTGTGTTGTTGCAACACATTCACAAAGTCAGTTTTGGACGTGTCAGCGAAGGATAGTCAATTTCCACTCGTTACATGCATGTCTCTTCCAACGTAAATGTAGGTTTACTTAGCTTTTAGGTTTACCCCCCCAAGTTGTATTTTTTGTGTTGTGTGATTGTGTTTTCCATTTTATAATGTTGCTGTTTATACAATTAACAATTATGGAAGAATGGGGTTGCACTGTGAGTGATGTCTCACCACAAGGTCCACTTCAGCCCATTTAAAAAGCTCTGGAACATGTGATATTGAACATCTATATATCTATGACCATGGAAACAGGATCAAATCTCCAGAACAGACTTTGTGGTGCGGATGTTTTGCAGACGGCTGTTTCCCAGGTCAAGAATGAACTTTCACATGTATATTATTAACTCTTTCTTGTGAATAATAAATTGTGATAGTAACGGATCTTAGATTTGAATGGTCCACTAAAAAAATGATCATTTCATTTTTTTAATATTCACTATTTTTCATAAGCTGTACATTTGCAGGTTTATGTTACTGAACTTGAACCATAAACAAACTTAAAAATAGCGTTCACTCTGTGTTTTCACATGGGAATCAAACTAGCAGCCAGCAGGCGGATGCTGCTGCTTGAATTGGCCTCATTTATTGTAAAGGAATGACCTTCGCTGACACTAACAACGGCAACATCAACGGGTGAAGATGGATAACACTGGGGCATGGGAAAAGGTCACGGTAAACAAGCCTTGACATTGCAGGACACAAGCAGCAGCCTGGATGACACAGCAGAACCTCCGCAATATTATTACAGATATCAGGAGTACACAAGTGGATTTTGCCTGAAGTGACACAAAAGACAGACGCTTTTTGAAGAGTTTGGACTCACAATGTGTCTGAAGAGGGTTTGACATCAAAAGAGTGCCAGACGGATCTTTCATCTGTGTTTCTGTGCTATAAAAATACATCAGCGTTTCATACACTTCTCAAGCTGCACAACTCGAGCACAACTTGCTCTACCCTCTGTTGCCTGTACACGGGTTGTGAAGGTCAGCTTGTGGGTGGAGAGAGAACATTATCTTTATGCATATACGCCCATCAGACCGATGAATCCAGATTCTCGCCAGTTGGCCTGTCGTTCTCGCTCAGCAAAACGCAAATGGGAACTGAGAGGAGAATTTACTCAGTGACTCAACATACAAACAAAGAATCTAAGATGCAAAATTAGGCTGCAGTCCAGGCTGTGAGCAGAAACATGCCAGTTGGCAAACTAGGCACTTAGGCTCCTGCTGGGACGTCTAGCAGGGAAGCTGGGTTCATGCAAAGACCATAAACAACAGGCACTGTGCTGACATCACCTGATCTGTAGATATAACCCCCCCGCCCCCCCTTCCAGTACAAACTAAATAGCAAATATGTTGACGTTAAATAGATGTTGACACAGCAGTGTGTGTGCTGGAAACGTCTCTAAATAAAATGAAACTTGAGACATCTGTCATCCAAAGCTGCTGCATTGTTTTTTTTGACAGTTTGACAATCTTGCTTCTGTATTAAGTTTTGCCGTTTTCATTAACCACGGAAGCCTGATATTCAATTATCATTGTTAAAAAAAAACGTCACTTTTGGACAGATTAGATAATATTGTCAAACGAAACAAGATATTATTTGTGATAATGTCTTTGGTAAAGTTTTGATCAAATGTTGTCTCTTCCTGATTTAAAAGGCTTCGTAACAGTTAACTGTGTGGGAGATTCATTTAGTCTTGGGGAGATTTACCCTGACTTGTGCCTCTCAGGCTACATGCAGGCTGCCTTACCCTCCCTCTTCTCGAGCCTGATCACAAAATGCAGCGGTTATGTCTTTGTTAGGCTACTTTAATTCAAAACACCAATCATTTTCACTATGCGTTATTTGATATACATGTATATATTGAAGAACCCCAGACTTCATTGTGTCTTCCCCCACTTCACCATTGGTGTCTGTTACAAACTGATACCGTTCTTGGAAGTCATTAACTCTGTTCTAGCCAAGTAAAAATCACAATGAATGCCTCGTACTGAAAACAGTTGGCTGACTTACCACATTACTGATGATATTTCCCAAAGTGTTATTGTGCTTGTATATCGGCTGAAAGCAACATTACTCAACCTCTAAATACCGTCATTTCACTGAGTCATTCAGTAAAATATTTTGACAGTCTTGCCAAGTCCTACATGTTGCCCTTTTGTTAACAGAAATTTGAACACCATTAAAGTGACAGCGTGTAGGATCTGGTGGCATCTAGCAGTGTCACAAACGTGGTTCAACTTTAAAGAATATATCTAGGGCCAGTGTTTGGTTTTTCAGTTTTGGACTACTGTATAACAGGGCTGTGCAACATGGCAGACTACGTGAAGAGTTCCTGCTGCCGATGACATGAAGGGCTCATTCTTAGCTAACGAAAACACAATTCTTAGTTTCAGGTGATTATACTGAAAACATAGTTTTGCTTATTATATCCCCTTTCTGTTAATAGAACCCCCAAAATGCCAAAGTCCATTTTCTGATGATCCGGGAGTCCCAGTGGCTGAAGCAAGAGCATTACATTAGTAGAAACAAGAGACAAAACAATGGATGATTTGCTCTCGCTGTTGGAGAGAAGGGCAATGCTTCTTAATATAAAATAGTTGGAATAAATAACTAAATTAACGTGTTACTTACATATTCAACACAGTTTAATCGGAGTGAGAGTTCAAATTGTATCATCGCAAGAGTCAGGTGTCCAACAGTTCAATGCCCTCCGTGAGCTGGATTTTGCTGTTTATGCTTCATTATGACAGAAATAACAAACCTGGCCCTTTAGGGCAGTCTGAGCTGCTCAGTAGGGTGAAAAGGTGATGGAAGTCCAAACTTATCCAAAGGTCCTTGGTGCTTAATAAGAGTAAATGGGCCAGTTCAGCACAGTTCAGTGCAGTATGTGCAAAGCCAATGGAGCTGTCCAAAGTGCTGAACACATTGTGAGGCAGCAGCACTGTCCACGGTATTTGAGCTGCAAAGCCATGAGTGCTGTTCACATTTGCAGCCTCATGCAGGACGTCATAGACATTTCCATCTGCTACAGTTCAACACTTCCACACACAGAGGCAAGGAATTCAAAAGTACCCAAAAGTGGTATTTTGATGGCCAATAATATTAAGATGCATACATTTCGCCTCTATTCAAAAAAACAAAACAACAAAACATGAAAAGCAGAGAGTCAGAGACCCGTATCACTTGTCAAAATTGAGACCAAGCTACTCCTTTCGAGATTGGAGTCATTCCCACAACCTGTTTTGAATAATTTCTCACTGATGCACAAACGCTATGGTTTGTGCTGATGACAGGATGCTTCGGGTAAGTATAAAACGAGTGCAAGTATCACTCTAGGGGCGAGCGGAAACTGGGAAATGAATGCATCAATCAAAATGCTGGGATTGGTTATGAGTCCCAAAGGACAAATGAAACCCACAACGGAGGGATAACAAAAGAAGCCATACAAGCACACGATAACACAGCAATGCACAGCAAACGATCAGATACATTTGATAAAGATGGCAGTCTCCAAAGGCTCCTCGGGCCATGACTAAAAGGCCTTGTTCAATAGAAGAAAACAGGCGTCGGGGAAGCAAGCGTGGAAATAGAACAATGCACATTGTCCGCGAAGAACAACAATAAAGCAATAAAGCAACTTTAGGGAAGTTGTAAATGCTAATGATATAATTTAACATTCGCAAGGTTGCTGTGCATTTCTGGCTCATCCAATTCCCTCCAAATTCCCAAGGGTATGGATATGGATATAGCAATTTGCATCTACATTTGAAAACACTGGCTCTTGATTGCTGCTGTTGATCTGCGCCTTGTACATTACTGTTTGTCTTTTGCAGCATGGTGCTACAGTATATGTCATGGCCGTCATAGCTCTCATCAAATAACCTGTGGCTGAGGATTGGTGCTGCCAGTTAATTTCAACATTGTTTATACATGGCACGGGTGAAGCTTTCTTTTGTAAAGTGTTGGGAATACTAGCGTCATCTGCATTGCCGGCCACAAATGAGGACTTTTATAGAGCGCTGTTATTGACTTCATTTAAGTTGCATTCTTTTTTTACATAGTGGGGACATGGGACATATTATCAACTAATAATTGGGTGACGTAGCTAAAATACGCAGCAAGCGATATTATGTTTTTGTCCACCTGAGAAATCTGATTCCAATATTAGCTCTCCTTTGTAACTCTGAGGGAAATAGTTGTCTCTTTAGCTGCTAAATGCACCACCGTCAGTCTGCTGTTTAATGCTGGGCAGGTCGTAGAAAAATGTCTGCCCACTGCAGCTGGAGGTTGATGAGAGCTCAGTTCCCAAAACACAACAATGAGGTAGATTCGGGTGATAATTCTCTTAGATAATTTCACATCGTCATTTTATCGACCATTAATATCAAAATATTGATAAGTGCAGCTTTGATCAATTTACTTAGCAGCCTAGATACTGCATGTTCATTCTATTATTTTGATGAGGTCAAGTTGTACCTTTACAAACACAATCGGCTGCACAGAGATTGTCCCTGTATGGTCTCAAAGCTTTCAAACAGAACGTTTGAGACATAAAACATGGCAATGTCTGGAATTACTAAACTTTAAAACACATAATATTGGTCGAGCAATATTATATTACACGTTGGAACAGTAGGGAATGCACAGCGAGTAATGAAGATCTGTAGCTGGATTTACTTTCGCTTCATCAAACATTTAGGAGCCTCATCAAACCTTTATGGCTTTTGGACCCTGGAGAGAGACAGCAGGTGAGGATATTTGGACAGATATAGCTCTTGTCTCCATCCCTGCTAATGCTGTTGAAGAAGGTTGAAACATGTGCAGTGAAAAGTCTACCAGTGATCGTGCCACACACAAACACGTTGGTCAAATGTAGGTATGTTTAACTCAAACTGGTGCTGGCCTTATTTTTCCATATTAGGCTAACTGTGAAGCGAAACTGCTTAACTATGACCTGTTGTGGCAGAAACCTTTTTTTCTTTACATTTTTACATCTTCAGTTTAGCAGTACAGCATTGGAGCCACATTAACAGCTGCTGCAGCATCATGTCAGCCTGGCCTGAACCATGAAGGATTGTAAATTGAATTGCTCTAAGATGTATGAATGTTAAAATGTAGATGGAAAGCAAGAGCTTGTTGTCAGTAAGACAAAGAGGATTGCTGACTGAAAATGAAAGCTTCCTAAAGTACTTACAGCAAGAGGGGTGAGAATAATATTAAAACAGATTTACAGAAAAAATATTACAAGTTATTCTTTTACAACTTCACATATTTATCTCCCGGTTTAGCAGGTTAGAACTTAAGAAATTCTACCAAATTTTCAGTCAGAAAAATGTCAGAAATTATCAAACAATTACATACACTGGTAAGCGGCCCTTTATTTTAGCCGGGAGACATACAGTAGAATAATACCAAAGTATTTAAACAGAATACTTACAGGAATGTGCCAGGCTTTGTAATCCATAAAGCAGTTGATCACTGAAACCATGATCACTGTAATTGTTTTCCATCGTATCATAAAACATGCTCAGTTTATTCACTGATGTGAGGTTAAACTGTTTAAACTGTTTAAAATATTCACGTCTTTAAAATGTTTTAAATATTACTATCAAGTAAAACATATCAGAAAACGGCAAAGTACATTTGTTCCCCCTCACGGCTCTACATGTCAGTGCTTCCTCTATTATCTACCTTTTTTATCTCTCTATCACCACTTGCTTTTTAAATGTGAATAAGTGGCTCAAGGTTTGTCCGGCACAGTTTTCTCTTTAGTCGTATTCACAACATCATCCCTCTCTTTCGCTCTCCACCAGAGGACATCACACAATGCTTTGACTTTGCTATTTCTTCTCCAGCATTTGTGTTTGGGAGGAGGGAGGAGGGTTGCAGGGAGGGCTGACAGGTCCTCTGACCAGCCGAGCTTTGCCAGCCGTAATTGGAGTTCAGGAGGTTGTGGAGGCTGCTGGGTATAATTGGACGGTAGCCGGGAACTTGTGTGGATGGTTGTCTAAGCCTCGCTCCCCTTTTCACTGGCCATCTCAATTACTCCCCTGGTACAAGGCTCCATCACCGCCTGCCCACTGACACAGCAACCTCAAATTTCACTCCAAAATGTGTGCGAGTGTGCGCTTGTCTCGTGCGTGGGCGGTAGTTGTGGGGAGGGGAGTTTAATGAGCCTCGGGCATCATCGGGACCGCGGCGAACGCATCGGGAGAGCGGCTAGTTTGCCTGAATCATGCGCGGGTAGATGGACACGTTCAGTCATCTGTGCAGAATAAATAGATGTATGAGAGCGGAGAGAGTAACGGCACACACATTCCACCAGAACAACACTCCCAGAAGACACACGGAGATACAAACGTTGCATCGTCATGTGCTCGCAGAGGGAACGCCAGTGACAGGCAGAAGGATGTACAAACACACACACACACACACACACACACACACTTAGAGGAGAATGACAGTAATTTGCAATTGTGCTTGTTTGGCGTGCTTTTCTACAGCCCGGAGACCCTCATGCTATGCTGAGCCTTCTCGACTCACAACAACCACCACCTCCACCCTGTGCACTGGGCGTGAAAGCTATCTTAATTCACAATGGCCAGTGCTGACAGGGGGGGAATGAGGAGCATTGTGCAGCCCCATGCCGTCAGCTATGACAAATGACTAAGCAGTTGGCTCAGTGTTACGGTTTTTAAAAAACTTCAAGACGCTCACGTTTTCCAAAAAGCTGGAGAGACTGTCAATTATTTATTTATTATTTCTGCTCAAATGATGTGGACTGGTATTGTGTACTGGCTGGTGTTACATTTTGGTTGCAGTGCCGTTTCCCCCTTGAGTCATCCAGCAACAGCAAATTGTAATTCCAGACGTCTTCGTACACGTCTGCATTGCACCCACGGAAGTAAATAAATGCAACTGTTCCAAGTGAGAAACTCCTGTGATGCTACAGTGAACTAGGCAGTGGAAGGTTTGAATGTTCGAGTTAAGAGACAATTTGTTTTATTTCAGATGTTTACCCATCTTGTTCGTGGCTGGATGACCAACCCTGTCTCTAACAAATTGTGTCAACACGTAGCTGCAGTACAGTAAGAGCAGCTGAAGGCGTGTAAAGCTTTTTACACGCCATGCCAACACCTCTCAATCCCCTCATTGGTCAGTGCTGACATTGTTTTATTTATCCATAATCCTTACTTTTCACAAAGTGGTTTTAGCTGCCTAAATTGACTGTGACCATGTTTCCCATGCAATGTGCAACTATTGAAACAAAACTGCTTCTGGGGCACGGAGCCCTCCACCACCCGCCGGAGCTCTAACTGAAGGAGCTTCTGGTGAAACTGCGTGAAGTAAATCGTTTTAGTGGCGCATTGGACCCGATGATCTTGGTGGCAGTTGGTCTTGTTTGCTTATGTAGGTCATAAAGAGGTAATTTATTTAATTGAGACTGTTTCATAACCAGTTAAAGGTTCCTTGTAGGCGTCAGGAGCATTGCAGCTATTTTTTAATAGTGGGATAGCATGAAGGTTGTGCTTGCAGAATTTGAATCGATTGTTTGATCGTTCAATTGTGATTTTGTTTCAGGAGAAAGACTGTAAATACAATAAATTGAATGCATGTTGTTTTTTTAAATACACATTTTAATTTAAGCCAAATCCAGTCCAGAATTGTCTATAGTCTTCCTCTCTGGGCTGCAGTCACAACCTCCACCAATCAAAGGGTAGGAGAGTGACCTGTAAATTGCCTGAGAACTAAAAACCCGGTGCATTTAAATTCTGAAAAGCACTGGCTGCTGCAAGTAAAGCTCAACTGCTTTGAGTGTGAGGAATAACTAAAAGCAACCAGATGAGGATGCAAAATGTTGTATCTGCTCTTCCCTTCTCTCATCTGAATGGTGCTGGCTGTACAGTGAAATATGAGGATGGCAAAAATAGGATTTTGAAGAGAGAGGAGGACATGCCCCGTACGTCCCCAGTGGTAAATTACATCCGTGGGTTGCCTGACCTAACCATAACCCATACATCACATCACTATATTTCATTTTTTCTCAGCTCAGAAATGATTGCCCTGCATGTTGCAGTCTTTTGCTCCACCATAAAATTCTGCACCTGTACCAACAAACTTCAGCCACCCGTTTAAATTACACCTGATTCAGCAGAGAATCAAAGCAGGCAGCTTGGATTGAGTGGGAGGGGAGAGAGAGAGAGAGGGAGCGGGACCACCAGATGACCTGTCCTGAAGATGCATCTGACACTGACGACCCGGTTAACATCTGTCCCTCCTGATCCCTTTGGTTAAACGGGCCTTAGGTAAAATGTCTGTTAGGTCCAATACGCTTTGGATGGGATAGTCCTGCTTTTTGGGTTAGTTACAAATGTTCAGTACTGTGATGTGTGTTCCCAAACACATTCAAATCAGGTGGAATAGACATTCAAACTGCTGAGCTACAATCTCAGTATGTTCAGTTTTCTTCTTAATTAACATGAATGCCTCATCATTGTGACCTCACTCATTCCACCGTTTATGCTTCTGATTGAAAAATAAACCGACATTTTGCACTTGTGTTGAATGGCTGGAGTGTGTTGCTCCAAACTACATGTATTTGTAATTTGCATGGCACACGATAAAACCACCTTAAGCTGAATTGTTAAAAGTGTTTAATGGAGACAACCTCCTTGGCCCCGCCTCACACTTGTAAGATGGCATTCAGCAATGTGCTTTAAGATGTGAAAGCCAGCAATAGCCATGCAAGTGAGGCATGAATGGATTTTTCTGGGAGTAAGAACTCATGACAGCTAATTAGTGAGCCAGATGACAACTATGCATCTGTGTAAAAAAAAAAAGAAAAGAATAAAAGGTCATTTTTTTTAAAGCACCACGAGGCGACGTGTCTGAGCTTTGTGGTTTGAAAAAGAAAAGAAAGAAAACAAAGGATGGAGAATTAAAAATGAGATTGAGAGTTTGATTCAAATTCTGCCATTTGAAAAAAAGGAACATGTACTTTGCCCTCAATTTAAGGACCCAAGTGACAGAGAACTAAAACGGCTTTGCTTACTTAGGAGCTCATTTGACGCACCAAGAATCTCCTAATTTAAACTCTTAAATTGGTGCTCAATTGGCCCTTCTTGAAGAGCAGAAGGGGTTATTAATTTTCTCCACTAAAGCCTTTATCCCCTTCACACAAGCGTCAGAGCTAAATGCTCTGCTATTTCTGCAGCTACCATCACTTCTTTTAGGGGATCAGAGAAAAAAAAGAAAGGAAAAGGCCCGCCTCGCAATATACCATCTATTTACCTCTCAGGGACTCAATATGCCTTCGGACCCTCGGGAGGGGGGGAGGGGGGGGAGAGAATTGTGGAGGGGAAAAGTTGATGACTATAGCAGATTCCTTAATTGGGAGGTGTTTGGATGGAATTGCCTGGGGTCAGAACAGTTAACCCCCAGTGGAAATAATCCATGGTTAACCTGGGTTAACCTGGCCTTGTACGTCTCTGTCACTCCCCCCTGATGGATAAGTGTGGGGGGCTGTTATGGGCAGCCTTGAGGGGTTGAGAGGACTTCGGGGAGGTGGGGTTGGTGTTGCAGTTCCACTCCAATCACCCTCTTTCTCCTTCTTCTCTGCCCTCTTCTTGCTCAGGTCAAATAAGCAAACAGGCTCAAAGGTCTGCTCTTTATTTCACACAGAAACAGATTGTTGAGGTTGTAAAATTCAAATTGTTGTTTTTGTCAAGAATACTTTCCCACAGAACACGAATATTACACGGCAAAAAAAGAAACATGTTTTCTTTATTCGGAACAAGGTTGGTTTTTCCGATCTTTCACACCACGAATAAAGTCATCAACCAATCATGTTGTGCTGAACAAAATGAGTACTGGTGCATCATATGCTCCTTTAATCCTCTTTCAAGAAAGCTTTTCTGCACATATGGTGAAACGAAAAAAAGGAATGGTTTGTGCTGTCAGACGGAGCGGTGAAGTCGGTCCATGACACCTTGGCATCTCACCCAAGTTATTAAAAAACTGCAGGCTGTTGTCGATCGGGGTGCAACGCGTTGCGTGTCATGTCTCTGGTGACTGAGCGAAGCTTTACAAACCCCTGACCCAATGTGTTCATCAACAGCAATAACACGCTGGTTTCTATTCAACATTAACTGTGATGCGGGGATTTGAACCGACCGTGTTTTACTTGTGCCGTGGAGCTGTGAGTGATCAACTGTGCATGGTGCGCGGGGGAATACAGAATGACCAAAAACGTTTTTACACGGTCGTCAGCAGCGTGCACAGCTGTTGCCTTCACTGTTGCTGGTTGACATGTAAACCAACATGAGGCAGGATGTGTTCAGTGAACCGTCAGTGTATTTTGGAGGCGATTTAACACTGCGTACTGAGGAGAAAATCAGGGGCATGGGACCCAGTGCTGCGCTTGCAGGCTTGCAGCTGTCTCAGAGCTCACAGAGTACACTCTAAATCATTTCACACTGGTTCGACTTTACCGAATGTGAGGGTTCTTTGAGTCCTTTATGACGATTTACAGATCCATGACCCCAACAAAGAAATACACTAACTCGGTCAGCATGGGCTTTGATTTCGGCCCTTCATCTTTCCCTCCCTCCGTTCGTTCATTGTCTTCACCTTGTCCTGCTATCATGGGTAGATTACCTGTTACCAGCCCCACCAATCCTGTTTCAGAGCAAACAGCGAGAGCTTCTGGGAGAGTATACCCTTCAAGAAACCTCCCTCCTCCAGCAAAACACTCCCTGCTTTATTTATTTCATCCTTCCATCTGTCTTTTATAATCTTCTTCCATTGATGTAAATTACTTTGGTCCCTTTTCTCTTTGCAGGTGCTGACGGGAGGAAACTGTTCCTCATTTTAGTGTGAGTGAATTAACCACCAGTGTACCTGATTAATACGGTCAATTCATTATCAAACCTATGTCACTGTTAAAGCTTTAATTCATGTAAATGATTATCTGATTGATATTGCTGAGGGAAAAAGCCTCTCCAGTTTTGCATAAACGTAAAAAAAAAGACAAGACAGCCTACAATGTCTCGTAGATTTACAAGACTAATAGAGGAAATGCAGGGCTGTAGCCAAGTTTTTAGAAATACTGAGGTCACATCTGCCCAACCCCGACCATTTAATCAATTCATTATTTGAAAGGAATCAATAAGTATAATTTATTTTATCATTTGCATTTTTCACCTAGTCCCCTACTGTAATTGTTCAATTAACTGTTCATATTTACTTAATACCTAATGTGGTTAAATTTATATAATCTATTGAGAAAAGAAAAAGTGTAATATGCCAAATGTAACGGTCCACAATGTGTTCACTTTTTTCATCATACAATGTAACTCTTTCTTCCAGGTACTAAAATGCCACAACGCTCACATTTCCAGACAAATTAAAAAATCTCACCATCACTTACCATCACTTACTATTAATATAGCTATGAAAATACATGGAACAAATTAAATATAGTAGTTCTAAATGTCATCATTCTGATTATCTTGACTATGTTCTCATTATGGGACCGTTGTTCGTGGATGGACACGTTTATGCTCTGACATGCATTCAGCCTTATCTGTTTGAGTTTGAAAAACACTAAACACTTAGCTATGCTCTTCAACATAGAGAAATAATAACAAGTTTTGTACTCAGGTGCAACCAGTTCATATTTTTCTGCTTCTCATAGACCACGTGTATGTTATTGATCTCTACTGCACTAACTATGCAATCAAACACACTGCATCATATCCAGACAGTATTTCATTGTTGAATAGAAAGCTAATATTCGTGCCACGTACTGTAGTCTGTATGAATCCTAATATATCTTCCCTAACTTATTGGAACAACACCGCCTTGTGTACAAGCAGTTACAAGCCTCTCTGGCTACACTGCCGGATCTGATGTGGTCTGCTTACAAGTAACACAGGCGGGCGGCTTCTGCTGGCATGTAACCAGACCTATGTATCACTCTGACATCCTGGTGGCACATCCCTGATGAGACGGGTCGAGACAATGCTCCTCAGGAAGACGGAGCGAGGGGAGATGGATCCAAAGCATGGACGAGCACCATTGTTGTCGCCTGCCTGTGACCCATTTGGCACTCTGCCTCACCGACAAACCCTGTCAGGGATCTGGACGTTTGGCTTCTTTCATCTACATTACGGATGTACTTTTGCAGCCTGGCTCTCTCCGTTATCTCTCCCAAGTAAATTTAGAACTTGAGTTCAAGCTTGTAGCACCAGCCAAGGCTCCTGGCTCTGGGAGTACAAATCGAGGGGCTTATCTGGTGCTGCCATCCGGCTGGCCTTCCATAAGGCGGGCCCGGTGGTGGCGGGCCAACAGAGGAGTGTCGGGGCCTTGCTCAGGCAAGACGCGCACTAAAAAAAGTTCTTAAAACTTATCTTAAATGCTTAAATTGTATTTGTTCAGGATTGTAGAGCAAGACAAAGTGTTGAAGGCATTACAGCTATGACAAATTATTCAATTAAAAACGTACTCCCCCCCCCCCCTCCTCCAAGCTTGCTCTGCTCTACTTTCTAAAGGCTGCCGTCCTCTCTTTACATACTGCTACATGTACTCTGGCATGCGTCCGCATTTCGGTTGGTCCTCACTGAAGCCAGGCTCTTCACATTTTCAGAGAGTTAGGAAAAGGAAACCTTTGACACTGACAAATACCAAGGAGACTTTTTGTTTGCTTCCTTTGAAGATAAAACGGTCCGCCTGTTCATGATCAGCACTCCCACTATAAGTGATATCCTCCAACCACTTGTGTCGGTTTATAATAACTGTATTTCATGGAGAGTTGTCTCTGATAACACGGATGCTGCAGCCAGCATAACCACGGTGATTCAATTGGTGGAAACTGAGAGGATCTGCAGTCACCGTCAGCGTTGAATACCTGCATTTGTACTCCGACCAACAACATTTTGTACTATTCTTCAGTATTTGAATTGAACACAGTTATTGCTACTGTAGCTGTAAAGGCAGTGGGGTTAAAGCAAAGTGGGACTGTTGCCTGCAGACTGATATCAGTGAAGGCTGGGATCCTGCCATGAATCTTAAACACGTAAAGAAAGAAAAAGAGAAATCATTTTTTCTGCAAAGGAAGGGGTCCAGGACCACAATCTCTTAGCTTATCACTGGAAACCACAGTTCAATGCATGAAAAATGCACTGTGCGAAAATTCCTTATGTTTGAGTGTATACACTTCCAGTCTCACAAACAAGTTGACGTATATAGGTACATATTTTCAAGCTCTGTGCTGATATCACACAAGAAATCCAATTCCACAGAGAGCACTGCCCATTTCAGGCGAGTCAAAATGCTAAATCATGGACCAAGGCCGCAGGAGTCAAACTTACCCAACCACCCTATTTGAAGTCGTGCCACCCCATATGTTCCTTTGTTTTTGTGATGGTTTCCACCCATTTCTCTCTCTCCTATTTGACTTTCTTTCCCTCTTGTTCTACCTGTTCATCTTGTAAACGTGCAACAGCAACTCAGCTCTCAGTGAGGCCAATCAAAGCTCCCTTAACATACAATCATGTTTTCAAAGCACAACCAAGCCACAGTCACGTTGGCTTATTGTTCTGCAAGCAAAGCCATACAAATTGTCATCTTTCTCTGCATCTGGGCACAAACAGGATCCAATGCATGCACCGTTTGACTGGAGAAGTTTAGATACTACTTGGTTACTTAGGTCAATGTTATAAACAGCATTCCTCTTTAGCAATGTAATCGAATCCATTATTCTTAAATGTTATACCCAAACGGAACAAATGACGCTTTTAAACTGTTGGAAAAAAAATTGTAATAGTCATAATAATAACAACAATAAGGACAACAACTAATGTTCCACCCACTAGGTTGTACATTTTTATGAGATTTTCGTATTTATTTCTATGTGAATGATCAGGAATCCCCAGTACCTCCTGCATAATACGTGCATTAAATCATCATTAATCATGCATTAGTTAAACATTACTCAAGTTGATTTGAACCCTTATTATGAAGTGTTACCAATGATTTGTGTGCACCGATAACTTAATTTGGTCTCCATGAAATAATGTGTTGGGCCAAAGCCACAAAGCCACTCCTTAATGAATAAAGTATTGTTTCCTAGGCTGCCTCCACACACAGGACACATCAGGCTTGCATTCCCCACATGCCAACTCCGAGACAAAATCATTAATCACACACACACACACACACACACACACACACACACACACAGACACAGACCTCTCCTCAATCAGAGCCCTAACATATGTTAATTTCAGCATCTTTCTGTTCTGAAATGCGTTGGAATGATAAATCTTTTGATTATGTTTACATGTCACTGAATAATCAGTTATCTCTGTATCTTGACACAAGCATCTTCAAATTAAGAGTATAGGCATTTTTACGCAGGTGACACAGCAGCAGTAACTTCAGTCATTATTTACGATAATTACCCGTCGCGGCCACAGGATCAGTCAGGATTTAATGGTTGATGACATTGATCTTTACTTTTCTACACATCAGGCAGATGATTGGTAACAGAGATTGCAAGCTTCACCGTTCTCAGTCTGAGCCCTGAGCTCAGTCAAATAAAGACATTTTTAGTTTACTGTCAGTAAAAGTCCAAACTCTGCACATTATTGCCGACTTGTTCCACTAATCAGTGAAATGAAACACGTTGACTGTGGCTTTTAGAAAAATGTATATGATCAGATCTGCACACACGTTCTCTCCAGTCCATGGGCGATCCCAAAACACACACTTTACCATCACAGAATGTTTTCACTGAGAAAGACTCCCACTTAAAATGCAGGAAGTTTGTTTGCAGCAGGTAGCATTCATAAAGGATGATGCCACATAACACTCTGATTGATGTGTGTGTGTGTGTGTGTGTGTGTGTGTGTGTGTGTGTGTGTGTGTGTGTGTATGACAAATTACATTCCTGAAAGAGTTGAAACAAAACAAACATCCCTCCGAAACTCATAATGTTCAGTGATTGCACTTACTTTAACTACAAAAGAAAATATGTTAAACTGATATGTCAAAATGACAATTTAACATAATGAGATCTTGGTGTTGACATGGGCTCAACTTTACTTGCATTACTCCCTTTACTGCATGATGACGTAGATATAATGAATATAATGAATATAATAAATAACGGTGGAGAATCATGCATGTCACATTTTTGATCGTCCCTAACTTGTAATTACTTTTAGAATTGGTAGTTCTCACATTTTGACTCTCAAACACAGATGTAATTAATATTATTAAAGATGACTGGCATGACAAGTCAAAGACCAATATGAGAAAAGGCTGAAATGAAAGGACGTCTGTGTCTGAAATCACTGGATATTTGTACACTATATTTACTTTTGGCTCCCCTCAAAAATTCCCACACTAGAACGATAAGTGTCCTGATGCGACGCCGCATTTGTCAGTGAGGGCACAAAATGATGCCGGTAAAGTACACAAGAAATCAAAAAATTCTGAAGTAAACTATTGAGTATTTATGTTGTAGGGAGTACATGAACGAGGTCGGGTTTCTGAACATGACATATTGCTCACATTGACCCCTGCGTTCTCCCTGGAGCCCACTTTGGAAACGACTGCTCTAAGTCACTTTGCAAAAGCTTGTAAAAGCCAAAGCAAATCCCCATCCTGCCTGACCTGAACCCCACCACGCCCCACAGCTGAATGATTTTTCTGTTAATGTTTAATACAGGGAGGCCAGTTCATTATTTACTCTGTATAAATTAAGATCAGATAAAATTGATTAACCCCCCCCCCCAGCTCACAGTGCTGCCCTTTAGATGTGTATCTGCTTGGGACTAAGAGATATTGACACAGCAAGTCTCTGCTCGTTGACAAGCATGTGGCAGAAGGCAAAGTAGCTGCCACTCGGCCCGGGCAGAAAATAAACTGTTGACAGGGAGCAGAGGGGACGAAGTCAAATAGCTTGCTGGCTGCCGGTCAATCTGGATGATTAAATCAGCCCCTTGTTCCGCTATCAGGGCGGGAGGGATGCAAGGGGGCTGGGAAGGTGTTTTAGGGATGGTATCTCTTAAGGCCTTTTATTTTACTTTAAATCATCCCGCATATGTCTGAGATTACTTCTCAAGCTGTAGGCCTGCAGACACGATTACTCGTGTGCTTGAAAAGTTCAGTTGATATTGATACAGCTTAAGTAGGGATTTTATGAAGGATTCTAAATATAATTCCTCTCCTTTGCAAAGAAAAGGCTCTTCACCATTCATAGTGGAGGGACACTCATTTGGTAACTGAGCTGCAGCAATGTGGGATCATGATTCAGACTTGGCTGCTGTTCTGTTAAGGCCTATACCTACTTAATATGTGTGTGTTGACTTTGAGAGCCTCTGTGTTGCATGTCTTGTTAGTACTTGACAATGTATAAGAGTCTCCTGAATGATGATACTACGTATATTAATATTCTCACTTTTTTCATTGTTTATGCACGCATTGTAAAGCGTCAATATTGTATAATCTTATATTCTGCTTTTAGGTATTTTGTAACATCTGCCTCTTGGGACTACAGATGAAAAATAGCCTTTTGGTTAACTCTGGCGCATTTACAGAAATGTTTTTATTAATGTGCACTGTCCCTTATCAAATAAACCAATAAATAAAATAATACATAACGTGAAGGAATGCGGTACTCTTTTCAAACAATGCTCACTGCAGTCAGTCATCTGATATGGATGATGGATGTGATAGAAACAATAATCCAGAAATAATGCATTTCTTTTTGGCAAGAAAGGAGAAAGTAGTTGAGTGAGTACAGTAGAGTATGCCATGTGTAGTGGCGGATCGAGAGAAATATTCATGGGCTGGCAAAAGGGTGGCATGGAGACTTCAAGGGATGGCAGAAATATACATATATGCTGATTTAAAACAAATCTTTTTTTTCATGAAAAAAGACATACATGAAGACATGCATGTCATCTTGTATGTCCATCCTGGGAGAGGAATCCCTCCCTAAGGTCTCTTCCTCTTTTCTCCCCGTTAAAGGTTTTTTTGGGGGAGTTTTTCCTGTTCCGATGTGAGGGTCCCGGGACAAGAGGATGTTGTATGTGTACAGATTGTAAAGCCCTCTGAGGCAAATTTGTAATTTGTGATTTTGGGCTATGCAAAAATAAATTCAATTGAATTGAATCTTTCATCGATCATAAGCCTGTCACATAGCCTAACATTTGGCCATAAGGTATCATATAAATTGGTGATTTAACATGTTATTTCTGTTATGAATTGTCAATATATTGCTTACTTGTGTGGCCTTTTGTTTGAGGGCGTTGAGTGAGGGATTTCCGTGCCTTTTAAACTGATTGCTTTTGTATATTGAACTTATCTAAAATGTAGACGTTTGTCTGCAGAATTTCAGAGATGTAGTTGCAGGCAATCATGACACACTCCTAAGCACCTGTGAATATTTTGAGTTAGACCGTAGTCATGTTTATTCTGTCTTTCACACAGTCAAACATTAGTTGGCGTTATTGTTAGGGGTAATAAACCAAACACACTTCAACAAAAAAAAAAAAACACCAATATCCATCTGCATATAGTGGAAGTTGGCAACGCACATATTAAGCAGGAAAAGACCGGTAAGACCGAGACCGGGAGAGGCCGCACAGAAAGCTGCCGGAAGAAAATGGAACTGCTGCCCACTGCAGGGACGGCATAGCGGTGAAATCAGACGGTTACATAGACTGTATATAAGAGGTCTATTACAAAAGTCCTCCATTTCAAATTTCAGTTTCAGCTTAAACACCTTATTTTTGTAATTTCTATTTACTATTTTGAGTCAAGCCCAGTCTTTGATCCTAAAAGCTTTGTGCTTTGAGGATTGATTTGCACACAGCCACTCAAATCAATTCATTTCTCGACCGTATTTGCATAAATCAGCGGCAGCTGTACAACAATGAACAACCGTTCTTGACATTTTCTTAGACAATGTCAAGAACGGTCTGTTTGGAAGCTAAATGGTCTGATACTCGTTCCCCAGCACTGCTCAAAAACACTCTGTCCTTGGTATGTAAGCTACACTTGCCAGTGCAACTATGGTTATTTTGTGGCTCCATGGCAACAGGCACACCGACCTGCCCACACAGACAGATTCATGATGAATGTCCAAATACCTGTTTTTCTCACTCAATACTGAAAAGACGATGATTTTTGATTGCAAAAAAAAAGGAAATTCTTATAGTTGTCTGCCTCTGATAAAACAACAGTCTAACTTGTCATCGATGGTTTGTATTATATAGAACCATTCCAATGCCACCTATGAGTGGAGAAGCAATGTTCTGTTTATAATAGCAGCGAATGCCTGGGCTCCTTTATTCTTCAAATCCTCATAGCCAATTCAATTGTTACTGGCCTTCACAGCCGGCATCTCACCTAAAGTAAAAATATACAGTGTGTGAGTCTGTTACGAGTACGACCGTTATTAGAAATGCTGTAACATGGGCTGAGAGAACTGTGAAATCCGAGGCCTCTGCCCTGGTCACAGTTAAAAATCCCCATTAAGGCTCGTTCGGGCACCGAGTCCAGAGATTAACAGGGAGGAGAGATGCATCTCCACAATTACCAGAGAACAGAGGGGTTCAGCCCAGAAACAAGAAATGATGCTTTGATTATTGTAACACACACAGAGACGCTGCTGCACCTCAAAAGACGGTGCTTCATAAAGTGAAAAGATGTTCAGGTTTTACAGGAATGACACCATGGCGGATTTCTTTACTGTAAATGCAATTTGTTCCGAGGAAAAATGGTGGCCAGGGATTTGCCAGCTGGAAATGCTATTTTCTTGTGCTCTCAAATAAATGTCACACTCTCTCTGAATTTACCACATTCTACAGGGCTCTGTCTATTATCACAAGGCTTATTTGTAAGGGGAAGAAACTGCCATAATGCAAATGTCTTTTTTAGTGACTGACTTGTCTTATTTTACTGTTTCTTTTTATGTCTGTTTATGTTTGTTGTCTGAAAATTTTCAGGAATTTTATTTGGTTGTTAAAACTGATGATTATCTGAGCCAATGGCTATCTGCAGGGCATCTATAAACAATGATTCATACCGCAGTACCAGGGTCACTCACTGATCCTCCTGTAATACAGATGAGAGGGGCTACAACTGTACAACGTTTTACCATTAATACATTTTTGTCATCTTAAGTTAAAGCTGCTCTAACTGATATTTTTTAATTAATAACCAGGGGTAATGAATATAATTATGCTCAGTTCCTTACGCTCTATGTACTTTAACATCTTACAGGTCATTGTTTTGATTTTACGGCCAACAACCTTTATGTTTTGCTACATTATTACTTTTCTTCTCACTGCTGTTTCGCACAGCAGGCAATGTTTAGCGCAAAAAAGCTGTGATAAACCCCTGCAGGCTACCTGCTCAGCACCAGGCCACACAAACGGCAAAGTCCTTTACTTCCTGTCTTTGTGTAAGCCAATATAAGACTGACTAAATTGATTAGTTTATTGTTTCAGCACTGGTGCCAGTGAAGGGGAGGAGAATGGTTTACAATGGAGTTTGTGGAAAATGTAATTATAACAACAGCAGGGGTGTTATGTAGAGGTATATTCCCATTTGTGTTACAGTAATTATACCAAGGTGACACACAGGCGGCAAGCGCCAGGTCTGAAAAGTGAATTCAGAAGTGCCTTAAACTTGCACTCTTTCTACTGGCCATCAGGGGGGAACTCTTGTGATTGGAAAAAAGAAGTCCAATTGTATAGAAATCTATGAGAAAATGACTCTACTTATCACTTGATTTATCACCACATGAGTTTAAGGTCTTTATCGCTAGTTTCAAGTCTTCTTCAATACAGCATGATGTTCATTTGATAAATGATGGTCCCATTTAGAGTCAAATAGTTAATCAAATGCCCTAATAAAATAAAAATTCAATGAAAAAAGTGGTAATCGTGGCTGTTGCTGGACTATAATAAGGTACACTCATTGCGTGTCGCTAGAGACTTCCAAAGAAATATACCTGTGAATACTAACAATAGCCATGTTCGTTGTTTGGATTGATAATGATAATTAAAAAATCTATTTGATTTAGAGGGAGACCTGAAGTGACTGGATTTCAGTGTTGCTAACTTGGCAGCATTATCACTAGATTGTATGACTTTTGCAGCTAATGCTGCTACTTTCACTAGAAAAAAGGTGATAACACTGGGCTGGGTCTTTTGGTTGGGTAATATTTAAAATGTAGCGTACTGTTGCTGATACTTCCATGTTACCTAACCAAGCTTTAATAAAGCATCCCCAATGTCACCAATATTGCATAATCAGTCTTTGTGTTTGGTCGCCACTGGCGGCATTTTTGCCCCATTCAGACACCTGCTCCTTTTCTGTTATAGAGGTTTGTATTATGCTTTGAAGTCACATTCATTGCTCTTCATTCCTCGTATTGTCACAGTCTGTTATCCCCGTGCTCCCAACAAGCTTGAGGGCGCAAGCTCGACATTATACCTCTGGGTTGCAGCTGTTGGCGTTCTCTATTAATGCTATCTGCTATACATGACAAGAGATATGAGATGGGATATGATGATTAAAATGTCTCTGTTCACTGGTGTCGGGTGTTCTCACTTTGACCGCCTGTGGAATTGTATTTCAAAGGCGAGACAATGTTGTTTTTCCCCTTTCCCTTTGATGCCAGTGATAATAATGTCCCCTACCTGTCAGCCTGATGATGGTTGAATAGCACAGCAATGCACTGTCACATTTATAATAGAGCAGGGACAACTTGGTGCCTGCGAGAAACATATCAAGACATTTTTATGTAGTGAAATAATGCAGGTATGTGAGATGCACACATGACTCATCCAGTTAATAATGAAACAGACTTCATTGGGCCCCTCCGGTCCAAGCCCTGTAAATACACA
The DNA here is from genome assembly GCF_050575085.1 of Anarhichas minor. Taxonomy (NCBI): domain Eukaryota; kingdom Metazoa; phylum Chordata; class Actinopteri; order Perciformes; family Anarhichadidae; genus Anarhichas; species Anarhichas minor. The sequence continues at coordinate 1,710,289 of NW_027466449.1, read as the reverse complement.
AAGGAGCCCATTATATTCCAGTTTTTAGTGAAAAGTCCTGTTGTGTAACCCAACTAAAGTTAGATAAGACTCACGTGAATCCCTCTGAGCAACTGCTCTGTTCCATAACTCAGCCTGTTAATTCTGACATGTTACTGGATATTGCACAATGGTCAGCTCTGTGCTCATTCTTCCCAGTATGAATGTAACAATGTGTGTTTGAGACTCACAAAGCATATAGCACAACCACTTCCTGCTTGATTGATTCCGTCCGGCTTTGATTTTAAGGTTAACACTCAACATTTACTGAATACAAGCCTCACCTTTATGGTGACTGATGTAGTAATGTTCCCCGAAAAAAAAAAAAAATATATGAAATAAAATAACTTCTCCAATGTGAATAAAACGTGATATAATTGGTCACACAAATCATTGTACTGTCAATTATACTGCAAAAGAAATGACATAGAATCAGTGAACTTGCAACCTAAACAAACTAGTGAATCACTTTGGGAGTGAAGACGTCCACATTGATCCCTATTACAGTAATATAACCCGCACATTTGTCACCAGCTGCTGTCGGGGAGGTTTAAATATATAGTCTCACTAATGTTTGCAACAGCAAACTTGGTTTTTATGCCACCAAGTTGGATTCCACTGGAAATCCGGGGATACACAATAGAATTGTTTTTGCTGCAAGATGCTATGGGATTCGGGTTGAAACGTGGTCTTAATTTTGAGAAACATAATTCAACGGCTAACACTTTTTAATCCTTGTGTGGGCGGACCGGATGGGTGTTCTGGTGAGCCGTTTCTCAAGAGCGAGCCTTTGTGAAAGCAGAAGCCACCAAGCTGGAGCTAAGCTCTTCCAACTTCCTGTACCTCCACCATCAATTTGGATACAAAAAACTTCATGTGAATAAAGTTTGGTCTTTTTGTGTAAAGCCTAAGGTATTGTGAGGTTTAAGCTAAATAGAACACAGTGTTAATGCCGTTTTAAATGGGATTTTTTTTCCCATACTTCCATGTTTAGATTTAGAGTGAAATGCTTTTAGTTCAAGAGGATAGACACCTCTTACGCTCTACAAAGCACACTCACCTTGTCAGTGCCTGTTGACTGATCAGATGACCTACTGTCCCATGCTATTGTAATGAGGACATTAAGCTGTCACTTTACATGAGCTGCGGCTCACAGTTCACGGCAAACAACTTCATTACGACTGTGGGGCTCGCTCAATGACAGACTTGGTGACTTTTAGCCTTCGACTCTCGTGCCGTGTCACTGTAGTGCTCAGTGTAACGTTTGTCAGAAACAGATGCTTACATGTTCACAGCAGAGGGACATCCCAGATGTAAAGCTTAGAGAAAAAGTATTCAGCACTCTCCTGTTTTCTTACATTTTAGATATGTTTCTTTCATTGCTTATTGTTTTTATTTCTGGGTGTAATAAGCATTTACGGCATAACAAAACAGTTAAAGATGTATTTGTTAGTACACTGTAAATCATTTTTCTGTCAAATAACAGTAAAGTGCTGGCAGCAGAGATGCCAGCGAAATACTGTAATTCTACAGTAGTTATACTGTGAAATCACTTTACAGTCTATTACAGTAAAAATAAATGCAGTCAATTTCTATGATTATTTAAATTTTCAGTAATATTCTGGTTAGGGAGTTAGATTACTTTAAAGTCTCAGTGTTTACTGTACAAAGGAAATTGACAATACGAAAACCCAATTTAGCAGTTTACAATACCTAAAATATCAATCTGCAATGCAATTAACATTATAACTGTATTGTTCTGTGGGCTACAGACATCTGCATTATTTGGGAAATTATGTAACATAAGCAATAAACAACTAAGAAAGGATATAAATCAAAGAAACTTGTATTTAACAGGGCAGTGTCAACATAGATACTGCTACTGTACAAAAAAAAACTTGGACTAACTCCTTCCAAATTATTGTTACAAAATGTAGGATTTTGAAGGGCTTTAATTTTGAAATTCTACATCACAATGTCCTGGTTCTCTCTGAGTGACACCTTGAGGTGGTCTGCTATTAACCTGTGGTGAAATGATTTTGTAACTTTTGTGAGTGACTTATCTTACTAAAATCAAACTTGACCTGAAATCAAACAGTTGGGCTGAATACCAAGGCAACTAATACAAAGGAAATAAGTGTTTAACCTATTAAGAATCATGTGAGGTACATTTATGTTCTCTCAAAAAGCTGTTTAAGATATCTACATTTACTGCAATGTAGTCTCTGCTGTCTGGGAAAATATACATCAGTAAGAACATTTCGAAAATATACATCATCAGCAACATTTGCAAAACAAAGTCCTGTGAGGTAGGCTTGAATTGTATCTCTTGAAAAAGTCTTGTGAGGTAGTCAGGACTGTGAGGTAGGTGCATGAGGAAGAGTCTGGGTGGTTGTGGTCAGTCCTAATTCAAAGAGGAATCTTCTGGGTCAGGTAGAGATGATCATCACTTTGCTGGTAGTTGTTTGTCTCCATAGGTTTATTCCAGTGTTGCCACTGTAAAACTGCAACAGACAAAATAATGAATCAAAAATAACTCAAGAGTCGGAAATGTACAATAAAAATGCCAAATCAATGCTTACGAAGCTGATAATACCAAAGTCTCTTGTGGCTTAATGTGGCAACATAACATGTTGCCCTCAGATAGATTATAACATTTCAGTCAAAGGAAGGATTTGTTTTCTCAGTGTCTATATAATCCTAAAATATTAGGGTTGTTGACTCTAATGCTAATGTAGCTATTGTAACATTTGGTGAAGTTGCAGTTCTAAGTGGTGGATCAATATAATATCCATGTACAAACCTGTAACTGATGAAGATGTACTGCTTTCTGGAGGAATCTCACTGCAGAGGGTGCTGTTTTCTGCAGTCTGCCGTCTTTTCATGTTGGCCATGAGACAGGAGACATGGGGGGGATACTGTCCAAGGACTTCTCAACATGTTTTTTATATATATATATATAAAGAAAACTTCTGTGGATACGGACAAATCAAGTGAAGTGTTTGATGTCACCGCACCAAACACACAGCCTGTGCATTTCTATGCATCTCCCCCCATCTAAACAAGCAGCATTCAACATTAAACAGTGTATGGCCGTGGTCATGGAAAATGTGCCGTGAATCACCCAGTAGGACGGTGCGATTGGGAAGATGGATGAGGTGGGTTACAAACACAAAATACAGTAAGAGGACTTAAGGATCTAGTGATAGACACTGTATTACTGTAATCCATCATCGTAGCCATTAGTTACGCTGGTGATAAATGGAGATGCACTGCAAATGTAATGATAAAAGACATTGTATGTGCAGTGTAAACACTCCTACATGCATAATATTGGACTTACAATGCAATAGTATTCTGTGAATGCCAATCACTGTGTGAAAAAGTAAATGGCAATTCTAACCAGCTGCAGAAATCAGGCATCCAATGGGGATCCAAACAACACTCTCTCCCTCTCCCTCTCTCTTTCTCTCTCAGACACACATAAACACTCCGTCTTCTCATCCCGCGACAGCAATGAAAATCTATCATCCCTCAAAGACGGCAAAGGACTAGAGCTGAAGCAAACACGTCACAACTCTTACAAGCAGTCTCCTCCTTTGAGCGAGGATCCTCAAACGCCGAGTTAGTTTGAAGCTCGACTGACCCCGGTTACTGTTCTTAGCAAGGAGGGAACACAAAAAAGACTTACAGCTTTGTAAAGGCTGGCCCTGAGGGCCAGAGAGGCAGATGGGGCTCAGAATAGTGAAAATGAATGGAATCTGGTAGAGTGGAAAAAGTCTAAAAGGACACTTAGAAGAGGCCGAGATGCAAAAACGGCATCACAGGGTGAGATGTGAGACGAAAACCTCATGAAAACGCTACATTAGCTCCCTGTCGACTGCTGGTGGAGGCACTATCATTTGCCATTCTAATGGCAGGGAGGTGGTGATGAGAGCTAATGCATACTGCCGCAGGAAATGAAAGGGAGGGAGGCCATTTTGGGGCATAATTCCTTCAGACTCCACCCCCTTTTTTCCTGGTTCCACTTGATTGATAGTCCTCTAAATGTTGCTCTACATTTAGATGTAATCAGGACAGTCTTATCAGAGAAGATGAAAGACCTCTCTATTCTGGGGTTCATTCCATTTATACTCCGCAAATGACACAGACACTTAATTTATCAGTGAAATATCTCAACCCCGCCACAATGGGGAAAGTGGCATAATCCACGTTGCCAAAACAGGCAGTAAGAATGGGGTCCACATGGGTGAGAATTATAACATGTGTGAATAATGCAGTGGGGGGGTCTGAGTATGTCAGCGATCCCTACGCAATGAGGCAGCTCTAATTATATTTCCACTGGTTTTGACATATGTTCCCCCGACTGACTGTGTTGCTTTCGCGACCTCGCTTGATCAAATGTTTCATTTTGCAGGCTTTACATCAAATTCAGTTTCACCCCAAAGACTAACTGGTGTGAGAAGTTTCAATTGTAGAAACGAAACAGACAGAATGAAAGAATGAAGCAAAAGGGGCCCAGAAAAAAAAGTGTCCTACTCAACAGAACAGACACAGACCTAGTTTTGGAATAGTTGTTTAGTCACTTGGGGCAGAGCTGTTGTCAAGTGTTTTGACTCAAGTATAAGTCAATGAGGGAAATCCAAGTCAAGTCTGCAGTTTCTGAAGGAAAAAATAAAATAAACAAACAGGACATACCTTTTATAAAACAGTATAGCTACAACCAAACCAATGTAAATGTACAAAACCGTAAAGTCAGGCCAACGACAGCGATAAATCTATTCATCAATCATGTTCGGTCAAGGCAAAAAGCAGCAGTGGATTTTAAAAGGAAATAAAATTCAATTTATCAGTCATATTTAGCCAAAACACACTTTCAATAAATATCAAGATATAAGGCCGATGCAGCAAGTATCTAATAAAGACCTTGGCTGGGCTACAATCATTTAATGAAATAGCAGGAGTCAACTCAACCGCAAGCCAAAAGTCTGCAAACTGCTCCTAAAAGACTAAAGCAATCCATATCTGGAGCATGATATATAAACTTTCAGCATTTATTTACCAAACCTGCAAGCAATTACCGAGTGCATAAAAACCCAGTGAAGGCAGCGCACCACGCAGGAGCATCTGTCTAAAACTGCACTAAATTTAGCGACTTCAAGGAATGAACCAAACAGCAGCGTGAAGATGTATTCAGATAACGCAAGGTGAATTTTAAACACAACAGAAAGACACCGAATGGACACAGATGAGCTCAGGGCGGCACAAACTGAGCAGAGATGCAAATGCGAGAATGTTGTTGAAATGTTTTAACTTGACTTAAAAAGCATTCTGGTTTTGGTGAGGTTGTAAAAAACTATATACAACTAGAATTGCCACCTCTCGGTTGTATGCCTCTGCCAACCAGTCAAGTTGCAGTTCACGTCCATGTCTGTCCAAAATGGCCATAATTATATCCTACCAGACATTTGTGTGAAATTGTCATAATTAGCATACGAATACTTGAGTTATGGCCTAAAATGTGTTTTGTGAGGCCACAGTGACCTTGAGCTTTGACCACCAAATTCGAATCAGTTCATCCTTGAGTCCAGGTAGGCATTTGTGCCAAATGTGAAGAAATTCTGTCGAGGCGTTTTACAACAATGGAATGGACGGACAGCCCAAAAACATAATGCCTCCGCCACAGCTGTGGCATAAAAACTAAAAGAAGACACAAAAAATACTTAAATGTCGTCTTCCCAACTTGGCACAGTCTGAGTTCTCTCTAAAATAAAGTCTATTGGATAGTCTAACTTGGGAGCATTAGGTAATATGATTAGGAGCTCATTCACATTTGGTTATTTTAAATTTATTTTAACCAATACATATATTTGAATTGAATTTATTTCATTAACAATGTGAAGGATGAGGGTTGCTCCGCTGAGCCTATAATAATGATGAGTTAGTTAAAAGCCCGGTGCATCTTTTAAACCCGCTAAAGGTGTGCCTTGGTGTGGCGGACACCAAGCATCAAAATTTGACGAGTTGGGAGTAAGAACCGGTTGACTATGCCAACATGTGCTCCCTATGCAAATATAATTTAGCCACTAAGGCCTGGGCTACACTGCTTAGCTTCATGACTACGTCAACAGATCTATCGTGCCAATCATGATGAATTAATTGTAAAACTTCAGAAGCTAGAATGTGTTTGGCCAATGTGCAACTTATCCTTCTATGGCACCGGTGAGCACCATTTCCACTAATCTCATAGTGAAATATTTATTTTGAATGCCCCTGAATGCATATCAAGACAGCAAACGCTAACAGCTCTCTCTGTAGTAATTAATCTTGCTATCAAGAGGATTTACTTGGCAGTTTCTGTTCCGTCACTGAAAATAGTCTCGTCAACAAAAGATTTTAAAACTTTTCCCTCAGCCAATGAAGCGGTTCAGATAGCTGAAATGGCAGCAAAGCTTCCCAAATTGAAACAGTGGTATCTGATGGAGAAAAATAGATCCTTCCCTTTCTGCTATTCCCCACACACTGCGCCCTAGAGGGCTAGAAGAGGTCAACAGTGGCACAGAGACGACTCAAATCGAAGAGCAGCATTCTAAACACCTAACTGATAAATTACTTCACAGGTCTCTGTAGGTAAATCATTCCTCAGGAGGTAATGTCCTCTAGCATTAAAATCCGCATTGCGTGTCTTGGAGTTGTGATAGCCTACTGTAAAATGACCTGCACACTGTTGTTTACTTTTATGGGTATGATTCAGCTGCAAAATGTCACTGCAATTGTAGATTAGTGAACATACCATTAAAGCACATACAATTTCATTTGAAGTGAATCTTAACATCTTACATTGGTTCATTTATTGTAGTGGATGTCACACACACTTCATCTGTGTGAGTTGTGGATTTATTACTTTATAGTGCCTAATGTGAAATTATAGTTTATACAGTTTAACATAATGGTGCTTGACTTAACTATACCTCAGGACCATCAGAGCTATTTTACAGGTTACCAACACTTTTTGAGGATGATATACTGTATCGGGCACCATAATATTTAGTTGTGAGCATGTCATATCTGTGGCTATAACTTCTAAATTCCAACAGCACAGTATTTAGGCACATGAAGACTGTGGAAGCAGCTGCATCTTACTGGTTGGTTGATGAACCCTCCTTTAGCCAAAACTGCCCCTGCAGGCCTCTGCATGGCCTCATTGGCTCCTCACCTTGAATCAGTGAATTGTTGATCGGGATGCCCAGTGGGACTGGATCACAAAGGAACCAGATTTGTTGTGAGTAATCACTGTCGCGATTGGGACGGGAGTATAGAAAATCATTATGCATACATATCCAGTTTTTGACACTTTTTATCTACCCAGATGGGAATCACTGACTATGATTACACACATGACACAGAGACACACACATTTGGTTCTTCTAATTATTTTACAAACCTTACGTTGCATAACATTACTTTGCCTTCAGGTGTGGCTCCAAAATGAACTAAAACAGTAAGAGATAGCACCAGATGATGGAGGAAGACAATATAAAAATACGTCAGCATTGTTGTTTTTCCAACTCTAGTCAATACATTTTTAATGATAGCAGTTGTGAAGTGTTCAGTTTCTACTCAATACTAATACTATTACTAACAACTACCAACGTTTTTAACATCACATTTCATAATGAGTATGATTTTTGCCTATAATCTCAATGTAAATAGGGGCCAGAGGGCAAATAAAACGTAAAAAAATAGGCTTGTTTATCGAAGCCTGGAATGTCCTCAAATACTAGAAACACCCCTGCATCAGACTATGCTAAATCATTATGTCAGTAGAAAATATGCCAGCACAGCGTATCTGAATCAAAGCCATTGTGAAATGCAGCGTTTGTAGCTATGTAGTTGCCAACAACTTGAAGCTGTCCATAAAACCAGTTGCCTTCTCTGTTGACAGTTGTTCTCGGATAAAAAGAAATTCAGCTAAATTTTTTCATCCCCACAATTACAACTATTAGCAGTTTAAGTGATCATGGTCTGTGATGCGAAAGAAACTGAGATGATTTGCCCCTCGTTAATTCCCTTTTCTTTTTCCTCACACTGAGAGCATCCTGTAACCTGGCTGTCTTTGCACCATCATTGGCTAAAATCCAGTCCCTATCCCAAAGACCATCATTGGCTAAAATCCAGTCCCTATCCCAAAGACCATCATTGGCTAAAATCCAGTCCCTATCCCAAAGGTCACCAAACCTCTTTGACTGATTCCAGATGTTAACTCTCTGAACTGGGGACTTGCTGACTTTGGACCAAAGTGTGAAACTTTGGTCACATGATAACAGCTGGTCATTGGCAGAGAATCGCAACCTATATCAGACCTAAAGTTAAAAATAAAAACAGATACCTAGTAACCTCACACAGTATCTATGCTTCATCTATGTGTCCAGAGGGTCCCAGAGATTCTCTCCTGTGCCAACTTTTTGAGGCATGCCTCACTTTAAAAAAAAAAACCTCTGTTCTAAGTGAAGTCTGCTTAAGTTTTTACCCCAGGCTGCTTGAGGCCAATTGCAGACTTAAATTGACAAGGACAACTCTTGGCACTCATCGACTTCCCTGAAACGATCCTGCAAAAACAAGGTAGTCCGCACATTTAGATGGAGCCTTTCTCTCTTCCCATGTTTCCCATCATGGTCCACTGTTACAAACAAACAAACATGTCTTAAACTGGCAGGTAGATTCCCCAGTGGCATTAATTAACATTAATTAACATGCTGTATAAAATCTATGAAATGGACAAGTGTTCTGCTGCACAATGATCTAATACTTCTTACTGTACCCAGTGAGTTGTTGTTGAAAAATTAATTCTTTATGTCTTTAAATTAAACCTTTCTATGTCAAGCTTGGGTCCAACCAATTTCAATTTTATTGCAATTTTTCAGTGGTGATAGAAAAACATCCTTTAATGGCAAAAGGGGGGAAAAAACCAAGGTTGTATACGCTGTAAAGTTTGGTTCAGCCAACATGATAAAGAGGACCAGACAGAAACATTCTTCCAAGTCATAGACCACCAGTGGAGCAAAAGGCTTGTCAGCAGCATCTTTCATGAATGTATTCATATAATCGCAACCTAAGTGATAAACGTAGCGATATATTGCTCGTAAAATTGTGATTAATTGGTTGCCAACCAGATTCAGCAACATTAAAAGCTGTCATTAAATTCTAATTAGTTCTACATGAAGAAACAAAAGACCTGGTTGCTTTAATCATGCATATTTATTAGGCTCAACTTGGAGAAACAGTGAGATAAATAAACACATTGGAGAGATAATTGCCTGTGAAAAAAAATTGCACCCACTGTTGAACACGGACTCACACAAACAATACTACATAACAATTAGGGGGAACATGTCGCTCCTGTGGTCATAAACAACTCTGAGATTATATATCTGATTCAAAATAAAATCTAATTAACTTAAAGTGTTCCAGTTGGTGGCTGTGTGTGTCATGGAAAAGGCGAAGGTTTCTCTGGCCAAAACCTGCTAACCGCATCAGAGCTGTCAGCATCGTTTTTTGTTTGTCAGGCCACTTTCAGAGGATTTACCAGCTGACAACCACAGAATGATGATTGCTTACTTATTGGATTGACGGTTACAGATTTAAAGGCTTCAGACAAAGTCTTTAGGGACAGAAAAATGGCTTTAAAGCAACTCTGAGATGATCTATTGACGGTTTATTACCCTCAGAATGCTGACAGTAATAGATGGTCTGTGCAGGCCTAAATCAACAGGGCCTAACATGGTTAACCTCCTGGGACTTGCATGTTTCCTGAGAAGACGGATTGGGGTTATGTAAACCAAGCCTGATTCTGGTTAGGTGAGGCAAAGGTTTTTTAAAGCTAGCTTTACTCGTAGGAGGAGCATCCCTCTACAACCATCTATCTGTTCATGTGTGATCTCTGCAGTGACACTTAGCATGGCTAGCTCCATAAAATAATCTTTTTTATGATCAATTTACATTCTGTACTTAGACCAAGTGTATACCACGTATAGGTGCTGTCTGAAAATACCTTAAATGCCCAATTCAGCCAGGCCGTCCTGTTCTTCAGAGCATCATTTTATACATGCAAGTATAATGTTAAGAAATTACTTATTGAGAAGCACAATATCAACATTTATTTATTTTTACCCATCTTTAACTGAACTGTACTTATAATTGGATTTTGTTCTCTTATGTTGTTAAATAACTGTATCGTATTTGCTTTTTATCACAGTGTAGTATGTTCCTAACTATTGTACATATTGTATTATTTGTATTATTTTAGAATGCCTAACAACATGAGGCAAAGGGACTGCTGATGTAAACTAGCCTTTTAGCTAACTTGGGTATATTTACGTTTGAATGTTGTTTAATGCACTGTTTCTTTTCAAATCAAATAAAATATAAACATAAAACTTCATGTACATAAGTTACATATAAAAACGTATTTACTTTACGTAACAAACATACTTATTTAAACCTAAACCACAATATTTTCCTTTCTTAGTCATTAACATACATATATTTATATACATAGCCAGTGGTAAGGTGTTTGAAAAACAACTGCAACTACTCAGTGAGTTAATGATTCCAAGTAAATGATGCAACTAAAAGGCTTCGTCATATCCAGCTAAAAAAAAACAAATGGCAAAGAGTGTGATTATTCCAGTATTTACTATGCTAATGCTTTTTCTCATTAGACATGTTGGAATGAAAATGTCACACTCCATGCTAAACAAGAGGCTTGCAATTCCAATCGGCTGCTAAAAGACTTCAATAAATGTAACGGGTCAATAAACTTCATAGACTTCATAGATTGCATAGTGACCCTTTTACAGGCACAGTGGCATTCAGCAGTGTGAAAACAAAGTAACTTTTATCATTATGGCCTCCTTTTAGATTTGTTATTGAGCGTTTCACAAGCCATGCAATCATCTGTTAATGGCAAGCCTATGTCGAAAGCACATTGTGGAGGCCTTATAAGATTGTCCTGATTGTCCCGGTCTTGGTCCCCTGTTACATTTACAGGTTATTGACTACAGCCACAGACAACTTACGATCAATACGTGAAAGCACTACAGCCATTGCAATTTCATTGATCCTTCATCGCGTTCCACAAAAGGTTACAGAAAAGGAGCCTGAGGCAACTGGCGAGGTTGCGCCGTACAGGCAATCCCAATGAGTCGGAGAGGGTCTTTTGTGAGTGGTCGCCGCTGTTTGTCATTTTCACTTTTCTGAAAGAGTCAAACAATTGCACTGCAGATTTGCACTCTATTCTGCCAGAGTGTATTGTTTTTTTGAAGGTGTTATCACGTGAAGTGCAGATAAAGTAACCTACACTGAAATATTGTATTATACTGTAGATTCTCCTCACACGTCACCGTTTAGAGGTCTTCCAATCAATTCCGTGCTAGTTTCTATTTTGAATCTACCGACAGAGGTAACCATATGGAATAAATCACCAACAATGTCCAATTCCGAGGTCAAGTATGACACATTGCCTCGCTGTTCCTTGTCCATGTCAGAGCGAGCATTGTGTTCCGCAACAGCATAACGAGTGTGTTCCCCATTGTACGCCGTGCGGCTGCAAACCTGCCTGTGATGTGAACCGTGGTGCTTGTCACTGGGCATCAGAAAATGGTCCACTCATCGGAAACAAAGAAGACACAGATGCTGTATATACACGGTACATGCCCTCCTCTGCCTGATGCATATTCAGTACATGCAGATTGTGAAGGAGCTCTAATGTAGTCTGGCACATTAGCCCGGCGATGAGAGGAACATGTACATACAACTCTGTCACAGCATAAAAGCATTTTGCTGTAGCTGAGAGGCAAAATGTGTATTTATATCAGCCTGCTGCTTTTTGGTGACCATCACTGCTGACAGCATTTTGATTGCCACATCTATAGGTCATTCAAGAATTATGAACTCAGAGACGAGTTCTAGAGTGCTTCTGGAGGATGTGGGGGTACTTTGGGGCATTTCAGTCCAGGCGTGTTTCTGGCGGACTACATCATTGTTTCTGCACTTCTTTTGGATGGGCCTAATCTTAATCTTTTTTTTTTGACACACATGCTCATTAGGCGGTAAACAGAAAACCTTTTTAAGTAAATTATGTAACGATATCTACTTTATAACTTGTGGCCTTTGTATGAACACCGGATTGCCAGCCAAAGTCCATGATAATGTTATTTCTCTATTTTGTCTGTGCATGTCTCACTGGTTTAAATGAGGCAGGACTTTGTTGGAAGAAACAGGTATTTCCATGCACCAATCACAATCAAGGATAAGTTAATATCAGCTTCTTCTTGACTCAGTTCAAACAAAACGAAGATGAGTTTTTCTGTTTATCGGCCAAATGTCTTTAGTTAAATGTTTTCCTTAATTAATTATTTCCTTGGGTCATCATCTAAATCTGCATCCCTCAATGAATTTGTCAATCTGAGAATCAAATCTGTTATATCTCTTCAGCAGGTAAACTAACAGTTGTTTAATGCACAGCCTGATTTTATATATACCCTTTTTGCTAAAGGCAAAACAAAGAAGGAAAGTCGGGAGGCAAACACAGAATCACCTCAGAGTAGTAGGCTAAAGTTACACGTTGAAAATGTCTTCTCTTGCAGTGTTGTTGGGTTCCAGAATCAAAAAAGTATGGCTCTAACTTGAATTTTGAGATGACAAAAAGATTTTGGTCTCCAGTGAACTACAATGTCTGTTTCAGAGATGGAGAGAAAATGTTGTTAATAGTTACGCTTTGCCTTCTGCTAACTGTAGCTGTCACGGGTAGTGCACTGCAACAGTCACAGCTGACGCAGAAGGCTAAAGTATTAAAGTATTAGAGAAATGGAAAGAAATGATTGCTAATAGTTTAGCCCTCTGCGAAGCATTGCTGCAGCCGTGAGCCTTTGGCTGCGATTAGCAGACAAAAACAATTAGTAACATTGTCTCTCCGTCTCTGAAACGCTTTGGGTTGCTTTGCAGTGTATAGGCAGCCGTTGCCAATGCTGGAATAGCAACCTTTTTTTCTGCAGGACAGTCATACACCCTCAGTTTTTATTTTGTTGTGCACGCTTGGTTTATCTATCAGATGTGTAAATGTCTGGCCAATGAGTCAACGTGTAGGGGGAAGCCAATTTGCATCCCATTGGGTGTTAATTTTCTCACGTAACGCTCACGGTCGCAGAAGATGATAGTTTTTTCAGCTGTTGTTAAAAAAAAGCCAACACAACTTGCCAGGGTTCCCCCGACAAAAATACGACATTATGTAAAAAAGGTGTCTATTGTACCCATTATTATTGTTGAAAAAAAGCCACACTTTCAACATGTTCTTTTGAGCCATTCACAACTTTTGTATGTTTTGTTCTTGAAGCAGAATTCTGAAGCCTTTATTTCCAAGACAGTGTTTCTGTAACTCAAAGTAATCCCTCATTGCAGGTTTCTTTTCATTTTTTGTAACACCAACGGGAAAGTCAGCTGACACTCAAAATCCACCTAAAAGGGTGACGTGTAGGGAAACAGCAAATTGACATCCTTTATGGATCTTCAGAATCTCACAGATTAGTGGTGCCATTGAATCGTGCAGAGCCAAGGAGAAGGCAAATCCAGTGGTAATCCACAGCTGATGGGGGGGGGGGGGGGGGGGCAGGATGAGCTGCGTCTGCTCGGCCCGTTGTGGACTCAGGTGCTTGAGGCCTGGGCAGCTGTTCCAGGGCCAGCTCCACATTCAGCAGCGCTGCACGGCCAGCGCTCTCCAGCTGAGCCGAGGCCTGTTGTCTGTGCTATATTTGATACCTCAGTGAGTAATTAATAAGGCTCTAATATTAACAATGGGAGCTGTAAAACATCCCTTTTCTTCAATGCTCCCTGCTGAAGCGTTTGGCGCAGCCCTGCTCACTGCTGTTATTAAGCCAGTAGTTGTCACAAAGCCGCTGGGATGAAGACTCAGTTTCTATTTCGTGGACTGTGTTAATTCAACCTCATTATAAGAAGTGATGCAGAAGTAAATTACAAGGTGGTTAAAGTTTAAACTACTGTGTATCCAGTTATCACCGGAGGACAACAAGGTACCATTCCAAATAATGCCCATACAGTATACATATGCTTGGGTGCATACAAGTCACATTAAATTAAATTAAGTGTGTTTACCCGCAGCTGAATTCCAATGCCTTGCACATGCAGAATACAGACATGTACATGAAGACCATGATCTAATTTAAAATGTTAAGATGTTACAAATATTCTGAGACAGCGCACATACGAAGCACCAAGTAATTTATTTGAAGACAGAAACAGAGACTTGTGTGACTGTGTGGACTGTGTGGAATTCATAAGCTGTTGCCGATTTCCAAAGGGGTTTCCCCAACTGGAAGATGCTTAATGATTGGAAAAACCGAGACAGATGCATCTAAATCCAAGTAAATATTAATTTGTCATTGGAATCATAATTCTTCATACACTTTGTTGAATTACTAATTGTTAACAAACAGCTGTTCTATCACACTTTGCAATGATTTATCCAACAGATTCATTCCGGAGACATCTTTGTGCACATGTAAACGTAGTGGGAAAACGAGTCGGTGTACTTTATTTTTCAGTCTCGACTTGAGTTTTTACCTTTAATCCAGTGTAAATGGATGTTGTGAGGGGTGCATTTTATTTCCTGTATGCTTCAAAAAGATGCTTGTTGTACTTCCACTCAGGGTTCATCTATGCATGTATGATAATCGCCTGAGGGGTGAATAAAGTTTGACATCTGGAAATAATTGTTTTGTCCGATTTGGTCAGGTAAGGCATGAACATGTTGAGATTCTAGACACGGTAGATTCCTTTTTAATAAAATAATTCAGGACATCTTGATAGTCCAGCAGCAGCAAATCCAGCATTACTGTAAATCCAGCGGTGGGTTTCCTCAGGCCAGGTAAACACGAGGACATTAGATGTCAAAGGAAAGGTTTTTGGATTCCCCGTGGGAGGCTACATTCTTTGATGTTGCTGTATCATCTCTTGCATGCTTCCCTCAGATCTCCTAATGTTCCCTCAGCTCTATAAAAGTGGTAAATGTCAACTCTTAGGTCCAGGTGACTTGCTGCACTTGACCCATTGAGGATTCTTTGAGATGGAGAAAGTCATCTAAGTTTTGTTTTTTAACTTGTCTGCTTGACTAGAGTCCTGAGTTTTTCCGGCTTTATTTTGACAAGACCGGGCGTGTTATGATTCATAATCCAACATTCCCTAAGGACTAAATAATGCTGACCAAAAACCACAAAGGCAGAGATCATACAATATAAAACCGGCAGGAGGGTTGTGATGAAAATGGATTTAAAAAGTACACCCATTAAAAATAGATCCTAATCTGGTAGATGGATTGCAGCACGTCATGACAGTGACTTATTCTGATATGTCTTCATTTATTTGGAGAAGAGAGCTATCATGGAATTCAAATGTCATTGACAGTTGCCAAGTTCCGGTACAACATTTTTATAAATGTGAATAGCAGGAAATGAGTGTGGGCTGAGAACGCTATTGAGTGCTGATGCTGCAGTGACAGAAATGTCTGCCCAGGCAATGAGTGGCTGCCGACTATACTGGCACCGTGAAGCCAAATCGGTAAGCCGGCCTCGAGCTACACAGCACAGTTGTTGCCATGGTGAGCAGATTATCTCTGTATAAAAAAAAAAAACTCCACTCTCCTGACATTGTGCCCACCCCGGTTGCTGGCCGTGGACAGTTGTTTTAGCTGGTAACCTTTAAGTGCATCACTTCTCCTTTCCTGCGGGTATTCTGAAAAGCCAGAGAAATAATTCTTTCAGCTTCTCCTAAAGTCCGTATAGCAGAAACAACGAGGTGACACATAAACACTTAAGCTGTGATGGTTATTAATATGAATTCTGCGGCGACAGTAGCAGGTGTGTTTTCTTGTAACGTACAGCCCCATGTTACCTCACATGAATAATGGGTGTACCTTCTGGTTGTTCCATTCACTGAACAGGTGCCTCTGAGATTTAGCGGTATGTGACAGGCGTCTTCCCTTTTCTTAGAGAAAATGCCCTTCAGTCTTCCCTGTCCTGCTATGTTACAGCCATGTATAGACATGGCCACTTTAGCCTCTTCTGTCAAGCGAATTACGTGCAAGTTGGTAATATTAGCTAATATATTTACCATCCCATGTCTGAATACCACTGAGGAAGGCATTTCTTTGTCGTTCTGAATGAATTTGCTGGTATTACAGTACAACTAGACATTTATTAAGCTAAAGAGCTTTAATGTAGCTGGCTGTTTCTATACCCAGATAAACATAAAACGCATCTTGAATAACCAAACTTAGAATGGACCACTGCTAATAAGCAATAAATGGAAGAAAATATCAAAGGATGAAAAGCAAAACGATTTAAATTGGTGATAAACAATTAGACAAAGACCAGAAAGGCTACAAACTGATCAAATTGTTGATTGATTTTCTTTTGCATACAGTTGAAACACTGACCTGCAATTCTACAAGGCCCTGAGACTGATTGTATATCTCCACCTAGACTTCAAAAGCTGAGACAAAGAATAGTTTTAAAAGCACAAGTTCATCTTGAAACACAAGGTTCAGTTCATCTTGTTCAGATTTCAAGTCATCGAACATCACTGAAAATGTGCTAAATATTTATTCATTTCAAATGCTGACCTGAAGCCAGTGAAAAATGCACCTGTGCTGTCATCCAATACTGAGGAACAGAGTAGTGAAAACCCATTAATGCAATTTTGACGTAATAGGCCGATTACAGAAACATACCATGTCAGTGTTGCGCTGTGGAACGAACTTAGTGCACAGTTCTTGATAGTCATATTGACTACGTACCATCAACACCTTTCACTACAGTTATAATGTCTATATTCGTAGAATATATCACTGATGTTGATTACAAGGTCCTTAACATGAACTACATATAAAACAAAACAAAAATCAGCAGTTAGATATGACACATTTTCTTTATTTAGAATAAGTGATCTATTTAAGCAAATGCAGAGACAATGCAGACAATAACAGTGATCAATAAATGTTCATTGAAGCAATTTAATGTGCTGTCATTATTAAATTGTATTTCATTCAATAGAAAAAACAACACAATATCTGCATTATATATTGGCATCGGCCATTGAAAAACCCATATTGGTGGACCACTATTATACAGAGTTGATGTGTTCTGCATCCTGGTTGTGACCTCATCACTCATGGCCAGGACACACCAGGCTCAGTACGGCCAGGATTGGAGAGTGAAGAAAGTGACAATTACGTGTTGCAGCTGTTTCTCGATGAACATCAGTTTACCTACCCACCTTTTACCCCACTTTAAGTGGCGGTTATATAAGGATCATAACTGCTGAGCTGTTGATGATTGTGATAGATGCCTCCACTATCAATTACAATCGTAGAACATTAAATAAAATGTTGATATTCCTGACATAATGGCTGACAGAAGGTTAGCTTTAGTTTCAGCACACCTATTTAGTACTTACAGTAGACTGATTTAAAAACACTGTGATAAGAACACTGTGGCCTCATTTGTCCAGGTAAAGGCCTTCTTTGAAAAGTTCATGAACTCAATCTAAAAATCAATGCACCACCCATTATCAGAGGTTACGGGTGTTGTTGCTGAGGAATAGCAATACATTTGTACAACAAGTGAGTAGCTGCTAAGCTTATTTCTGGTCTGTCTTTCTTTTTGTTATGGTGTGCACACAAACTGAGCAAGATCAGCCTGTATGTTGCATCTTTTTCACCTCTGAAGGTCCAATATCTTAATGTAACATTATATTTTCAAGTTTTAAAATGTGCAGTAGAAATGGTGCCCAGAATAGCAAAAGCAAAGTTATACAGTTCTACACAGTTTAATTTAATTTAAAAAACGGTTTACAATTCCTTGCTTTCAAAGTTTTTATGCAATCAAGTTATTCAGGATTTGCTTGATTCGAGCACATTTAACCTCCGAATTCAAAATCAAGCAATAAAGAATTCTGGACCGGGAGCCAGTTACATTTCAACATCTTAAAGAAGTTAAACGTTTTAACTTACTATCTCATTAAATTTGCAAACATTAAACTTATTTATAATGTCTTACATGCCCAGGCTGCCAAGACTCTCATGATCAAACCTCTTAGGGTTCTTGGCTCAATTACTATGGATGCTACTGTGGGGAATTCAAAAGTGCCTGCTCGCAAAAGCTCCCAGACAGCCCCTCCTCACTAAAACTCGAAACTGATTACGCTTGAGAATATTTTCAATACAGTTTTGAAAAGTTTTTTTGGATGTCATCAGTTATGCAGCCATGGGTTGCCTTGACCCTCCCCAGTTTCCAATGCACTTTTATTGTATTTGTTCTATTTTTAGTACAAACCAGGCAGAAAACTCTAAAAAATGAAGCCAATGCTGAAGTGCCTTGTACTTGCATCCTTTCAAAGAGCCACAGAAGTCAATGAGAAAATGATCCTCGCCTTTTTCTCACTTGATTTACTACCTCAGTAAACATTGTAAACATGAGTTTATGGTCTCAATCACTAGTTTCAAGTCTTCTCGTAAACGGCATGATGTTCATTTAGATAATTATGGTCCCAGTTAAAAGGAGTTAAAGGAGTTAAAAGGAGTTAAAAGGAGTTAAAAGGACCCGAAAGCAGGGTATGCTTTAGTGCGTGGCTACCTTGTTATTGGCCATTTGCTACCATGTCCACTCTGGGAGTTGTCTGTTTGTCTTACTCTTTCACAGTGTGTTTTCAGTTCATGAAAGTTAATTGGAACATTTTGGTTACCTAAAAATATGTCATTTAGCATTTAGTTGTACTTAACTTTGCTCTCTCGTATCACTTCTGGTTGCAAAAAACAAGATGGCGACGGCCAAAATAACGAAATCGAGGCTTCGAAATGGCAGTCCACAAACCAATGGGTGACGTCACAGTGACTACGTCCTTGTATACAGTCTCTGATCTCTTTTTTCCTCTTTAATATTCAAGTATTGAGTATTGAATCAATTCGTAAAAACATTAAATAGCAAAACTGCTTTGTCAATTGCCGTTCAACATAATGAAGTTGTCTGTTGAAACGTGCAGTGTACATGCATTTATATAGCAAGGTTAAATAACACAGTTCATCACCAGGAAGCCATGACAGTGATGGTCCCCTAAGTGTTGTACTGTAACAGGCGTAACATAGTGTGTAAACACACTATGTATACAGTGGAAGTGTTTTGTTGGGGAAGGTGTGCTAAGTGAAAACGCTGGCTGACAGTCAGGTGGGGATGGAACAGCACTTAATTTGTTTGCTGCAGCCATGATTGACTCAGGGACACTAGGGGACACATATTCCCAGGGAGAAAAATCCTTTCTTAGGTATGGGATTACCAGACACAAGGGGATGAGGACACACTAACAACATCTCATGGCAGAGATTCTTACAATTCTCCAAAAAATGTGAAATCTCTCTGGTGGAATCCCCCGAGAGCTTTAGGATTTGCTGTTCATGGGTTTTAAGTGGTTTTTTTTTTTGTTTGTTGGCTTTATGATGCAATGAGGTAGCGTTGTCATTATTTTTAGCCATTATAGCGGGGTGGCTCTAGGGATGGCAATGTAGGTTGGTCCAGTCCACCACTTTAAACCAAAGTGAAATATCTCAACATATATATCATGGATTACCATGAACTTCTGTACAGTCAATCATGGTCCCTAGAGGATGCATCTCACTGAGTTTAGTCAGCCTCTGACCTTTTATTCTAGAGCCACCTCAAGGTTAACATTTTGGGTTGACAGCAAAATGTCTCCTAAACTATTGGATTAAATCCCATGATGTAGATTGGTACAGCCATTCATGTTCCTAGCATGGCTGTAGACCACTAGTCTTTTTACTTTTATTGACAGTTTAGCCGTCATAATATTGTGAAAGAAAATGCATCTGAAAACAATTCCACTTGAAGCATTAATACAATCAAATTGATCACATGACTGATTCAGCAACACAAACAACGCACTGGTGCACTTTAGTTAGAGCGTTTGAACATGACATGAGGTTGTTCTCTTTTAAATCAGCTTCAAAACATCCACCTTGTAAACATCTGCAGAGAGCAGTCCCTCTTGTCTGTCTGAAGGAGAAACATTGTAATTGATTATGTTTAAATGTGTGTGGATCTTGATTTGGAAAGCCACGTATGAATATGAATGGCGACTTCATCATAATCACCACTCTCATCGTCAAAGTCTTTTTTGTTTGCGCTCATTAGGGATGCCTGATGAAGTTCCCAATCAATATGCAGATTAGGAGTACATCAATTTGTTTTGACTCTGCTGTCATCATTTTTTTCAGCACAGTGCCTTCCTGCTGAAATGCTAGAGTGAAGATGTCAACACTACAGATTTCCAAGCTCGGCAGTACTCTGAGTGGTGTGTGGTGCGGTTCATAGAGAGTGTTTTTTTATGAAATAGTCTGGACTGAGTTATACTGATGCTGAAATTTGTGTTTTCTTTAGTTCATGACTTTGTCCACTTCCTGTTCAATGCTGTTGACTGAGATCAGTCAGCATATGTCAAATGCACTGGGACCACTGAAACCAGCTTAACTACAGCTACTACTCTGAATCATTCAGGCCCAGGCCCAACTAAAGATATTGATATCCAGCCAGATTGCTAGTAGTTTATACATTCATGCTCCTTAAAGTAGGATTTCTAAAGATTTTGATGACTCCTGGTCCTTTATCTCTCTCCAACATTTGGTCAAAACAGATCCAGACAGTCAATATCTTGCTTTATTAATTGCTGTATCTATCCTTTTGATGCATAAAAGCTTAACTTTAAACAGCGCTTGACCCTGAGACAAGGTCCTTCTGAATTTATTCGTATTTTCATGTAAATATTCAAGGTTCGCAGAAGGTAACTTGATTTGTGGACCCCCTGATCTCTCCTTTATGCCATCTTAAGGCCAATATTTTCTTTGTTCACAGAACATATGCAATAGGTGGATTACTCTGAAATGTACCAAGGATGTTCACGCCTCCCAAGGGATGAACTATTTCCATTTCAGACATTTTCTTCTTGTATCACCCTCAGGGCAAATTGTCAGTTTTGCGTTATAATATATCTCATAATACAATAGGAAGATTAGTACAATGTACTGTGTACATACATGCTCCCTGCGGGGTAAATCTTTTTTTAATAGCCTTTCTTGTGGCAACACAGGCAAATACAAACTTCACATGAATAAATGAACATGGCATTCTTTAGATGCAGCCATTTGGGCTTTAGGATTTTAATGTTGTTTTGCTCATGATACTTTCATGTAGGGTGGTGTTTCATATTGTCTTCTGCTGTTTTAATGGGTTGAGGTAAACAACACAGCTTACAACAACTTACTGTAATTTGCTCTAATACAGTACTTCCTCTCTGAATGTGTTTCTTCTACAGGGCAAGTAGCCCCTTTACTTGAGTTATTCTGTGTTTTTTTTCCACTCCATGATTTCTTTATTCTCTGCCCTCCCGTGCCTTCCCTGGCTCTGTGTGGCGTGGATGGAGCTGATCCCTGTCAGGGAGGTCCAGTTCTTTGTACATTGGGGACGAGTTATTGAGGTAGAAACCACAAGCTCAGCAAACACGACCAAATAGACGGATGAGGACTTCTCATCACCCTTAAACGACTGGAATTTACTTCCTGTCAAGCGGCTGTCCTTCGGCATAGTCATACCGTAGCAACAGCATTTATAACACCCAGTTTATGCATCTAATGAAGAGCAAAGGATTCTACAATAATCATTGTTTAACAAGTTCCAAAGCCTGAACTCAGTCAGTGTGGAAACAATCCACCAAGATTTCACTGTGTCCAGCTTTTTCGTATTCTTTTAGCAGCTGCATCTTCTGTTTGGAGGATGGTACGGTACACATGCCCACCAATGCTCAGTGTCTCTTTTAGTAAGCAGAAAGTGTGAATAAAGGCTGAGTCATGTAAAACATTAAGTTGTTTGAGAGCAAAGTATTCCATTCTGATGCTGAGATGTTCTGAGCTCAGGCCTACTTGTTACCAGAAGAAAAAAAATGAATCACAAGTGCTGTGAGAACTGTTTAGGAGGGGGTATGCTACACAGTGCTACCTGGAGACCAAGAAATCTGTCACGTCTAAATCACTGAGAATGTAACAAGCAAGTCTGTTTTCCTTTTATCTGGTTTTAAAATGTGCAATGTTAATCATTTTCTTATATCAGGTTAACACATCATTGTACCCTGTCCTTGGTCTTTCCCTTAGCAATCAGAAGGAGAAGGTCAGGCTTTCTTCTTCGGCCCCTTCTGCAGATATTTCCATCACTCAGCTACAATAATCATTTTCAATGAGGCCATGTCATCCACCACTCTCAGCAGAGCTGTCAAACCACCTCTGAGATTTGCACTTTATAAAAAAAAACCTTCGGAAGCTCCTGCATCTCCATTAAAGGAATTCAAAATGTCAATCAGTCTGAGAGCCAGACTCTGCCCTGGAAACAGATGTAAACTGTAAGCAAAGTCAAGACTGATTTTTAGCTAATCAAATTTCTCTTTATTGTATAGAAGCCACATTGAAATGATGACCTTTTTTTTTTTTTCTTCCCTGATGGATAACACTTTACAGCATGTAGTCAATCTTGCTTACTGTCAAATTTTAATTGAATTAGTTCTTCGAACTCTAAACTAAAAACATTGCCATGATGGAGTGTGGGCACAAATTCACACCCATAATTTCACGAAAACTGAAGTAGGCTTTGTGCTGCACTGGTGAGTCTCGTCGGTGCACTACCAACTTCCGAAGCTCATCATAACGGTGGATAGTAGTGGCTCAATACATCCGCTGTCATGGAGGTCACACGAGTCTGTCAACTGCTCTTCAACTGGTGTTTCTCTCCCTTTGCAAATTAGGAGAAAATTGGGTAACTTTCTCTTTGTACTCTTCATTATACCATGTAACTTTCTATAGCGGGCACTCCACATATCCACAGTCGCCCTGGCAAAGGATAAGCCTCTGGGGGCAAGGGGCTATATTTCTGGGGTTTCTGTGTAGCCAGCGGATATCCGGGCCAATACTTCCTGTTCTCTGCCCTGCTTATTGTTTACAATTCAATTAGCAACTTGAGTTGTGAGACTGGGGTTGAGAGGCGACGTGTTCGGATGGACTGTTTCACAACTGGGCAGTTTACAATCTAAATCATCAGATAATAGCTCGTGGGTTCTGAGATTGCAATTTGGCCAACGCATTCCACTTCTTTTGCTCTCCACACAGACTGTTTACCTGCACTCAACCAAAGCCTGCTCGAATGTGAACAAACAAAACAGAAACCAGAACGCATTTGATGTCAAATTATTGTCCTGACAGTCTACATGTGAATGCAGAATCTTTTTTTTATAGAGAGAACAGTTCAGACTGTGTGAAATGGTGCAAAATAAGATTTAACACACTGATTAGACACTTTATGCCGAGTTAGTGTCTGTCATCCTATCAAAGTCAGACATGTTGTAAACATGTTCGTAATTGGAGGAAGCCTGCTCTCAACAATATTAACAGTAATTGCACATAGTTCAGTACCTACATCAAGGCCATTAAGTGCTCTATCTCAGTGTCAATCAGGCTAATTTAGTATCTTGCTCATCTGAATCGTGACACAGAGTGGATAATGGAGATAAAACCTACAAGAGGAGCCGCACAGTGCAGTTGTGATGGAAGGTTGAGACCTTCTGAGACAAACTTACCTTAATTGTACTAATTCCAGACGTGCTGTTAGATACCTGTTCATACAAAGCTATTGAGCAAGCACAAAAAATTAGGTTGCAATTAGTCTGGAAGTCAAGATGTCAAGACAGCTGGAAGGCAAACTCATGCAGTGTGGACAGCGAAATTCCAACACGATGAAAAATGTGCCCTTAGGTTTTCTCTTCTTGCTAACTACAATACATTTTTTTATTTCTAATTGTAATCCCTGACACTACTCATCAATAAAAGGTAATCACATTACCTAAACACGTTACTCCCCGCAGGAAATGTTTTTTTTGTTTTGGGTTTGTTTTTCTTTTACTAGTTTTTTATTTCAGGCATAATTTACGCATGACTCCCCCGAAAAGTGTTCCCTTAATTGTATATTATTATGCAGATGTGTGGTTATTATTTTTTTTACTTAATTCACAATACAGAATTTATGCACTATTTAGTCTGGAAGGACAGCTTTTGATCAGTTTTGACACACTGATGTAGTGTCTCGCATTTCACTGACTTTACTTGTGATGCATAAGGGTGCTTGTGTGGTCCACTCTCCAGCCCACTCACCAAAATGCATGAATCATAATTCTCATGACAAAGACTCTCTGTACATTCATCCAATCAACAAACTTGTCAGCTCTCATTGAGCATCGCCCGCATCGAGCATTTACTATATGATACTCGCCGGCAGGGAGCTGGCAAGCATGGATGTTTACATTTACAACAAACCTCCCCACTTCTCCTATTTGTGAAACACAGATGGAGCGCCCTGCAAAGCTCACTATGAGACACAAACCAACCGACATTGTATTCACTACCTGAAGCCGTGTGAATAAATTACATTATCAGCTGAAAGACGACACACAACTAAACCTATAGTGTGGAGCCAATTTATTTCCCAAATGAGTTTCTTTACAGGATCGGGTAATTAAAGAGTTTAAAGGTGCAGTAGGAAACAAGGTCAGGGTTGGCTGAGACTTCGCCGCTTGGTCGCTTTTCATCCTTAAGCATGTGTAACCTCCTCATGACCCAATTATTTAAAGGTCCATTAATTACGCCTAGATCCCAGGTAAAGACTTCACTCCATAATTGCAGCCTAGGTCCTTTTCTCACCTTGCTGTGCTAAGGGCTCCCGGCAAAATGGCACCCTTGTACAGAATGTCATATGTGATGTTCTATGTAACGGCGCAAACACGGACCAATTAAGAATTTATTGCATTGCAGCTGCCCAGCAATTACTGTATTTTGCTCTGCTTGCACTTAACGCGCAAGGAATTAAAACAACCAATCGTTTTCATCACTCTGGGATCTTAAGCATCTTAAAGTAAGTAATGAGTCCCTTGGTTATTTATATGTTGCTGTGTGTTCAAAATGTCAACATTTGTTTGCTTTATAATGAGAGGTTTGGGCCAGAGCAGGAGCAGTTTAATCCATTGCAGATGGATTAAACATACTGTAGGCAACATACTGTACCTTCTACAAAGCCTTCAAAGCTTGTGCTTTAAAATGACTCTGCATCGTCCATTGTTACTGAGTTCAGAGGCATTATATTTAGCTCTCAAGTAGCCCATGGAGTTGCAGAATGAGAATGTGGCTCTATTACTCAACACATAGTTCCTCTGCTTATGTATCAAGAAATAATTCATGTTTTTGGAAATAAATTCCTCTCAGTTTACCAATTGTGTAACTGAATCTTCAGTTACACTACAATCTTTTGTCCAATTAATTTGTCCAATACGGCAGGATAGCGCATGTTGCATTTAATGACACCACAGTGCTATGCTATGTTACACTATGGTCAGCTGGAAGAATGCAAAACGTTTTACTAACAGTTTCAGCCCAGTCACCAGGAAAAAAATGTTGCATTGTAAGTTTCTACAAACCACGAATAAGTTGAAGGTTGAGTAATGAGTTTAACAAGAGAAAAAGTGCACTAAGATCTCGTAGGGGTTGGTGAATGGTTCAAACAAACACAGGACTTTCACCCAGTCCGTGTGAAGGCAAAACTAAACATTGACTTTACGCTTGTTATGTAACGTTATGTAAGAAAGTCCGCTAAGGAAAGTTATGTATTCATGCTAGTTACATTGTAGCGGTTGCTACGTTACACTGTTACGTTATTATTTTAACACAAACCATATTTTTTCTAACTTTACCAGTTTTGCCACCAAAACATAAGCAATTGTTTAACAATATTGACCGCCTGGCATTGCGCGTTTCTGCAAGCGTGATATGAGCCTGATATCAAACTTATTCATGAAACTTATTTTTGGTTCAGAAATATTGACCGTTAATGTATCCTGTGGTTTGCTTACATTTTTCTATTAAAATTAAAATTAAATATTGCAACCCAGCCACGCCATGATGACCAACTCTTTTGTTCCAATGATTTTTGAGCTGTGTATGTACTAGGTCTACAGTGGTACAAATATAGAGCTTCCAGAAATTACACTAAATTATTGTGGCAGACTGTACTTTACTTTAGTGCAAATGGTAACACATTCTTAGCTTTGGGACTTACCACAGCCGTGCAAACTCACACCACTGCCCTGAGACCCTGAATTGCTACTCATATGTACACTGAAAACCTGATTCTGTGTTCACCCTGAATACAATGAACTACAATAAACTTACTAAGATTAAATGAAAGCATGAATGAATGTGACAGGGAAGTAATTTGATTATACTGAATAAAACAAGTTATCTAGATTTGTTTGTGGTTTTATGAGGCTTTTCTCACACACTGTTAGTAGCTATATCTATAAAAATGAATGCACCATAATTGTGAGCCAGGGAGGGTGATGTAGGATGATAACAACTGTTCATTCAAAACAACAATGGCGGCTTATAAAGAGCCAAACGTAGATGCTGCAATAGTGTTAGTGATATCAGAACTGGAAAGTATTGGCACTGAAGGTTTGTACTGAAAAATGTTTTCGCTCTCCCCCCGACTCGCTTCGGCAACAGTTTGATTGGCCGATGGTTCATCCAGTTACTGCCAAATATTTTTTGAAAGTGCCTGCCACAATGTTTTCTAAAGCTAACCAAGTAGTTTTGTTACCCAACACCTCAGGGGCTTGTGCATTGCTCATTGCTGGACAACAAATAACAAAACACCTTATCATAAGATACCTTGCAAACCAAGTTATTCGCTAGTAAATTGCGTTATCGTTAATATCATTGTGGTTTTCAATTCATTTTTTTTACTAAATCAGAATTTGAATGTCTGATTAATTTAGAGTTCCCAGTATGTGCCCAATCAACAAAAGATGTGTCACGGCCAGGCCGTGCCTCCTGCTTGTCCCGTGTGTATCTTATGGGCAGGGCTTCGACCTGGTCTCCTCCCGGCTTCCTAATTACAACTCACCTCACCTGCCCAGTCAAACCAGCTGCACTCCATCAACTCATCAACCCAACAGTATATCTACCCCGGTTCTTCATCCACTCTTCGCCAGATCGTTGTTTACAGCTCACGTGGTAGCTAGTAGTTCTTGGCCGCTCTGTTTGAAGATAATTCAGAGTTTTCCCCCAAGTGTTGTTTCAGTGCTTTAACCCTGTCTCTCTGTTCCTGCAGTTTTTTCATCCTCCCGGTTCCCCAGTCTGCCTGCCCTGCCCTACCTCCTCCTGCCTGGATTCCACCCTCACCCTCCCTGGACTTTCCCGCGGTGCTCTGGTCAAAAAATGTTCATCTACTTTTAATGATGACGCTAAAGGAATCTTGCAATTTAAAACGCAAAGCATGACCATCAAGGTGCTTGTCACATAACCTGAGGCCCCCTAGTTCAAACACAACAGGATTCTCTGTGAAAAATCAATAAGACTGCCGGATGCAAGTAAAGGGTCAAGACATCGCCAGTAGCTTATTCAGTTATGCAGGTCCTTCCCCAACAGCAAAAACGTGTGAGTGGATGACCTTTGTGCAGCGTCTCACACTCTATTTTACAACACCATCCGCAAAAGTGGTGTAATGAATTCGCTTGTCACTAGCTCCTCATTCCCCTCCCTTAGGCTGCTTCATCCTTCGCCGCAACAGAACTGCCTCTCTGACTGCACTTTAATAAGGCAATGGAGTCTTTGGCAGGATCAGTACATTTGGGAAATCCAGAGAGACACCGTTGATTGAGTGCCAGTGCCAATGCTGAAAAACCCTGGATTGGAGTGATGGCTGATGGGTAAGCGGTTTGATAGAGGGCAATGGCGCTGCGTTGTTTGATAAAAGATCATTGCGAATCACTGTGGGATGGTGGGGGGCATTTGTTCCCAGAAAGTTCAACTCAATATATTTTCCTACCCCCTGTTGATACAAAGGGCAACTCTGCAATTTGGCCTTTGCTTTCATTGTATCTCCATCAAGGATTTGAATCTAAAGCATGATGTTGAGGCACTACAGTGCATGAGTGCCATCTATCAATTAATAATTAACAAATTGCCCTTCAAAGGGCTTTTTCCTTTAAAACGGAATTGGCAGTGAGGATAGAAGTAGTCCCTGCATATGCTTAGAGGACATTTCATGAATGAAGGATAAGGGGGAATGCTATTTTTCTAACTGAATGAGGAAGGAACTTTGGAAGCACCTTAAATGATTAACCCTCTCCATCTGTGTGCTCTCAAGGCATCAACACATGAGTGGTTTGTCCTGCTCTTGCCACGAAGGCCAGTCAATACACTATCATAGAAATGCACATTGCAGCAGAAAAGTGGCAAATACAAAGGCTTCTAGGGAAACACTCTTATTTACATTGAAATAAAGAAATTCTGTGTGGAAGGTTGATAGTCTGTTGCTGTCTGTGGTTTTAGGTCATGGAAGTTAATTGAAACCATTTTTAGCGTTCGGCTGTACTTCGCTCCACCATCTTGTGTCACTTCTGGTTGCAAGAAAACAAGATGGCGACAGCGAGAAACCAAGATGGCAGCAGCCAAAAATCATTGCGACTTTGACCCAAAAATACAGTCTGTTATTCACTACATTTTTGTCTCAAATACTGTATATGTTAATTAACCTCCATCTGAATTTAGTATAGTCAGCAGTCATGTCAATCATGTATCTGCAAATAAAACCACCTGGCTTTAGTTTTCATCCTCAACCAAAAGGAGTTTGGGGCCAGTGTGGTTTTGAGGTAGCATTGCTTGCTTCAGGTTGACTGCTGCTGCCATATTAGATGTGTAGCAACTTACTGTATATGTTGCCACTGGCAGATTTATTGTTAATACATTCACATTTTGCAGTTAGCAAACACAAACTTAAGTTGCAGGTGGTTACACTGATTACAACAGAGTCTGATATTTCAAAGTAAACACACTTATTTTGATGAAACACGACAAAAAAAAGTATTTGGTGTAAAGCAGCTGTATGAAAACTGTTGACAAATTCTGTGAGGACCGCATTCTAAATTTTGACCACCACCACCATATTTGTCTGGAGGCAGAACTGTCACAATGCCTGGTTGATGATCTGGTTAGTTGCAGCCGCCATAGCTTGAAACAACTAGAGTGAGCGGTTCTTTGAATTACACTTATTTTAGCTAGCTTTACCTAATGAGCTAGCACTGAATGTACTTTATAACGTCATTATGTGTTTTTAAGTATGGAAACGGACCACATAGAGAAAGCTGTGTCCTAATTGGAAGAGATTTTGAATGTGATCTGCACACCAGATCAAATAAATTGAACTGGAATGTTGTTATGCTAATAGTAGCTCAATAAAGCGTGAGGAGTATTTATGCTGCATCAGACGTTTGGAGTACAGACATTAAAAGCATTTAAAGACGCAGTGGATTTTTCAGATTTTTCTTCCATTTGATTCTAACAATCAATATTGCCGATGACCCGTAACTTATCAGGGCAGGAGCAGTCAGGTGCATGAGTGCATGTTGACCCAGCTGACCATGATTGCTAAACTGGAGCCAGACTTTAGTGCACATAACGGAAACATTACTGGGACACACATAATGCTCTCCATTTCATTTGTGACCTTGTTTCTGGCAATTGAATGGTGTTCTGTAATTGCAAAATACAAATGACTCTTCATTTGTCAGTTGTCAATAATCAGTTTGTCTCTTCATAACCCTCTGGATAAACTGTTCACAGAATTAAGTACGCAGGAGTCAATAAATGGTTTATCCAGCATAATGCCAATGCGCTCACACAGGAAATAGTGAAGGAACTCTCTGTATTTACTTTGTGAAAATGTTAGAGTTGAGGTTAAGCATCCAATACAAGCAAAACATATTCGCCCAGGATTATATTTGTGTGGTGTACAAAAAAGCAGCAATAGGTAGAATTTATTAAGACAAGTAAAACAATCTGGCATTTAATTTCACCTAAATGTAACTTCAACCACATCTTAACCATACTGCTGTTGCCATACATGAGTTGAAGTATTTATTAATTCAAAAAAATCTTCCAGCTGTTTTTACCACTGTAGTAGCTGCTAACGCATGCATTATTTGCCTTTGTTGTCATAGCATGTGCCGCCTTCTTAAGTTATTAGTGAGGTTTGTGGTGCCCCCGATATACATCAGATTCTCTAAAAATAGTTTCAACAAATACTGAACAATATAACCTTCATGAAGGTTAGAGTCATTGTGGGGATGTTGTATCATACTTAGTTTTATATAAAGTATAGTAAAATATCATGTATGTGTACCACTCGTACTGGCAGCTGATTGCCTTTTTATGATGCCATTGAGTGTTTTGTAGAATGCTAAAATGCAAACATTTGAGGCAGACGGGTATCCTGCAGTTCAGTGATTTATTAACAAAGGAAATATACAAAAACTGAAAGGCAGAGCTGGGATTAGATTCAGATTCTGGTGGCTTGAAAACAAAGACTTTACGCAAATCGAACTTTGATAAACTGGCAAGTGACTGGGGATAAGGGGCTGGTATATGTAGATGGGTGTAGGTGTGTAGATGGGTGGAGCAGTCCGTCCGAGGGCATTTGGTGGATGGAAAATGGCAATGAAGGGTCAAGGGGCATCGTTAATGAAGCTGGAGAGGAGGGACAGAGAGACAAGACTGTGACATTTAGCTAGCATGAGACGGGCGGGTTGCACAAACAACCGGGCTGAGGCAAGTGATGCTTTGAGCTAAATGCTAATGCCGGCATGTTATTAGCAGGTATAATGTTTACCATGTTCACCATCTTAGCTTAGCATGTTAACATGCTGACATTTGTTTACATGAAACACAAAGTATAGCTTAAGCTCATCATTAATTTTGCAGGTGCCATGCCATAAACCAAGTATCGGACAGATTGAGATTCTGACTTGATGGTGGCCTCAGATGACTAGTTAAGGGGTCACTGAAGTGGGGGCGTGTGTACCAGATTTCAAGGCAATTGTTTCATTCACCACAAATTCAAACCATGTGGCGATATAGGAAAAGTCAGGTGCTGACCTAAGTTTGTAGGATTCATCCTCCATGGACCACAAATGTCCAAATTATATGTAATCCATGATACAGTTGCTGAGACGAGTAGTGGACTGGAACGACATCACCATCTCTAGAGCCCCGCTGCTGTGTGGCGAATTCAGGGGATCAGCAAAGTCATTAAGAATCATCCTCTGGAACTATGAATGTCTCTGCAAAATGTTGTGCCAATCTATTTTGTAGATGTTGAAATATTTCGCTGGATATGTGAAAGCTTTGACCGCCGCAGGTGCCACGAAAAGTTGTAACCAAAGTCCAAAGTCAGTAGGCTTCATCCACATTTTGATAGTTCTTTCCAATAGTTGTTATATTTCAGCCTACACCAAAATGGTGGACTGACCGACTGACAGAATGACATTGCCGTCCCTACAGCTGTGCTGCCTGCTATCATGTCTAAAAACAAGCAGGATTGTATATTCAGTCAGTCATTCGATGTTCTGTTTGGCGAGCAGGTTATTTTTGTCTGCACCCAGTAGGCAAAGAAAACATTGAATCAAAAGGGACAGTGTTGGCTCCAATAAATAATATAGACGTCAGGCCAACCACATCCAGTGAATACTGCAGTAACCTGGCATAGTGAATATACCTGTTCATGCTAACGTTCCAGTTCTTGCAATAATTTCACACAAACAAAAACACATCGAATGCATTAAATCCTGCTCCTCTGAGGATTCTTTGCCAGTAAAGACACTGAATGTGAACAGAAAATCTAACCTGAAAATAGGTTGGATCACTGTTGCATAGCAATCAGTGACAGTTGCATAACATGTTTGTTTGGATCAAATGTTGCAGGTTTTTAAAGAGCTAACTGGCATCTCTGGGTTTACAGTGGCCCTGGTGTTAGGCTAGACTAGTGACAATGACAGGCTGTGCTGACTCATTTTCCCTCTCCTCTCACTTCACCAGCTTAATTCTGCAGTAATTCCACTGAAAGCTGGGGTGTCAGACTTCTGTGCCTATCTTGCTCTCTGTCACCGTAGCCTGGCTGCCTTGAAGTTACATGCAATTTCTGTCTCTGTGGTGAGTCTGGGTGGTGGGGGGGGTGCTCTCATTCCAGAGCCTGATTGAAATGGAGCATCACAACCCCCCAGGAGCTTTTTATAAGCCCCTTGTCGGGCGGAGAGGAGCCTCGATTGGAGGGCTGTAGATCATAACAGTGACGATAGTGGTTTTACTATGATAGCACAGGGGGAAACAGGGAGGGCATTGAAATCCAGTCTATAAAGGCTTCATTCAAGCTCCTGGCAAAGACCCTTCATAGCCCCCCAAGTGCACCTGCCACTGCGTAGGGGACCGATGGAGAACCAGAGAGGGAGGCATGGAGAGGAAAAGAGGACAGAATCTCTAAGGGAGATGGCGTTGCCAGCAGAAGGGACCGTCCTTTGGGTTTTTCAGTTGGTCAGTAAAGGCAGAGAGGGATGTGGACAGTAATTTGAGCAGAGTGAGTTATCATCCACCGAATGCCTGCCCTCATATGCATGAGGGAATATGTAGAAGGGAACCATGACCTGAAACACTTATCGTTCTCCAGAAGCCAGAGACCATATACAGAGTCCACAGTTATTCATATGTGGTCCACAACTTATAGAAATGACTATTTCACCCCCAGCTGCTCAAGCAGTTTTTTCTCAAAGCTTTAGAACAGATAAAGCTATTTCTACAACGAAAGAAAAAGTGGAAAGGATGGAAAGGAATTTGTGTGAAGATTAAAAATACTTGTATTTTACTGCAGGGAAACTTGCAGCTGTGGGGCCTTTGCGGTCAAGCTTACAATGAGACACTCAAAAATCTATACGTTTAGATGACTGTAAAATTACGAAAGGAAGAATCTTATATTTTAGCAATGTCAAAAAACAGCTATAGCTTGTATTCTCATGGATAATTAAAGAGAATAATGGTGCATCATCACAATATTTCCAGTAATGACTGTGTAATTGAGTATGATAAGAAAACATGGATAAAGGTCTCACGCTTGTTCCATTATGCCTTCAAGGAGAACACTCGTCACTGTAGTACTGTATAGTACACAGCATGTGAATACGGTTGTATAATCTATAATGCTTTGTCAAGTGTGAGGCCATAATAAAGGGCTTATAATGCAACGTTTGACCGTTGGATGGCACTGCAAAGGAGGTCATGGAGGATAAGGGTTTATCCTGTGGGAACATGAATGGGTTTAGTAATTGTCCTTACAATCAGCCCATCAGATTATGTCATGTTTCTCTACAGTAAGTGGGGCCACAAGATTGTCAGTGTTTATTTTCACCAAAGCATTCATATCACAATCATAACGCACATGTTTCCTCGGCTTAGTTATATTTTGTAGTAAGTTGATCATTTGGAATTAAAGTAATGGCCAAAATGAATACAAATCCGTTGGTTTGTATGGAAGAGTTAACATTTCATGGTAAACCTTCCAATATAATTTGATAGTGCTTAGGCTCTAGTGGAGGATCAGAATAAAGGTCAGAAGGTCACCAAAAACATCAGCATTTATCTTCTGGCAACCATGAACATCCACACAAGATTTCCTGTAAATCCAGCCAAGTGTTTTTGAGATATTATGCAATGGACAAATGGAAATTTTGACTTGACGCAAGAGGAAAAGTTAAGGGGTCAGTAAAGTTATCCCAATTCATCATTCAATTCAACATGAATGCGTGTGCCAAATTCCATGGCAATCTAACCAAAATTACAAATGTCAACTTGCTGCTAGTGCTTTTTTGTGGGAACCATGAATGTACATGTAAAAACGTTGACCTGGATCAGTCTAGATCAAAGTAGTGGACTGACTGGCTCTGCTATCGCTATAAAAACAAAGGTCCAACTGATGTCTAATGCTCACACATTATGTAAGATGTACCATACCTGTTTCGCCACCAACAGTAGCCAAAGTCGCATATTGATTGGAAAAGGGTAACTCTTGCTTTTTCAATCGTTCGTCCTTGGTACCAAAAACAATTACTTCTGTTTTATCTTTGTTTAATTGAAGAAAATTCTGGCACATCCAGTCGTTGATTTGTTCAATGCAGTTACCCAATAGAACTGGAAAAATTCCCAACATCAGCACTGTTGCATCCTCTACCTACAATACAAATGATTCATTCAGGCACACTCTCTGGGGTTTGCCAAAGGGTATTCTAGGGAATGTAGGTCAGTTGAAGTAAAAGTACACAAAAAGTAACAGTAAAATCTCCCAACTGAGACATCACACAGAACAGGGTTTAATGCATGGTGCTCAGAAAATTCAAATCTTGACTTTGGCTTTGACATATTCTTTTGTTATTCAGTCATCATATTTGTATTTTAAAACACTTGAGGGGTGACAGAGCGGCTGTCAGCAAAGTGGCAAAGTTCGCTGAGTTTTATCTCTGTTTTTTCTTGTTCTAAATAAGTGTGGTATCAAATTTGAACACCCTCACCACTTTGAGCCTGTGAACAATAACAACATCTGAAATGTTCCCACATCTCAGCACCTGGAGGAGTGAGACTATTTGAATTCAGAGTACTCATGAATAACTGAAAGTACACCCTGATCTTTAGTCAGAGGTGCCAGGGTCAAATTAGGATGCAAATTAAAACTAAACTAAATTCAATAAATTGAGCGCCCTAACAACAGTGCATCAGGGTGGATTTGAATGATGTACGTTTTCCAAATTTGTGAGGGCCTCTTTGTGCACTAGTACTTACCCACTTGACATTTGATAGACATTCTTCAGATGTCAGTATAATTAGCACAATGCTTTTACATTTTCATGACCAACCAACAGCTTTGGCAAACGGAGTTAATTAAATGTTGAACCAGTGCTTTATGAGACAAAGACTGTTTTTGCAATTATTTTGCTTTTGTTTGGCTCTCTAATGTAGACTTCATAGCCAGATGGACGACTAAACTTTACACCCATATCTGATTGATGAACATGTCATTCCAAAACCAGTGGCATTAATATGCTGCTCTAACAGCCTCCATCCCTCTCGGAAGGCTTTCCACGACACTTAGGAAGCTGGCTGCAGGGATTTGCTCCCATTCAGAGCATTAGCGAGGTCGAGCACTGATGTAGAGTGATGAGGCCTGAGTCAATCCAAACCATTCCCTGTCTGGTCAGTTAGATATAAACTCATAGCAAGCATATGAGAAGACGTAAGGAATGTACAATCTTAACAAAGTGTTTTTTGTTTAATGACTTTAACCAACATCACTTATTCTATTCAATCTGAGTAGTTGCATTTATTAACCTCATGAAATCTCACAAAGCAATTATAAAGTCTACTTTTTACTAAATGTTGGGAGAGATGCTCGTACAGAGATTGTTATAGTGCTATCTGGAGGTGCTTTTTAGGCTGAGATAAGAGAATGAATTTGGCCGTGATTACTGATGTGCCTATTAGTTTCCTTCGTAATAGCTGCCCTGAGGATTAAAGAGTGTCAGCCTGTATTTTACTGTAATAACCCTTCATTTTGGTTCTGTGGCTAAGACTCCTGCTCCCTGTTGTACGTATACACTCTTAATCTATTCCATTATAATCAAAGAGAAAGAGCTAGAGGGCACAGCTATGTTCAAAGTAGATAAGGACAATGTGTCAGCATCAAACAACGGACAATGTCAAGATTGTTTTTAGGAGCTTGCACCTTGATGTGCTTAATGTTTTTTAATATCTATCTATCTATCCATCCATCTAATAATGTGTTCCTTGGTAATGCTCAGCAACAGTGGGTAGCAAGCTTGTTAGCTTTGTTGCTAAACATGTAGCTTACATTTAGGGTTGCCAGGTCTGTGTGACAAAATGAATTAGCATAGACGGTTTAAAATACCCCCCCCCCCCCCAGTACAGTCATGAAAAGAGGAAAATAACTATAAAGACCAAAACCCGGCTGTAAGCATGTTCATTTCTGCAGTAAAGTGGGGAACTATAACATGGGGATCGACTCGCTTTTGGAGCCAGCCTCAAGTGGCCATTTGAAGAACTGCAGTGTTCAGCATTGACTTAATTTCTCATCATTTCTCTTTGTCTATTCGCTCTCATTTCCCTTTTCCCTCCTCCCTGCCTGAATAAACAACATGAATATATGTTTTACTTTATATGCATTTACTGTAGTTAATGCAATACCTTATTCCAGCTGAAGCACCTCATCATGTTGCTTCACAATATTTTAATCAAATACTTACAGTATTTCCTCAAGGATGGAGTTGTAGCAGCGGAGGTAATGTAGGTAAAGTTTTTACTGCGCCCTCAAAGTGCGGCCTGCCGGGAGACATCTGTGTCTGCCGTCACCAGAAGGGCTTTTGAGGCCTAAGAGTAGATTTGTTTGCATTAATGAACGGGGTAAATGAAGCTTACATGTGAGGTATCTCAAGATTTAGCAAAATACGCTTTTATTGAACATAATAAAAGTCATATAAATCTTCACAGCAATTATTGACATTCAGTGGACAAAAAATATATCAACAACTCATATACAGTAAAATCACATAAAACAAACACTCCAACAATCCTAAAGGTTTGTGCCTATCTCCCCTCTGCCCATCACAGTCCCCCTCTACTCGCTGTTCACACCTCCGGCCCTTCCAACCTCTCTACCGTCTCCGCCCCATCTCAGTCCTCTACATTCCCTCCCTCCCACTTCTTTAAGGCTCCCTAACACTTCCCTGTCCTTGTCCCTAATCCCTTAAGGTTCAAGGTGGGTCTGAAACAAAGCCTTAGTGGTGCCACAGTTGACATCCAGCCTGAGAGCCTTTGATACCTTGAGGGCTCTGAAAGAATAGCTCTACTCACTTGTTGCCGGGCCACTGATGCTCAAGCGGTAAGGTGTCCTCCTTGTTCTCAGATCAGTCTTCACCTGTCAATATAAAAACAATCAACAGATGAGTGTGTGGGGAATGGGGGGCTCATGGTGGTGAGATGTTAATGAAATCAAATGACTACATTGCTTGCTCATGTGTCCTACCCTGTTCATTGAAGAGGAGTCATTTTCACAGTTTACACTAGAAACTGGATGGTCAGGCCAATGGCAGCCAGCTTGCTTAGTTCTGGGTAGGCCTGCCCCCATTCAACCCCCTCGGACGCCAACGAGCATCTGCTGCTTGAAAGAGGACCAATGTTGAAGTAGTTTGTTATTCTGAATAAATGGCAAGGAGCTGCACATTGGCCACGTTACGTATCTGCCTCATTGCCAGTTGGTGTCTGGGAGCTCAGCACACACTTCCTCTCAAGGCTCTCCAGCAGGCCATCAATATATTTTGAACTGCAATGTGTTTGTCCATACAAAAAACTATTTCAAGGCATCTAAAACAAACATGCCTGGCTCCTGAACCTGACCCGAAGCTCGTCCCTCTTCATGTCAACCTATCTTGCTCCTCTCCTCCTCATGGACAATATTATAAGCCCTGAGACACGCAGGGTTGTCCAGTTCTGGGTGGGGCTTTGACATGAAAGACCCAGGTGGCTGGTGGTCTCCAGCATCCTTAGTCCTCCAATGCAGGCCATTGTCACTGTCTTTAACACCTTTGACAGGCTGCTGAGATGTAGCAGCAAAGCTCTGTCTCCTCTGCAAATGCCTCCAGGACGGCGCTCAGTTAGCCTGTGTCCTTTACTTCCTAAATATTTTTGGAGCCATGAGATGAAAACATATTAAGTCAAATCATATCAGGTGCCCCCAAATTCATATTACCTTGATGTTCATGTTATCCAGGCCCGAGCACTCTGCCGGAGGCTTAAGTACAGCTGTGCGATCAGCACCGTTCCTGAAGTACAGGTGTATCCGCTGTAAACGGTCCCTGAAGGAGTCCATATAAGCCACTCCTGATGAAGCGCCCTTACAGCACATGGCGAGTCGGTGTGCAGCACACGCAACTGACACTAACCATGGGAGGGTGTCCTGTACCTGCTTGGCCACCGCATTCACTCGCCGTGTTCCGGCCCGATTCCTTTTTCGTGAGGCGGTCGAGACTCTTGAAGCCACCCGTCCCTGCCTCGTGTTCATGGATGGCAACAGGATCAAAGGCAACAAGCACTGAGGACCTTGTTCAAAGGCCTGAGAGAGTTTTCTGAACAAGTCCAGAATAAGATATCGACCTCCTGTGTTGATGGTGTTGAGTGTCAGCTTGCTTCTCCAGGTAGTTACCCAACATCAAATAAATGGCTGCCTCGGCACCCCCTGCTTCGCCGCTCGTTCGCTGACGACACAAGTGGCCGTACATTCCTTCTGGAACAATTTGTTTTTTTTCCTCCGGTGGCTATGATTGTTGATACATCTAAGAGATCAAGCCCCAAACTGCTCTATATGTTTGATGTGGTACTCACCATGGTCGGCTATATACAGCTAAAGGCTTGAATCTCGGGTTCCCCATCCACCTCATCAAAACCAGGTTGCCTATGTGTACTCAGGCGTGCTGTAGCGGCAGCTGGTCTCGCTGTTATTGGCCCTGCTCTCTCAGGTCCTCCTGCCTCTGCTCCTCCTCGTACAGCAACAGGAGCAGCAGCTGCACTTAGCTCCTCTCCTCTACCCTTCTGTCCTTCTTCTCCCTTTCACTTCCTCTGCCCCGGCCTACACTCTCATCTGATCTTCCTTGCCTCACCGCCTGTCCTGTCTTGTACGAGATACAGTCATTAAAATTGTATTTGGCTTAATTTAAAATCCCTTGAAAGCTTGCTATCTCCAAAAAATTGTGTATTAATTTGCTCCCATCGCCAGACAGCAGAAAGACCCACCTTTCCTTCCTCCCTAACTTTACCCACATAACCTCCTCATCATTACGTGCAACACACACACAATGGCCCTTTGATCAGCGAGTCTAATCTAATCATTTAATCATGTCATTTGACAAAAAAGCTATTAGTTTATGTGACCCATATCACCCAACGGGTGACTGTTCGTGTGACGTGTCTCATAGTCCATGCGTGTACGTGCTGATCAGTCAGTTTGGTAGGATTTAGGCACAACTTCTTCTTTTTTTAATATATATATATATATATTTCTTTTTATAGATACCGTGTAATTTGCATGCAAAATCGGTCTACCAAACCAGCAGTCCAAAAATTCAACCCGCAACAACATTTCAAAAGTTGCTGACTTGCTGGCAACACTGCTGACATTAGGGCAGATAAACACATCGTTTTAACTGTTACAACCTTTGCTCTCGTGATTATCGGTATCATCAGATCAGCTCGGACTCATGCCATGCTAAACTACAGAGTCATATTATGGGGCACTGTGTAGTGACGAAGGTGTTTACAACAAGGTTGACCTAAATAATCTAAATGATTAATGGGTGGACACAGATGTTCATTATAATCACACCACACACCTGACTTTTTCTCGGTGCCAGGGTTGAAACCACCCCCTCCACCACCCGTGTGTGTGTGTGTGTGTGTCTGCGTGCATGCGTGCGTGTTTGTGTGTCCAGCCGGTGACCCAAACACCTTCACATCAAACCCTCACCTCTGCCTCTGCTATACTCACACACACACACACACACACACACATAGATACACGCCACCCATCCCTTCTCATCCTCGCTGCTTCATCCTAAAAGTATAGTGCTATTCTTGGAGCAAGGTAACAATCAACATGGCCGAGATCGTTGGCCTCAGTTTTCCCCGTGGGCCAGACACAGAAAATAACGTTCTCTTTTCCCTGGCATCTGCAGATACCGAGGTAAATGAAGACATACAGCCCCCAGGTCCAGCGGCCTGCTCAAGGTAACCTCTGCTGTCAGCACACATTTACCAATGCCGCCCGTCGAGGGGAGGGGGGCAATGGGAGAAGAGAAAATAATATGCCACCGCGGTAATGCCCCTCGCTTGATATATTAATAAATAAATACCTCTGCCCGATCCCATTTCATTTCCATGAGTAATTTCACAAAGGAGGAATCCACCTTGCGAGCGGCTCCACGAGCTGCTAGTTAAAGTCCTAGGCTGCATATTTGGTCATACAACTCTCCCTTGGCAATTGTACTGTGTGTTTTGTCTCATGTCTACAAGGTATGGCTTTGAGACAGTGGTCCCATTTGTCCATATATATAATTATACAAGTATATACTGTGTACAAACTAATGCATGCATTTCTTTAAAAGTCCCCTTTCCTATCTCTACGCTGCCGCTAAGAATGAATGATGTAAGCAAGATATTGGCCACCCAATTAGACTGTCAATAGAATTCATTTATTCATGAGTCAGTCAACATTATTGCCGTTGTTATTCTAATCAATCGGCCTGCATTGGGATGCGCAGTGATTGTGTGTCAGGATAGTGATCTGAAGCACAGATGTGTTGACTTTATTTGGCCCCCAAACTAATGCCTTCATTTATCAGTAATCCACTGATCGTTTTAATCAACTGTCCCGGAGTAAGAAATCACTCGTGATGCATTCGTGATGCACTCGTGTTTTTTCCTCATACATTTTCATAACTGTGAAAATGACTCGTATGTCTACTGATATTTAGAAGTGTCCGAGGAGTCGCCAGGAGATGGCACAAATTCTAAGGGAACTGTGTTGCAGTTATTGACATTTTTACAAAAGAAAGCACATGCTCTCTCCGCAGGAACTTCAGACCTCGGAAACCTCACGACGACAAAGACAATGTAGCGTTGCAACAGTTCCAATGTGGGCCTTTCCCGACCAACAGTTCTGGCATGAATAAATCAAACTGTTGATTGTTTGTACAGCTCCTCAAATAATGTGCCGATTCATTCATTTATAGGATGTGAAAAAACAATCTGCATTCATATAATCCATATGGTTGCTATATTTAAGCTGTGTATGTACCGTATATGTTGTACTGTATTTTTCTCAACACATGGTTATATTTCATCGATAAATGATTTTAACCACGTTGAATAGCATAAGAGTTAGCAGAGGGTGAAGTGTCCAATCATTTTTTTTAGGTTGTATTTACATTTATTGATAATGATTGTTATCTTACAGCCTACCAGGAAAATGGCTTCTTGGTGAATCATCATTATGAGATTAAAACAATTTTAATAATCCTGGCATCATCGTTTTGATACGCCAAATCATGACTCTCAAAAACCACAGTACATGCTCATCATTGATTTTTTTGCTGAAGTCTACTTTGCTACAGAGAGGCTCGTTAAACCTGTGACATCACACTCTCCTACAGGAGTAAACTTTCTCCTTGCTGAAAGTAAGTTTCATTAATCACTCTCAAGTCCTACTCTGACGTACAAGCGTCCAAGGTTCCCTTTCAGAGCAGTTACAACTAGTGATGAAGATGCTTGATAAATACAGGCCCCGGGCATCTTGATGCAAACTTTGCAAAGAGGCTGGAGCAGGATGAATGTCAGCAAATCGCAAATAATAAAATGTAGACGGTCTTTTGGACAGAAATGAAAACTTCTGTCACGCATATCAATGTAAAGATATTTTTAGAAAACTGATGATATCCGTGCAGTAGAGCACCACATTGTTATAGCCTTGAGGGTAAATTTTGTCTTCAACTCATGTCTGCAAGCAGTGTGTACTTTAAGGTCACAACTACAACACGTAGTACAAAATGTATTCCTTTATTCAGTGCGGTTGCTTTTGTGTTTCTTTACCTAAGTGTTTAAAAAAGCCAAACATCACACCTGGACCCGGTGAAGCACTTCAGTGATCTCTGCCTGTGTGTTGTAGGTGACATGTTAAGCCTGCCAGATACAGTACGATATAACTATTCTTGGCAAAAGACATTTGACATGTCGCAGTAAAAAAAGCACGGGTGTAAACAATATGATGAAGGATGGCTGGATTCCATTTAGCTGCTTCACTTCCAGGGTCCTGCTATTGTGCGTGCTGTCACTTTGCCGTGGCTTACTAGGACACTTGAATAGACATTGTTAGTAAGACCTGTGGTTCCCTTACTATGACAGGTCAAAACGTCCTATTGAGGTCAGTACAGTTCTTACTGGTAAGAAGAGTAACACAGGAAGCAAAGAGATGTTCTTTTTTAAATGAATTGTCAATTAAGGAAAGTTAAATTGCATAATTTCCTTTTAGTCTCCTTGTTGTGTGGATGCGCTTTGTTTTCTTCCGGCTCCGAACAGAAGCTGTGTATGGGAATGTTAAGTTGATGACAAAGGGACATCACCTGCATTCACTGAGAATGCGTCTCCTCCAGGAAGC
Source organism: Anarhichas minor (assembly GCF_050575085.1). Classification (NCBI taxonomy): domain Eukaryota; kingdom Metazoa; phylum Chordata; class Actinopteri; order Perciformes; family Anarhichadidae; genus Anarhichas; species Anarhichas minor. Next base: position 1,667,957 of record NW_027466449.1, on the reverse strand, counting down.
TTATCAAAACCCTCAATGCTAGATTTAATAGGATTGTGTATTATACACCAGGCGGCACGCCAGAGGCTCTGCCTACAGCCTATATTTTCAGCATGTACTCAGTGTGATAATTAACCACACCTCCTATTGTTAAGTATTTATTCTTTACGAAGGCTGGCAAACACTTAAATTTCAGCACCATGGACAGCTACATTTAAGACAGCTCATAACAGCAGTGCATTTTGGGAAATGACCTGTAACTTTCAGGAGCTTTAATTAAAATTTGCAATATACTGTCAATGCATTCGTCTGTCAGAGAGAATTACAATTCTGAGCTAGAACCATGGCTCCCTGCAAGTGATGATAAGGATTTGTTTCCTGGTCAGCAAAAACGGTCTCTGACGTTTGAGCAAAGAAATCCCTCCTCAAGCTCAAATATAATTTACACATTATTCCCTCCAGTGATAACACTATAGTTTCACAGCCTCCATGTCGAGTCTATCACTGTGGCAATGCGTTTTAATGTAGCCCTCTGAGAGCCTATTTACTCAGGACTGGTGTTATATCCCCTGATTTGTGATAACTGGGAAAGCTTTACAATTTGAATCCTGTGTGAGTTTGCAGTGTGTGCCAAAATCCAGGAGCAAATTCTGTATTGTTTCAGGAAGCAAGAGCTGCATATAAAAGGCAAAAGATGTAAATTATCTTGGTCACTTTTAGCGTGTTGTTTCTAGTTTGAAAACCTTGTGAAAAAGGCAGTTCAAAATGAAATGAAAAACCTGGAGCTGCTCCGATGATATCTAATTGAAGTGGAATGTGAAAATGAATCTACATGAACATAAAATAACCCAAAATACAGCGCTTTGTCTACAGTGTGGAGTCTCTTTTTGAGTGGCCTCAATTCCCTGCACAGAGAACTACATTCATGACCTGCTTACTCCAGTAACCTGGTTTTGGCTGAACGCATGAAAGACAAAGTGGGTTAAAATAACCTGGCCAAAGTCTTCTTCTAATCATGAGACTACTTTAACGTTAAATGCTTCTATGGCACAGACATAATGTCTGTCTTTGTATTTCCTTGTCTAACAAAGAATATGAGTGCCAGGTCGAAAACCTGTTTGTTCCGCTGTTTGTCGCAACAATAATCTACTTTTACTATCGAGTTGGCCTCATAAGTAATTAGATGTAAGGAGCAAAATAAGCGAGATCCAAGATTGTTTTTTATTATTATTTGATTATAGTCCATACTATTCATATGGGCTACCAACGTTTTACATTAGGCAAAACAAAGCAGTAATCTACTTTATAATCTACATGGAGACTTGATTTACCCTTTATGGGTAATGAAATGTAAGGAACAACATGTTTCCTTAATTATAGGCTACACCAAGCTAGCAACCTGTTACTAAACACAGCACTCCTCTGCTTTATAAATAATACATGAAGACATTGGTTTAGTGCATGGATGTATAACGACGTCGGCATCGGAGGGCGCCCCATTCATTCCTATTAAAGTTGCTCATTGGAGCATGAAGCAAAAAGAGTTCAACATCCGACTATAAAATTCAGATAAAATTGCCCAGATCGTCCATAGATTTTAAAGATAATGGGGCCCAGAGAGAATAGCGTTTCCTTAAACTCCGCCTCCCAGCTCTCGGTCCAACTTAGTCTCTGGCGCATTCACATGATTTATGATCTAATCTAATGACATATAAGAGCTATTTAAGTGTTCGCAATAGGACGTTGATTTACCTTCTTTTTTTTTCTTTTTTTTTTTAACATCCAAGGAGTTACAGACATCTCTTTCCCAATTTAGGTCTATTTGAAAGTCTCCTCGGGCCCCATGACACCACAAGACAGACCCTGAAGTTGCAATTCCACGGTTTGGCCACTATGTAGAATTTGCTTCAAAGAGAGGCGTTTTTCCACGGGCCTTGGTTTAATATGGTCCTCCAAGCCATCTCGAGCACATAGTAAGAGAAGCACTTTGTATGGAGCCGGTGTGTCCATTGCTAGCTAGCTTACAGCTATCGTCTAGACAGACGGTACACATTGGGAGATTCCATGGCACAGCAGTTTCACGCAAGCAGTGCGAGGTGAATCGCACATTTAGGACTCAGGAGAATCCTGGGAAATGAAGGGAAATTCACTATGAAGTCTGTCATTAAACGGTACTTGCCACTTGTGGCCACAGCAGCTGCTGCTGAGTATATTTTTTATACACTTGCTTTAAGTGGATGTTCACTAAATAGAATGTGAAAGCAGCACTTTCCTTTCTACAGTTTTTTAGTGTTTGGCCCTTGGATATGTCTGTGGCTCCATGCATTTTTAAAAATCCAGTACTGGAGATGTAGGCGTTCTACCTTTTTTCCAGAACTAAAGTGAAGTCAACATGGCAGACTGAGGCTAAATGGAAGATCGCATGCAAGCTTCTTCTTTTTGCCTCTACCTCATTTCCTTTCACTCGCTCTGTTTTCACTGTGTATTGCCGTCTTCCTGTTCCTGCCGACACTCGGTCTTTCTTCCCATCCTATCCCCTACATTGTCTCCCCTCTTCTATCTCGCTCCCTCTCGCCCTCCTCTCTTTCTGTCTGACAGCAGCAGGGCTCCTTTGGGAGGTAATTAGGAAAAACTCAACAGAGACACACACAGCAGCTGCTGAAAACAAGGCTTTCAATACTTTCTACTCTCCCTCCCTGCATTACAATAGCAAAAGGCTGGGAGTCAGGGAAGGAGGAGGATTAGGGAGGGTATGCCGGTACTACCAGGACATCTTCAGGGAATGATGTCACAGGGAAAAATGCTGCTTTGGTAAGCCCAAACCTTTATGCGCCACAGTACCTGGTGCAAGTTTCAAATGACTTGTACCCACTTTGTGTCACTTGGAGGCAAAAGGTCTTGCCTGGTCTTGTCCAGCACATTGGCAGCCCTGGCTGCAAAAGTAGGGCTTCACACTCAAAGTGAAGATGACATAAAAAACTGATAATGAGGCTATTCAACAGGAGACACATTTCAGCAATCTAGGACAAAGACAAAGATGCTTTCCTTCCTTCAAGCAATTTGTTCACTTGGTTGATGCAGAGAACTGCGTGTTATTGGCTCTATGCCTATTGCTCTACACAGGCTAGCGAACAAAACCGTGGGATAAATCCCTAATAAATGCACCTGATGGTCCTCCCCTCTGGGGTGATTTCAAGTGTTCATCAAGCCGCATGGTCATTTTGCCCCCTGCTTGTCCCAGTATGAATGACCTAGTTCAAATATTTCACTTCAGAGACAAATCGGAGGCTTTTCTTTCAACACTGTTGTTGACCATGAACTGCACTCCCAGCAACAGCCATCATAACTTTGACGTTTTGATGTCAATTCAAACCAGATTTCTTTTTAGTTTGGAGGGTAGGATTTAAATTGTGTAAAAAGAAATCAGTAAAGAGGTAAGCGTGAAACACCAAAGTATGGTTTACATTCTGTACTACCTTGTCATTTGCAATTGCCTTCGTCATTTCAAGTGTTGACTGTAAAAAGAAATGTTTTGCTTGCAGCATTGCCGTGAAGTGCTCATTGCTTTCTGTGACATTAGCATATCCAGCACCCAGTAGCAAAAGTGAACTGCAGTCAATGAACCGCACCCTGTAAAGGCTGCGAACGACATGCATTTCCAACATTTGCTAATTAGCCCTAAACATAAAGTACAGCTGAGGCTGATGGGAATGTTATTCGTTTTGCAGGTATTTGGTCATAAATCAGAGTACTGGACAAATGAAAGTATGACCTGATGATGGCACTAGAGGAATAGTTAAGGGACTGTTGATGTCATTACAATTCATCCTGAGGGGAGGATACGTGGAGGATACGCAATTTGGTGCACACAATAGTTGAGACATTTCACTTAATACCACAAATGTGAACCTGATGATGGTGTTAGAGGAAAAGTCAGGAGATCACCAAAGTCCTTAGGATACATCATCTTGGCACCATATACAGTACAGTATATATATGGTATATATATGTACCAAATTCCATGGTAATTCATCCAATCCGTTTTAAAGAATTGTATCTGAAAACCCAAAATGTCAATCTGTTGATGGTGCGTGCAGCAAAGTCAGAATATCATTTAGGGATCATCCCATGGGGGCCATGCACGTCTACACAAAAGGTCATGGAAATCAGACCAATAGTTCATATGATTAGCAGTAGAATAGTTGTTATAAAATATTTCAATCTGGACCAACAGACCAACGTTGCTGTTGAGGAGCCATGCAGCTTTAGTAAGAACATGGTTTACTCTGACTGAGAAAGGTCTCTTTCATTGAAATGCATACAAACCATGTAAAATCAAATAAGGCACAGAATTCATCGCTCAACAACTGAAGAGCTGCTCAGTTTCAGTGCTGATGGTCTGATGATATAATGAAGCTGTGCTCCTGATTAAAGTCTCATTTATGTATATATTTAATTTGTACATCTTATCTTGGTGAGATCTTTTCAACAAGTCAATCTTGTCGGTAATCTGAGTGACTTAAATTACCAATAAAACCAATTGTCTGTACTTGTCGTTCGCTTAGTTTTTAGTAATAGCTTGCTTTCACCAAACGTCTTATATTCCGTGAGTGTTTAATAACTACATCTGCTCTACTCTCTGTTCCCCTGCAGATGCAAAATATGTTATTGCAGAGGTGAGGGTGTGACAACACGGCTGCAGCTTGGCCGCTGTACGCTGAACACACAAGCATATAATATGTTTCCGGTTGTGTGTCCGTCCATCTGTGTGTTTGCTTGTCCGTCCATCCGTACGCCTGTCCGGTCTGTTCTTGTGAACACGATATCTCCTGTACGCCTGGAGGGAATTGCTTCAAATTAGACCTAAGGATAAACTGGTTAGATTTTGGAGGTCAAAGGTCATTGAGACAAAAATATTTTGGGCCATAACTCAAGAAGTGCTCTGACAATTTCACACATACAGTATGTGTAATAAGATAGGGGAGTCGCCGGTGCAGAGGCATGAAAACCTACTCAACATAAAGTTGTGGCACAGCAGCGCATTGCGTTTTGCCTGCGCTCTCCCTCAGCTCCACTCTCTTATTGTCTTCCTGTCACATCAGCACGAGCAGGCGGAGCATAAATTCCCAACACGCTCACAGTTACGAGGAACACCAGCTGTTTGACATATTTTTTTCTCTTTTTTTTAAGGATTAGTTTGGGTTACTATGAGCAAGAGATAATTACAACTAGAAGTATCTGATTATATGTTAATCAGACCATGAACCATTGCATTTTTAATTAACTTGGGTATTTTCATCTAAACACTCAAATTGACACGTCTTATTGACATAAATATGTTTATAATCAGATGGAAGCAGTGCAATGTTTTTAATTCAATTTGAGTCAGTTTAATCAATTGTAGATCACATTTTGAATTTATGAATTTTAATGTCTGGTTTTAATGCCTTTAATCGGATTTATAAAGAAAAAACAATTAAACATATACAATAAGAATAACCAAAGTGTCATACCAGTGAAGAAAAAGTACAATCACATGATAAGCACTCAATAGGGAGTGTTTTGAAAAGTGCCCTTATTTGTGCATTGGTGCAGGGACACCCACATCAAATCTGTGACTCAGCAAAGCCTTGCTTTTAATGACCGTGCAATAGGCCTACTCTTGGAAAATCCAACTCAGCAAGCAATTAATAGCAAATATATCCAAGGACACAAACAAAAACAGCTTCTAATTTCGGTAAACTGCCAGAACGGTGTGCTTTGAGAGTGGTCCGCAGTGATGTTATTGTGCATAATTTGAATTTAATGGGAAATATGTAAATATTAGAACCCAACAGCATGGTACTTTTATAAGTGTGTTTACATTTCTTCATTCCCTTTTCAGTCCAGGGTAATATGCTCGTTCAGTTCCAGGCTGATCAGCACTGAAAAGAATCTTTAGCGACATGAACGCCGCCTTCGGCCGCCATGTGGCTGGGTTGACATCTCTCCAGTGGTACAGACTTACTACAGCTGCCTTTAAGTCATTTATAATCCACCACTTTCACTTTCCCACCTAAGCTGTTAGTAAAAGCAGGTATAGCAGCGGCATGAAACAGTAGCTGTGAGACCCGCAGCAAGTGTTGACACAGCGGGTCACGACAGGCTAGACGGCAGTCATCTCATCACCAATCCATAAAGCCTGCAACGTTCTATTCAATCTGGTGATACAGCACCTCCGGGTCGATGGAGGGGGAGGGGGGGGGCTCGGTGTTGCAAGCGCCGGGGATGGAGTCAACGCTGCAGAAATAAATGACTGTGTTTTTAAAGCCTTTTCAAAGAGCAAATCTAGAATAACAATTTTGTCTGTAGTGTTTATGATCTCTGAGGTGCTCACACATCCTCCGGTTCAGAGCGACTAAATTACAATGTGTTTGGTGTGAGTACAGGAGCGCGAGGCTGATACACCTCCGCCTGTAGTCATTTGTGTTATACGTGCAGCGAGCCGCTTCACCGGATCTGAACTATTGGGGAGAGTGCCAAATCATTAAGTTATTTAATAGTTCATTGAGTCTCTACAGTTGGCTCGTAATTAAACAACATTCGATCCATGCGAGGAGGGAGAGGCAGTGGATGACATTAAGTAGATGAGATGGTCTTAACCCCAGCAAACTGCTAAGATCAACTGATTGGCAATTAATGTTCTCACCAGCTGCCGCTGATGAAACCTGCTGAAATGACTTTGAAAGCTCAAACTTTCCAGTAACACTGACTCTGGAAGTCTCCGTGTTTCTAACACACTGACAGTAATGATGCTCCTATCATCAACGACATCATTATGAGAAACAAATCACTGATTATCTCCTTATTCCTCCACATTTTTTACAGAATGCAAAGTGGTTTTGTGTCATGTCAAGTGTTACTCGTGTTCTTTTCTAAGCTGGACTCACTGCGCCAATTAAAAGTTTGTATTCTCTTTTGTGACTTTGTGAAAAATAATAGTTTCATTGAGAACAGTGAGGCAGACAGTTCACAGCATCACAGCACAGTGTGTGTGTGTGTGTGTGAGCATGTTTAGACAAAGCAATAGCTCTCATAACATAAATCAAAATTGGAAATGCAGTCGAAGCGATGCTTTGACAGATCGATTCCAAAAACACAGAGCCTTCTAACAAAAACCAAAGCTGAGTGTAAGGCTCAGTCTCATGATGCTGATGCTGATGATGCTGATGATGCTGTAATGACAGCAGAGGACTATGAGAGAAAAGGATCCGGAGCACAGGGCCCAATCCTCAGAAGGGCGGCTGCTGTATTGATCATAAACGGGGCAGCCCCATGAAAAAAAAGCTGAAAGGTCAAGCCGGCGGGACGCTTGTCTGCAAAATATGAAAATCTCCAACGTATCTGTTATAATAATCAGTGTGCCACCTCATCTGTTGCCTGCAGGCAATTAGCATCTGGATGGGAATATGTCAGACAAAGCAAATTAATTTCATAATGGACCATGATACACGGAGAACCACTTCCACAGAGACGTGCAGTAGACAGTCAGAGAAAAATGTGTATCTTGTTTTCTCAATTCACTGCATGTTATACTTATCCTTGTAAAGCTGTAAAAAAAAAAAAAACATCAGCATTATTGCACATAAAAAAAAAACTCTTAATTGTTCCTGTAATGTTTAATTTGATCTGAAGACACAGCAACTTCACTCCGCTCATCCACTTAATACCTCCCATAGTCTTACACTGCACACACACACACATGCGATGTTAAGGATTTGTTGCATCAAAGTGAGTAAGTTCAGTTTGCTTAATTCTATCATCCCCCAGGATCAGGAGCTAACGTTACAATGAACAAAACCGACAGGAAAGCTTTTGGCTTATAGCAAAGTGCAATTTCTCTTCCCCGCTCTCTAAAATATTAACATCAGAAGCAGCTTTGATCTTGTTGAACCCCTTAAGTTGAAACTGGGGTCAGCTCTGTATTTTTTCTAATACACAACCTGTACACTTTGCTAGATAAGGAGAAGTTTTTTGTTTTCTAAAAGTCGATCCCTTTCAGAGAGCATTTAGGGTTCGGAAAGTCAACTGTGTATATATTCATACCATGATGCGTGCTTAAAGGCCCATTTTCACTTTGTGGATTAATGTAAAGAAAAGAAGTAACACAGTTAGATCGATGTCAAATCTGCCGCCCTAACCTCTCTGCTTAAATAATGAGAGAGGAAGGTAGGTGCTGTGTAAACTACTTTCAAATCCAAAAATGAGTTTCACTCTCGCTGTCACTTCTGCCTCTTTGATCTTCTCCCGCCTGGTTGAAATAGAACTCAGCCAAAGAAAAATAAGTCATCTTCCATCAGCTGAAAGGAAACAAGTCGCAAAAGGCGAACAGTAATTCCAGCTGGAGCTCTCTCAGTCCGGCCTATTCTTCCCCGCTCCCGGTGTTGTTAGTTGGACTCCTGACCCGCCGGTCTGGCCATTCAGAGCCACTGGGCTGAGAAGGGAAGGTAATCAAAGTTCTGTGTGGAACGAGAGGAGAAGGACAATCGGGGCGATGAGGAAAGCGACCGTGTCCCGGAGATAGATGGGAAAAGGCGGTTCTGGGCTGTCCTGACTGAAGTCAATCTGTGTTCGGTCTGCGGGAGAGAAAGAAGCGGTGCGGTGGGGGGAGAGAGCGTGGGAACATATACTCAGCGAGAGAAGAGATGGCCTCTGAGCACCCCGCCTCTCCTGCCGCTGCTGAACTCTTTTAATGAACATTTAACTTTCACTGGGAGGAGAAATCAATACCCTCGAGAGGTGACTTCCCCGTGTTGCCGTGAGTTGCTGCTACTGGTTTGTGTGACCAGGTAGCTGTCTGAGTAGGATTGACAAAGGAATTTGTCTCCAAATTCAAGTAGAGATCTGTTACGGAGCATTGACACTTCTCTTTCTTCTATGGGCTGAAGAAAGAAAAGGTCAGTCGAACTGAGAGAGCGATGTGTGGACCCCTGCGTGGCTGGTTGAGGCCGATGCGACTGGTTGAGGTTTGGCATAGTTCGGGTCAGGATAGCCAACAAATCGGGTTACCTTTAACTTGGCAAGCATCAAGGCTTTGGCCAATCCAAGCTTTTGCATTTTTACGCAGGGCGGGGCTTGCCAAGAAAATCAGTAGGATATATAGGATAACGCATCATTGTAGGGGACGTGATTGGAAATATTTAACATGCTGACGCACATTACACAGCATCAGCCATATTATGTGCCGGAGATCACCGGAACGAGAAGAAACAGAAACCCTGCAGCCCAACTTCTTATCCTGGCTGCTTTCAAGCTGAACGGGATAAAGCAATTACATGAGTGAATGGCATTTACTTTGGCTTATAACCAAGTTGGAACTAAATGAAACACTCCTGATACAAAAGTTTTATTTTCTATTATTCTAGTGATTTTGTATTTTTAATTTCACAGCACAAGAGATGCTTTTCAGTGTGATAGCCTATTGTTACCCGTTGGCCTCGTGACAGTCTTTGTTCAGTGTTCGTACAGCGTACTTCAGAAGCTTTTGACATGTTCCTTATTTCCATCATGAGAATAACTGTTGAATCTGTTTCTGTCTTTGACACTTTCTCCCGTTCTTTATTACTATTTCAACGTTTTCTTTCAATGAGATCCTCAACGACACTTAACACGACCGATTTATTTGATTAATATTTTGTTTCTGAGAAAATATATTTTGTCAGTCATTTTGGCACGGTGGATGGCTCTAAATGACAAATACCCATCAGCCTCCGGTGACGTCATTTTATTTCCTTTACCGACGCTACTAAATACGACGGCGCTCACTTCCTGCACTCCACTTCAGAACGATTGAAGGCTTTTTCTACGTTTAAAGTCTAATTTAGACTTTCGTCTGGCCATTGCGGTTTCTGTGTGTGCACACGGCCCTGCAGTCTCCGGCCCTTTTATGGGGATTGGCAGCTAATAAGGATCAACCGGCACATGCCTTCATTTTACAAGGACAAAGGGATTCATCGCCGTAAGAACACATAGACGAACAATTCTGCGGAACACGTCACGAATCTGACGTCGCCTTTTCTTGGGAACTTTCTCAAGGACAAATTTAAGATGCGTTTCATTTTTAACGAACCTTGCAGCCCCTAGGGTTCACCAGCTTGGATGTCATACATTGGGTCTAGATGACAAAAAGACACCGTCACACCATCCAGCACCATCACATGTGACAGGTTTTGTGCACCCCGACAAAATCTCACTTTTTTTCCCTTGCCTCTGCTCTTTTGGTGTTTTGGTGACTCACCATGAATGTGACTAAACCTGACTGAGGTGGGACAACAGGCTCAGTGGGGGGGGGGGGGGGGGGGGGGGTGACGATCAAGAAGACAGAGTGGTTTTGAGTCAAGCTGCAGCTCTTCCTAAGCACATCTTTCTGTATGATATGATGTGGAAAGAGAGAAGTTTTTCATTTTAGTGTCAATGAACAGAAGCACATCTGCTATTGGCAGCAACACACACAAGATATTTTCAGCCTTTAAAATCCAAAACTGGTTGTGCCCTGCTTTTGTGTTGAGCCTCAGCATGTTTGGAGTTCAAGACCGGTTTAACATGTGGACATCCTGCAAGTACATTTGTTATTGTTTATGGTCATTCAGAACAAGGTTCAATAGTCATCTTTATCAGAAAGCTTTGTCAGCGGCTACAAGATAGAATGCGTTCCAACACCACCACTCACAAAGACCTCAAACCTCGTCAGCCAAACATCTTTTTGACACAATGGTTTTTCATCTCCGTGGACATCAGTGAGCAGCTGTGTCTTTCTTCCTCGACCTCTGAGCCGTTCATTCGGTAGCGACTAACAGATGAGGATGAACCCTGCTTGGTTTACGTCTCTCTGAACTCTGCGTCACACTCTCTGCCAAAGGCGAGGCAGCGTCCAATAGGAAGCTCTGCCAAACAGGAGGACCGGGCAGCTGCTGCGATGTGTTCAGTGTCAGCTACTATTACCAGCCACACAACACACACACACACACACACACACACACACACACATTAGCATTATACCTGCTTAATCACAATGCAAATCAATCTATTTCACAACAAACAGCATTTGCATTGTCACGCATATCCAACCGCCTCTTATTTAGCGCTTTCGTGTGCGTTTGTACATGTCTTTGTGTGTGAAAAATACCAGCGAGATAGAATACCGCAGCTCAGCAGTGCAAGTAGTGTGTGATAAAGCTATTCTATCTAGCGAGCGAGTCTGCGGTTATTGCATCCGTTCCGCATCTGCGAGCTCTCTCCTCTCTCAGCAAAGACGCTCTTGGAGAATTTGCAAGGAATTGAATCACTCTTTGGGAACACAGAATGGTTTGGCCCCCAACAAGGTTGTTTCACTTCGGTTGGGAACTTGTGCATATAGTATTTCGCTGTATCATAGACAGGTGGTCTGTTAAGAAAGCCGCCAGAAAAGACAGAGAAGGGGTGAGCTCATGCATGTTTTCTCAACATCTTCAACGTTCAGTCAAAACAAGCGTTTATTTTCCTCGAGTCGATATCCAGCGAGGATGTGTGGAGGCTGATCTATGTTTAGCCATGCAAATGTGGGGATTAAAACTTCAGGCAAGGCTGGAGAGCTGAGAAGCGTCGGCTGCTAAATTAGTCATTCCCACAGAAAATGCTTTCGCAGGCACATGGTGTGCTCACAAACGTGCGCTGACTGAGACCCAATTTTTTTGTTGCCGGTTCTCTGACAGAATATAATGTAGAATCGCTCCAACAAAGTGTTTGATGTCAAGAATAAACATTCAATTCACTGACTTGCCATGTTTTTCTATGACAAATGAGGCATGGTGAGCGATGGCCGCTGGAACTGACGAACATCACAGAGACCGTCGCCCGTCCTGCTTCCGCATCAATCAGCCCGAGGCACAAAGATGCCCCCCCCCCCAAAAAAAAGCCCATTTTGGGTCTTTTCATTGATGTGTTTCCCTCAAAGGTGAGCCATTTGTTCCACACCCAGACGCTCTATAATTGGATTGTAAATCTTTGGTGACGATTAATCATGCAACCTGCTTCAGAGGTGCTAATGAGGAGCTATTTTAGCTGCGTGACATCATCACAAATCACCTCCGGCGACTCCAGGCTCCGGGTTTTAACCTGTTTCGGAGAGTTTCCTCCAGTTGCAAGAGGAATTAAATTGTCATGTCATGTCAGCCTCATCTGGTTTCAAGTTTATTGAAGGAATCGTGAAAGTCCTAACTCCCAAATCTGTCTGTGCAAGGCTCTCTCTCTCTCTCTCTCTCTCTCTCTCTCTCTCTCTCTCTCTCTCTCTCTCTCTCTCTCGCTCTCTCACACCCTTTGGCATCTCACAGCCCCTTTAAGGGACATATTAAGTTGGTCTGTCACCCAGAAATGTTTTGCCATTTGCAGACTTAACAATGCATTACTGGAGGCACTAAGGATGAGTGTGTTTTTATTGCATGGCATTTGACCATAAGCGCTGCGTAATACTCTGGTGCTGTGAGTCCCTCTTTTTTTAGCTCATTATCACAGCTGTAAAATATCTCTTTGGTCTAACTCGGAGGATTAAGTTCTAATCACAGACTGAAGAAAAAGATGGAAGTGGCGACTGCAATGTCACCTCTAGGTTCTTCAAGGATTTAACCATCGCTGCTTTTCATGAGGCCAGAAAATCCCAAAACTGTTCAAATGAAGGAACCTGGATAACACATTTCTTCATGCTATTAGGTGTATCTGTGCATACATATGTTTATCTACATGTGCTCATATACAACAAACCTACTGACAATGCAATATAGTAACGCATCTTATTCTTAAAATCTTGCAATTAACCATTTAATATTCCGTACTATTCTTTTATTTTTTTGTTGTACTACATAATGATGTTTATCTTAAGGTTGGTCTTTTACACAAACTGGCTTTTTAAAGCTTTTACATTTTTGAAATGAGTGGTCTGACGTGTTAAAGCTCGATGTTTCATTGTCCCTTCCTTCCTCTGATGACAGACTGGCTCTCTGAGCCATAATTACTACGGCTGCTAGAGGGCTTTGTTACTTGAGCATGAGCAAACGTATTTCTGGGGCATTTCCTGAAACAACTGATGCTCTTGTTTTTCTTAAGCAGACATTCTCTTTTTTAGCAAATTCAATTTTTCTCTCTTTTCTGCATTTGACGGCTCCCATTTTTTATTTGTGTTGTATTTTGGAATGTATATTAGCAGTGACCATTATCACTGAATTCGGCAACACAAATGTGCATTTTGTGAATGTAACTAAAGGCAGGCTTGATGTTCTCCAGAACCTGTGGTTGAAACTTTGTGTCTCCTTGTCCTCACCGCATGGGGAAACTCTTATACCATATATATTTTGAAAGAGAGCTTATGAGCTTTACAGTTTCAGGGCAGATGTGTTGGTAGTTCTACCTGTTAAGTTAGAACTGACCTGCGCCACGTCTAGAACTGCAAACCAGACTAGCAACAACACACAGCTGCGAGACACAAGCTGTCTGTCTTTTGACTTCCTGCTGGAGAGGGTACGCTACCCGCTTTTCCCTGCAGCTAACCCCAGTTTTGGAGCTGGATTATATGAATGAAGATAATCAAACAGACACACTTTGAGAGCCTGCATGACGCTCTGTTGGAGAAGGACAATCAACCTCTGGCTCCTCAGCACTCCAGCTATTACTTTAGGTGAAGACATGACCAAGCTATATGACTTGTTACGCTTCCGGAGGTAGCAGATTTTGAATTCAAAGTTGTGGAACTGAACTTCCAGGGTTGATCAGCTGCATGCGATCAGAGGAAGAAGATGTGAGGAGGTTAGGTGTTTGAGACTTCTTCTGGTGCAGCCTTAAAACCAACAATTTCATGAGAGAAACAGAACTTTAAGCCCCTGTTTGGTAGTCTTCTCAGTCCTGCCCACACCTGTTTCAGCTGTCAGTCAGAAGCGGTCCCTCCACTCCTAACCGGACAACCAAGGAGCAAATAAACTTTGACTGTGCTGTCTGAACCTGCTGGTGGCAGAGTCTTTGATGGGTGCAGGTTTGCAGCAGGGATTAATCTCATCACACTAAAATATCTCCCTGGCAGCTGTTGGCATGTGTCGTCCACCCCATTGATCGTGCTCGTCTGTGCGGGCAGGACTGCATAATTCTATTTAATGTATGAGGCGCAAGGGGGGCTCCAGGCCTGTCACAGACAGTGCGGGCCAATCCAACTGGCCTCATGCTAATGCGGCCTGCCAGGTCCCCCCGAGGACAGAGCCTGGCTTTAGGGAGCACAGAGGAGGACTCATTCTGCCCATGCCGATTCGTCAAACGGGAGAGGAGAACTGTATCTCCAGGTGATCCCAAAAAACGTCCAGACAGCATGTGAGAGAAAGCAAGGGCGAGGCAGAAAGAATACGACAACCCAGAGACAGAGAAAGAGGGCACGAGAGAGTGAGAGAGATGCCTCTGATCAGAAGATAGGTTGTTAAATGGAAACACACTAACTGGCTGCTTGGGGAAATTAACATTTATTCTTTCATCGATGGAATCAGCTGAGTGTGTATGTGTGGGTAAAGGAGTTCGGAAATGCCTCCACCTTTGTTTGTTGTTATGGCATTTGGCTAACACCTGGTTTATCAAACCGCTATGTTCCAGCTTTTCAAAATGATAGGATTTATTAATAAGTGGGAAAAAGTGTGACGTTATATTTCCATTACCAAAACAAGTGAAACTTGCATCATTCATGCAGAACAAGAATTATTGTTGAGCTGAAATGAAATATGAATGCTTCAAAGCACTAAAGCAGTCTACTGGGAATCCACTCCACCTCTTTCACATGATACTGTCCCACGTAACACTAGCGTAAAGTGCATGAATTAATCAGATTCTGTTCCTTTTGACCCCTTTGACATCACTTTCCATAGGTCAAACATGCTTATATATCCTGGAACACCCCATTGTAGAGTTAGCGGCTCCCTAGCAAAGCTAACGTACATATACAGTATATCAGATTAAAGTTCTAGTTCCAAGTCTAGTTATTTTATAGTGCACGTTTAAAAACAACAAAAGTTGACCAAAGTGCTGTGCAGTGGGGTGGGGTGAGCTCTTTATCTTTCCGTGGTTCCAGTCAGCGGCATTGCAGCAGCTTTCTGGATGAGTTGCAGGCAGAACATGGAGGAGTGGGAGATACCAGAGTAGAGGGAGTTGTACTCGTCGATCCATAAGGATATGGAGGCATGGATGACTATATCCAGGTCGGGGCGGGAGAGGAGAGGTTTTAATTTAGCTATGGATTAGAGCTGAAAGAAACTGGATTTGACGACTGCATTTGTCTGTTTATCAAATTTTAGGGTGGAGTCGGTTGGTAGCATGGGGCTGGTGGTGAGAGGATGGGTTGAGTTTCTAATTTAATGGAGTCCAGGGGGGGGGGGGGGGCAAAGACTACAAAGCCTCAGATTTGTTGTCATAAACTGCAAGAAATTGAGTTAAAGAAAAAGTGAGACATACACCACCATAACTCTTGGTTATTACAACTTATGGAATCTTCAGATGGTCTAACTCCTGAAGTTTCTCGCCCCGTTTTACATCTTTTTAGCAGTGTTGCCACGTTCCCATATCTCAGCAATTACTTTGGTGAATATAATGTTGTTATCGTCGATAGGAATGATGGCCAAATAAAATACAAATGACGATTTAAAGGTTTAATAAACCCTAATTATCCTTTCAGATATTACCAGATCAATCAAAACTAAATGTGATAATGATTATAACAGAAATGTTAATCTAAAAAAAAAAAATACTAGCTAACATTTTCACTAGCATTTGTGCAAAGCTTTACTTTACTTTCTATTTTAAAACAGGACACTGAGGTGTAACACACTTTAGGACGTGGCGATTCATCAAGACACTGACCAGTCTGAACATTGATTTATAGGCTGAACAGTGTTCTTTGAGCAGTGCCCGAGCTAAACATGTACAGCTGAGGCTGATGAGACATTTATTACTTTGCAGGTATTTACTGTCGTCATAAATCAAAGTATTGGACAATCTGATGTATTCAATTTCACATCAGGAATTAGGAATTACCAAAGTCAGTAGGATTCATCCTCTAGGGAACATGATTGTAATAGTAATACATCCAGTAGTTCAGTGCTGAGGCTGTGCTTAGGCCTGTACTTACTTTTAGCAAAACGTCAGCATGCTAATATACTCACAATAACAAGGTTAGCATGCTGATGTTTAGCAGGCAATATTAGCCATGTTTACCATCGTTTTTTGGCATATTAGCATGCATTAGCATTTTGCTAATTACCACTTAACATAAAGTACAGCTTAAATTTGTGGAAATGCTTTCAGTTTAAGAAGTATTTTAGTCATAAAATCAAATTATTGGACAAATTAACAATTAGGCCAGATGATTTAGCTGGATGAAATGTCAGGGGTCATTAGAGATCATCCCGTGGGAATAATGAATGTCTGTACCACATATCTCTAACGTTTGTCAAGACATAACAAGCAAAATCATAAATGTCAACGTTGAGGTGGTTCCATGTGGGGACAAGTGAAGACATCACCAGAGTCACTGGGATTCATCCTCTGGGGACCATGAATGTCGATAGAAAGAATGTTTCAGATGTTTCAGTCTGGATCAAATTGGTGAGCCGGCAGACTAGACAGACACAGAGCCATGCCGAGAACCATCCCGCCAGATTGACACAAAATATAACACAATTAAGAACAGAAGCCATATACGTATATAGTGACTCAACTGAAAGAAAGAAAAGTCGGTGCTAGAGATGCCCGTGGCTGTTTCGTGTGAGCCGGTAAGATCAGGTTCCAACTTTGATCGAATGTTCAACAGAATTTGCAACCCTGCCGGCAAAAAAACATTCTGAAGTGAATACTAAACAAGCAGGCGCTGTGCTCGTTAAGCTTTAATCAATGCTACTATTAAAGGTTGACTGCTCGAGATAGGAAGAAGAGCCAGCTTAGAAGACATTTCACACCTTAATCAAGTATAAAAGGAGCTGTTGGAACACTTACGGTCCTTCCTGCAAACATGTCTCTGCTCATTTTGGAGCTTTTTACTCAGACGGACTATGGTGCCAGAGTTACTTTTGTCAGTTAAAGGAGTAAATAGTGCATTTGGGCCGATGATAATAACCATAATAATAGTGTCAGTAACATAACAAATGTTCCTGTGTCAATGACCCCAGAGAGACTCTCAGCTGATCACATTTAGACCCGTGAAGAGATAATCCTACATTTACAATAGCTAATCACACATTAGCAAATGAAGTGCTGTCAAAGTGGGATAATTATGGGACATTACACTCATAACACTTGAGCAATGCAGACCGTAGGCAGCCAAGCACAGCAGCTAATACCCTTCATGATATTTATTGAATAATAATAATATGATTAAAATCCTCGGGTATTCGTACGTTTTCTAAGATGGAACATTTTAAATATGCAGACAATTATTAGAGTGTTTTTTTAAAGCTGTTGCATGAATGGAACCGTGACCGTTATGAACATTACTTAGAGGACACAGCCAGTACAAAACAAAGACCAGAGCGAGTCTCATGATTGAACCAGGATCTGATCAAAGCTCACTGTGGGACAGCTCGGCTTGATTACAGCTTTGGCCGCCATTTCTGTCGGTTGTGATAACATTGTGCTGAGTGAGATCTAAAAACAGGGCGGCGGCGTACAGTCCGTCTTCCTGCTTTCACTTGTTCCTCCCTGTAGCTGTGCCTCGTTTTAGTTTAAAGGATTTTTTTTTAGGTAATAAGATTATAAGAGGCCCATATTTGTTAGTGCTGTAATTTTCTTGTGATACCAACTTTTTTTGATGAGAAATGATCGTCATAACTGTGACATTAGGTCTACTTATTATTTATCTGGCATTCGTGCTTTGTTCTCACCTCGTTATCTGCGTGCTCAGAACAATACAATCCCATCAAATGAGATGTAAATTATTGTTTGATATCTGGAGATAACATTATAGTTAAAGTTCTATTTATTCTTCCCACGGTATCTTGTTTGTATGAACACTAAATGTTCCGTTATTGATGTCCAACTCTCGCGGTGTTTGAAGAACGCTGGTCCGGTGTCAAACCGTGTAAAGGCCGGTGCGCCGTGGTGCTCTCCTTGGTGCTGATCTCCTTTGTTTGCAGTCAATATATTTGTGTATTTAATTTAACAAGATAATAATGTATTGATTAAAATGCTAACTAAGCATGCCATTTGATTTGACAAACGCATACAGAACCCAGCATGAATTCATATAGAAATCTTTTATTTTGTGCTGTTTGATTGGCCCTCATCCATCGCTGCCCTTTCCCCTCGGACTCGCTCCAAGAAACTCCCCGTGGCACAAGCCCATGTTGTTTTACATTTTATTAATAGCAACATCAGAGTACTAAATGTACAGAGGACGAATCCAATGAGAATCGCATTTACAGTGCTTGCAAATACAGAGCTTAGTAGTACAAGAGTAACCAAATCATAGTCACCTGGAAATCGAAACGTTTACCAATAAACTACAAAAGGAAGAGATGTGGTTCATAAGACACGGAAAATAAAAGTCACACAACATTTAGCCGTCACAGAGACAGACTGAGTCCCTTTTGTGGAGGTGTGTTGTGTGTGTGTGTGTGTGTGTGTTTGTATATACTATAGTCATAGGTCTTATACAAAAGTTAACAGAGGTACTCATTGATATATTAAACACAAATATAAAAAGTTTTAAGAGTCACAAAGTACAAACTCTTCATTTTTATGGCGACAACACAACTCGAGTCAGGTTTCCTTCATGGTAGGTATGGATTGTGATTGTAAGTCGGCTTCGATGAACAGACCACTGTGTGCCCGCATGTGACCCCCCCACCAAGAACAAATAAATCACAAACAACTTCCTCACCAACAGAAATTGAAACAATGTGATATTTATATATATATATATATATATCTTTTTTATTTTTATTTGAATCAACTCTCAGGGAACAAGCAAAGGATCTATATTTTCCAAATGTCCTTGCAGCGTCGGGGGCAAACTAATCAAACGGCCGATTTGTGTGACGCAGCTAGTCTCCATCTAGCAGAGGGGCATTATGGGAGAATTGAGATGTTGTTGTTTTTTCTCTTTTTTTTCAAGTCTTTGACTGTATTGACACGCACTGACGGTGACAGTGCCTTAGCTCTTGTGAATAGAAAAGTAAAAACGTGACTCAAGAGGAGTCAGAGCCCTCCGCTTTAAATACAGTAAGCGCACAGTACGTGATTCTTTTCTGAAACCGTGAGGGAGAAGCGGCGCGAGGAGCTACAGGTTTCTGACGGCAAAAGAAAAAGGATTGAGTAAGATACATATCAGTCTATGAAGATAAACGTCGTCCTGTCCGCTGCGTTTTACTTTTCGTCTTCAAATCAGATATTTCCTTCTTCCTGCTGAGTCTCACCTTGATGACATTTATTTGAAACTCACCAGCACGTCACATGTTTGTACACTCATCAGACACCCGAAGGCCATGACTAAACAGAGTCCATGCATTGATTCTCCTCCCTTGATATGGAAAAAAAAAAAAACTCGGCCTTGCAGATGTTCAGGCTACATCTAATTCACACACACATGTGATCGCTCTGTATGTCTAATATGCAAACAGGAAACACGGTCTCTGCAAATGAGCGGGAGAACCCTTGCTGATTGACAGCTTGTGCTGAAGGGGGGGGGGGGGGGGGGGGGGGGGGGGTGTAGATTTCATGGGCTGCTGGAGAGACAGAAACGGGAGCTGCAAAATATTAATTTGCTGTGGAAAAAAAATGCATGTCAAGTCTTTGGTGACTGTTTAACACTCCACCCCCCCCACCCCCCCCCCCCCCCCCCCCCCCCCCTCTCCCTTCCTTCTGCTGTTGCCTGCGCTGCCCTCAAATGATGTTTCGTGAATCAGATCTGACCAGCGGAGTGGAATCATTTCCCTCCCTCTTAGCTATGATACACCACGCTCGTCAGCCATCCCGAAATATATGAACTGAAAAGGCGAGGAAGCAGCGAGGCATTTCCCTACGTATCAGTTTGAATTCAGACAGGGGTAACAGGAGGAAGGGTGATCTATGCCGATGTCTGCAGATAGCCCGTCTCAAAGGTACATCTGAGCCGCTCCCTCGTCCACAAGTCCTTCAGGAATGCAGAATGAGTTGCTTTTAGCTCGCCTGTGGGTTTAATGAGATGTTGACGATGCAAACTAGCTTTTCGAGGCTAACCCTTGTTATTCATACGGTATGAAACAGAGAAAGAAATTCCAAATGTCAAGGTTTCTCTTTGTTCGATAATTCGATATTTTTTGTAGGTTTCAAAGAACATGGAAACACTCTCACACAATCATTCTTTAGCCTTGTATCGAATTTCAACCATTTCCAGTAAGGTCATGTTGACGTTTTGCAGTTATCAGCTGACAGTGTTACTAATGCAGAGACTTGGAAAAACACATTGTACCTTCTTTGATGAGACAGTTTGCAGCAATTCAAAGAACCGGCATGGTCACAAACAGCAGCCCAATATTTCTAAAAGTTTGGTGTTCGTAGGGAACTACTTCATGATAGTTCAGCACAGATCTCTCACGATCGTCAGTACTTAAAGACCAGTGTGTAGCATGTAGTGGAGTCTTAGTTGTTCTTAGCCCCACCCCCTCGTGTCACCGCTTGTTGCAACTACCAAGATGGCGAAGGCCAGAATGCCAGACTCGAGCCGTCAAAACGGTGAAAATATAGTCATGAATATTACATTCCATCTTTGCTAATAAAGCCTCCTCAGTCCTACACACCGGTCCGTTAGGCTGAAAGGATAATTCAGGTTCTGTAAAACTTGGGTCACTGCCGTCACTAAATATAATATTGTATTCAATCAAGTTCAATGTTCAAAAAAGAATCCAACAAGGCACGAGCAGTCAGGTTGTAAACTTATTTGAAGGGGAAAATAAAGGCAAACTGTAAAAAGGATGAACTTTGACTAACTGTGCTTGCCGTAGTTGTGTGCGCACACAGTTTTGCGCTTGTGTTTTACCCCGTTGGACCTAATTTGTTCATTTTGTGTGTAAAATGTCAAAATAGTCTGGTTGTCGCTTTGGCCAACATTTTTAGGAGGCTGACTATAAAAAAAACAGCTATCAAGGTTAGAAAAAAGCCCAAGTTAAAATAAACCAGAAATATCCTTTAAAGACTTTGATGAATGGCTTCTCACATCATTGTGCGTAACTCTTGGCATTTCTTAAACAGGTCAATCAAAAAGTACTCAACAAACCATCTTCCTCTCACAACGTCTTTCCCTGATTATTGTCATTACTCATAAATGCTAATATTAGTTTGTTTACGCAGTGATTACAATGTGGCAAATCATACATTTTATGGGGCAGTTGTATATACAAAAAGAAAACATGACAAATGAATGCAACCCAGTCTAGGTTAAGTTTAGTTGGTTTCTTGGCAGCTACTGTTGGATTTACACTGATTATCTTTTTTCTATTTTTTCATTATTCCTGTGATGAAACACTCAATATTAGAGTTGATGTAGAAATGATATTTAAGAGCAGAGAGTCATTGGTTTCTCAGCGTACCATGAACACAGCACGGTGTGATCACAACACCTCTTGGAACCACTCAGCACTTTCAGACGTCCCACCTGGAAACCCCTCCCCAGTCCTCTGAACTATTGCAGCGTCTACTGGAGTATTATACTGGCTAGCTAAAGATATAACACACGTACTGCTTGAAAGTGCAGGTAGGAAGCTTGGCACAAGGTTAGTTTTGTGTTTTTAAAAGAAATACTGTAGTTACACATGTAAACAAAGACACTATCCCCGATCTAGCTGAAACCTTCCCCAAAAAACTGGGTCAGGTCCTGAAAAATAGAACACACCTGTACACAAATAGAAGCAAATATATAGAAAATACATTTACACGTGTAGAATATACAGTTCAGTTTTTCGTAACCCTCTCGACTATTTAAGATAACACTCTTCATTGAAAAAAATATATGTTATGTCAAAGAAGCAACTCCGCAGCCTTGACAACACACGTGAGGCTGAATTGGTACGGGTCATTCATGAGAGCGTGGGTGTTTCATGTTGTGAAGGGGCGAACGCGGGAGCTTTGTGTGTGTTTGTTTTTTGCACCACAGTGTTTATCCCAGGCCGTCCTGGCGCCTCCTGAATGGCTCACATTTACAGATACTGATCTCACTGGGACAACCTGCTTCCTCGAATCCTTCAGAAGACGTATAAGCCTGAAAACAACCGAAGAGAATTACTGGAGATCCACCGTCGACGCGCTAACAAAAACTCTGCCGCCTTTTTAGAATCTGTACATATTGCTGTCTGCAGCCAAAAAACGCTTACAATTACAGAATTGTATTTGTGCTTTGAACAAACCCACAGCACAATAAAAGGTAGATTCGTAGGCGGCTTCCTTCAAAAGGCTTCGTAGCACAATGGTTGTCTGTCTTTCAGAGCTGGGAGGTTGATCATAAGATGATTTTGGGATGGAAAGGCTCCCAGGAGAGCTCTTCCTTCCTGACCATGGAGTTCCCTCATCTTGACACAAGAGACAGTTTAAAGCAATTTGGCAGCAGCTGATTGGCTCGTCATAATCCCCTCCCTTACAATACACTGGAGTCTTTTGGCTCTTTTGAAAGAACAAAATGAAACTCCCCCTTTCTCACACGTCCACGTCGCATTTCCCTTCGGCACAAATTCAAACGACCTATTTGTGCACAAACCTCGACTTCTCTGGCTGTGATAGCTGAAACTGTGATATGCTAGAACTACCCTCTGCCACACATTCGTCCAGAGTCCCTCCCTCCCTCCCTCGCATTTAAAACATCATTCTGATCCTGATGGACGCCCCTTTCACAGCTTCTTCTCCGTTCTGAGTGGAAGAACGGAGGATAATTTGACGTTCCGTATTCAACAAATTGGTTCATGCTCTTCTTGATTTACTGTAATTCAGACTTTTTAGCTTTTCCAAATGTGTTATTAATTTATCGAGTGAATCTGGGAGTTGCGTGGGGATATTCATGTACTTTCTGTGGAGGGATTCATTTTTCAATCTCTTTGCTATTCATGCAAATTGTCACATGAATGGTTTGAATTTGAAGCTCAAATTGAATCTATTCCACTTTTTTTCTCAAATCAGAAATCATAACCAATCATTAGAATTCATCCCAAACAGCGACTGAAACTGAGACCAACGTGAAGTGTGCAAAAGAGCCAGACAGACCTGAGGCAGTATGAATGTCCTGTCCAGCTCCATGCCGTCTGTTGTGGCGGTCCTTACTCCAGCTGTTCATGCATTGGCTGCTGTGGGATTCGTTGTGATCCAGCACCACAGAAACCTTTTTGTTTCTTTCTTCCATTAAGTCAAATCGAGGTGCAAATCGCACACATTAAGCGCTCGGATTGGGCACCAGGTGTACTCAGATGGGTTTCTTTGTTATAATCTCGGCCCGGGTGGGAGTATTTAATTAACAGCGCTGAATCCCGAGTGCTCCGGACCTCCACTGTTGTGGCAGACTGTACTGTGTAAAAAAATAGACGTAAGTATTCTTTTTAAAATGGGACCTATAGAAACAATGTTTTAAAACCAACTGTTCACTAAAGCATATACCGTTTCCCCCCCCCCCCCCCCTCATCTTCTCTCGCCCCAAACTAATAGAATAATGTGTCTTATAAATATCTTTTAGACTCTTTTTGCAACACATTTCTTAAACTATTTCAAAACATTTTCAAATACATTTGTAGCATTTTTTCACATTTGTTAGAAAACAAACCAAAATGTAGTTGGAGTCGATACAGGGTTGATACAGCGCTCTTTGTTGTAGTCCATCCGTTGTTGTTGAAACTTCCTTCTATCCAGGTTGTGGCACATAGTGGCATTATTGGCACATTGTTCAGAAATACAGTTCGTCTTCCACCCACCGCAGCTCCTTGGGCTCCTTTTTTTCAAACGTCAAATGTTTTCCTTGAGACACCTGTGACGTCCACAGTCCCGTCCCACACATCCTGTAAATAGACCTATATATAATCTATATCTAAATGACTGTACGTTCCTGGAAAGTATGGAGTGGCAGCGTTGTGGCTGCTCTGCTTGTCATCTCTAGAAAAATAAATATCTTCACCAGTGTCCAAAGAGTGATCACACTATTTTACAAAAGAAGCTGTTTTTGTGTGTTTTCGTTGTTTCCAACTGGAGCCTGCGGAGAACAAAATCACAATTATCACTCATGAATGAAACCATCACTGGAACACAGAGAGGGCTTTCTACTTTTATGTTATGGGGAAGTGGTATCCAGCTCTGGCCTGGGGAAAAACACAAGAAATGGCAATGCTGTATTTGAAATATCTACTGTACTACATTAGGTTCGCAGCACAATGATAAGGGGTCTTGTGTCTTTTAAGGCCGCAGCACTGGGGACTCTGACTGAGACTAATGTGTGTCCAGACATCGGCGAGGCGCTGTCCTCTCGCTGCACTACCTGCAGGCCATCTATTCCTTTTCAAATCTGGGTCAATAGCAGACGTTACACCTCCCCCCGGGCTTCCAGCAACACTGTGGGGCCAGAGCATGTGTTTAAGTTTCATTCTGGCATATATTAGCCATGCATAAAAAATATGGCACAAGTCAAGTAAAAGGGCTCATTCACTCCTGTTCAGAGTGCTGAAAACAATATGCTTTCGGTGTGAGGATGAGAGCGGCGACATACATATGAATGAGAGAGTTTCAGAGATGAGGAGGGAAATGATTAGTTGTGAGCGTATAGCTTATAAATACTGATTTATACATAATTAACTTCTTATCTCAACTAGACCTCTGATACCGCACTGAACTGGATTTCTCAACCCCTTTTTTTCATCAGAGAGGAGCGTAATCATGTCACAAATACCAAACATATGCCAAGTTCTCATCTATTCCCAAAGTGGGGCAGCGTCGAGGCTCAGACGGTGATCGGCAAAGGGGGCAAAGTGGCACGGTACCCACCGGAGCGTGACTTCAGGAAGTCTCTTCCACCCACAGGAAGTGAGCAAGGCCTTCAGCTCGTCAACAAGAGATCTCGAACCATTTCTCTGACACGAAGGCCACAGGAATCAGCTGTCTTTCAGTGGGGGAGGGCCTGCGGGATAAAGAGGCGGGAACGTTAATACTGACGGATGGCAGTTTGACAGCTTTCATATTTATATTCTGAAGGGACGTTATTTGCTGAGCAGGCGCGCTGATAGCTGTTTTCCAAGGACTCCGTAGATCCTCTCACAGACCTGCTGTAGCAATCAAACCTTTAGCGCCTCTGTGGACACGGTACCATCGGTCACAGACCAACACAACAGAGATAATCGCATACTGGAGCCTCTGGAAATCCTGGATTATCAGCAATAATGTTGCTGAAAATGTGGCCATCCCTTCCATGACTTTAAATAAATAAATACAGACACTTTGGACTCTTTACACCAGATGAATGATCCTATCCTCGCTGCCAGCATAATGAATCTGTTACAGGGTTTTGGATACGCAGAGTAAGTGTGACCATCTTTGCTGGCCCCGCAGCTTCGGTGACTGTTGCTGTTATCCACTCAGACAATAAACACTGTCGAAACTCTACAAAGCGTATTGTTACGCTACATACAAATGAAAGTTTATGCCTGATTTCTGTGGAAAAACACACCTGCCATGTCAGATTATACCACAGAGAGAGACACGTCTTCCCCCGCAGAGAGAAGCGATTTCAACTCAGCGATATGCAAACACACCGATGACTCACCGGTGTTGCATCTTGTGGTATGAAGCAGCACGTATTAGCTGGGTTGGTAAACATGGGATGTGTTGTGTGCAGATTGCTGATATCACATATATATACAGTATATACTGTCTGCCATGAAAGGCTGTCAGAAGGATCCGTTAGACAGAATATGGCACCGTCAAGGCTTCCTGTTGCCTACAGCACATCTATCAATGGACTCGGTGCACAACCACGGAAATCACTGGTAGGTTCAGCGTTTCGTGTGCAGCTTGAGGCAGGTGTTGGGCTGAAGGAGGAGGAACGGGGCGATGGGCGGCAGCGTTAAGGGAAACAAACCTCTGACTGGAGCTGATTGTGGTTCAGAGGAACAGCACACGCACGGGGACGAGTGGGAGGAATCCAAGCTAGAGATGCACCGATAACGATGAGACATCATTTCATGGGAAAGTTATAAAGACATGGATCCCCTCATAAAACCATTACTATTATTAGGAAACATACACTGATTTCTTAACCAGGTCCAATTCCAGACTGCTTTGAATGGGGGGGGGGGGGGGGGCAGTAAGAGATGCTGATCACCGATCGCAGCAATGTCTGGAACATTCTAATGCCACTATTATATTCGTATACACTGTTCTCAATTATTGCATATTTTAATGAGTTATGTGATAAATCATTGTAAAGGAGAATTAGGCTTCTTGTGCATCTTAGCCCACACAGTCTGTAAATAGCTATGAAAATGTAAAAAACGTGCTTATTCCTGACTGGTCAGAACTAAACTAATTAAGAATTCATTACATAACATTATATTTAAGTTTTTAAACATGATTTGTTTCATCTGACATTAGTTAACATAATTGGTCACTGGAAGAAATACCAGGATGTTTTAAAGTGTGAAATGACGGTGTGAGGCACGGCCTTTACTTTATGAACATTGCCCGTTTCAGTGGGTGTTTGAAACGCCTCTTAGAGTTGGCTCTGCTGTAAAAAGTGCAGTTTCATTCTTCTTCTGCGTCTTTTCTTTTATTCTTTTAACATTCCAGCCATTCCAGCCTCTAATAAAATCAAGGATAATAACTGTAGTGGACATAAAGTGTCTGTGTGTTTCCAGTGCTGGCTGACTGCACTAATGCTCCAATGTGCATCCGCATTGTGCTATAAACAGCCCTGAGCCGGCATACCTGTTCCCGTTGTAAGCAGTCTTGTAGACAGGCGTCTGCTGGATCATCTCATCAGTGTAGATGGGCACGGCAGTCCGGACGCACTCGTGTGAGCACTGCAGGCTGTCGTTGTAGGCAGTGAATATGTCCACCTTGCTGGGCACCCGGGCCGGGGTGAAGTCTGTCAGGTTTTGGCAGCTTTCTTCCTGCTGGTGGATCTTGCGCTGATGGCTATTGTGGCGGCCATTTCCCGACTGCGCACAGCTACAAAAACACGCACCAAAGACAAGAAACAAACATAAAATCATACCGTGTACCCTGCTGGATCGTCTGCCAGGATTTCCAGGCAAACGTGTGAGCTGGTGCAGTTAATGAATTTCAAAGTAAAGGAATCTTTCCTACCAGTTTTTAAGGACGAGTGTTGTGATCAAGGCTGCGATAACCATAATGAGAGACACAGTGATTGTGATTATCTGGTGAACTGCCAAACCTGCAAAGAGAAAAATCAACACGAGAGCAAGAGGATTAGATTTGTTGAGGACATTGTTTGGCTCCTGTTGCCCACAGCACAGAGCCATGCACTCCACTCCTCTGCTCTGTGCTGTACACACTCTACTAAGTACTCAGGGCGGCTCTCTTGAAAAGGAAGAGGGTGACATTTTGCTCTTCAGTAAGTATTGATGACACTGTCATCCACTGCTATTCATTATTTAAGAGGAATATGAATTATTCCATGACAGTACAGCCAACTGTAATGGATAACCAAGTTTTCTCGAAGTACTTATAAAACGTATTATTCCCAGTTTTATTGTTATTTGTCTCTCTTTGTAACCTTTTTTCCCCTGAACGTACTTCTGTGGATTTTATTCAAACATTAAGTGGGAGCAGGTTGTTTGATACGCTGTATCAAATCAGATATTTGATCAACAGGTGTTGCTGATAGGTAGTCTGAGCGCTTTGGGAAGGAAGGCATGTTTACGCAGGGCAGAGGAGGGACACAGTAAGTAAGCAGTGAAGCTGGTTTGTTTGACAGAGCATAAATGAAGTGCATTTAAGACTCTGGAAGTGTTTATTACACACTGAATTTAAAACGGCTTTAATACCAACATAAAGAAACACATAACTAAATGTGTAAATGAGTACAGGATTGTCGTATTGCCAAAACTTGACACGGACGATACGACAATCATAAACACATTTTATGTGGATTAAACCAGCTTGAAGCGCAAAATTGTAAAAAAGAAAATAAATGCGTCAGCACTGCTTGCACAACTCACATCTTGTCAAACTACACCATTCACAGAATTTGCCTTCTACCTTGTTTTGTTATTTTGGGTCGATATCAATTTTACAATGTGTCCACTGACTTTCTGAACGCAATATTCCCTCTCTGTTCGGCTCTGCTTTGGTCTCGACCTACTGCTAAGAAAAATATCGGACTCTTGAGCTGTGAAATGCTCTGCTATGTTCACCTGCTAGTCATAACACTTTGCATGTGCGTTGTTTGGAGCACACAGTGGCTTAAAACCAAACAATGAGCTAAACTGCTGCGTAAAGCTGAGGGGAACTGATGCACAAAGTCATTTGATCCCTTGTAAATATTAAAATATTGAATAATGCTGCTTTGTCACCCTGCTACATCCTAGGAGAGCTAATTGATGACAGTATGTCTGTGGTAAAGTCATGCTATGTACTAAAGTAAGTGTGTGAACTGCAGATAATATGTGACAGTGGTAAAAAAAAGTAGCTCCAGCCAGGACTCATCCAGCGGTCACCCACTTAATATTCATAATGCACGGGCTGTTTAAGATCTACTTGCACTTGTCTGCCCCATTATTTAAAAAATCATTATTGGACAAATTAAAACCCAATTACAGTGCTATCAAAAGGACAGCAGAGACAATGGTTGACAACTTGTTCAAACTCTCACTTTCACTGGTGACTTTTGATTTAAGAAGGATAATAAACCCATCAACCTCTGTATAATCAAACCAAGTCATTCCGCACACTTTAGTGACAGGTATCTGGTTCATTGCATTGTTTTGCAAAGGTGTTTGGACAATTATGTCTATTCTTTAAACTATGCATCCTTTGCTGATATGAATGTGGACCACCGGCTCTCCGCTTGCTCCCTTTGTTCTGTATGACTGCAGGACAAAAGCATTGTTCTTATTTAAACTCTTAAGACTCCTGTGTGTGCTGATCTCTCACTTTTTGCCAGAGGACAGTAATCCACAAACAAAACTGTGCGGTACATGTCTAAAGTGAGGATTAGTGTGAGCCTATTCAACGGTGCTGTACGGTGTGTGTGTGTGTGAGTGGGTGAGTGGGTGAGTGATACAGCATGAGGGCCACGAGGACACAATGACACACTGCAGCAGGTGACGTGCTGCAGGAGGTTGGAGGAAATAAAACACCCAAAAAATATAAGCCGTCATGATGAAAATGCCCACGTGTGCCTTATACATCTCACCTCTCCATCAGCCAGCTGCCTCGCTGCTGATCCAAGCCAATTTGTCTTTCGGAAAGGCTCAAAAGGAAGTGCTGCTCAGTCGTTTTGGAAAAGCATGCGGCCTCTCCTCTGCCTGCCTGCTGCCCGCCAAGCCTCCTCTTGGATAATAAACTTCTGCGGGCAGGGCGGTGCAGAGGGCTGGGCCAGGTCAACCTTAGATTAATGATATCTCCGGCTGGCTCAGGGAAGCCTTACCTTCCCAGCGCAATCAGAGTCCCTCGCCACGGCGAAGGCACATTAACTTATCTGGCAAGTCATTTGCATTTCCCTCATATCCCCCGTCTCCCTCTCCGCCCGTCTCCGGCTGACGTCGAGGCTGTTAGGTTGAAAGTGTTCGGTAGTAAATTAACATCTGTCCGAGTTCAGGAATAATAGAGCTCTCCCCTGACCTTGATCAATAGCCGAGCTCTCTGCTGAGAATTGTTCTGTTTCACATTGATGTCGGCGTCAAAGGGAGCACTTCCCAGTCAGGAAATTTCAAATGAAAAAGTGCACTTGGCGAATTTGTTCTGTAATACCACCCCTGATGAGATCACATTGTGGCACTACATAAGGGTGGGCACTGTCCCTACCTCTAATGGACACTCCTCTGCCCACGCAAGGGGAACTTCTGAGTATAATGCAAACTGTCAAGGAGTGCATGCAACCATCGATTGGCGAATGTTACGTCAGTGGACACAACGCACGCATGTTTAGCAGCTCAAACGCGAGCATGCTGTGTGTAGTTCACTCCGTTACATGTTCTCATTGTATTTAAGTCCAACTAGCTCATTAAGAGTTCCTCCAGGTTGCCGTTTGAAGCCAAAACATACGTACACTGTTCCCTCATACAGCTCTTTAATGAAACACAAAACGACAATGTGAGGTCCAGCCCAAACAAACACCAATATTAAGTCCATTATAACCTCATTTTCGGGGCATTACGTTTAAGGGTGACGAGATAATAGAGCAGATAATGACATGGCTGACAAATCTGAGTTTTTTTCATCCAGGACTGCCAGTTGGAGGGAAGGAGATTTGGCCTGGCCGTCTGAAACTCATTGAGCCCTGGCAGTCAGGTTGAAACGTCACCTTTGGCAGTTACCTTGCTTCAGAGATATACCCGGTTAGGTTTTGTTCGGTCAAATCACTGCCAAACAAAGAGAGGCTGAGAGGCAGATAGATGGAGAGAGAAGGAGACAGAAAGAGATACAGAGAGGAGAGGACAGCTAGCTCGTGACCTCGGTGGCAGCAGGATTTGAGCCCCTATCGTTGCTCCCAGCAAGAAATAAATTAGATTTTTTTTTTTGTTGTTGCCTCCATGGCCATGACAGTTTGATGAACACGTCAAAGAAAAGCAAGGCGGGTAGATGAAATGTATCCCTGCTACCTGCTTTTAATAAAAGAATCCCAGCGTAGACACAAATACTCAGTGTGGGGTCAATAAATGTGCCTAGCAGGTAATCTCAATATGTTTTTTTACCATTGTCACATCACATTACCTCAGTATTTTCAGGCCGAATACATCAAAGATATGTGTATTAATCCTTAGTAATACCATGTTTGCCTCAGTACAGATTCAAATATCAAATGACTACTTGTAAGAGGTAGTGACAACCCCAGAGAATAGTAACAGGACTCTGCAGTTGCCCTCAGCTTTAATTGACCTTCTTAGCTAATTGTTTTAGTGTTACAACCCTCAACCTTCATGGTTCAGTCTCACCGCCCTCATCAACTTGGTTTGCAGACACAGTAAGCAGCTCTTTTTAGGGGAAAAGCTCCAATAAATCCACTGTGTGCTACCTGGCGTGCATCACACAGCAGATACAGTTAGCGACTAGAAGCTAAAGGACCATATATTTCCCTCAGGGGTTGGTGGACACCAAAACAGCACTATAAGGAGAATGCATATTGGACTTGGAGTCTGCTGGATGCCGACCAGTTTTGCTAACACCTTTGCCAGAAGGTTATAAGGTGAGAAAAGGTCAATGTTATTTTTACACCTGAAGCATCGCAGCTTCAGGAGTCAGAGGACTTCACTCAGGATTTAACACATGTATTGAGTTGTGTCCTGGTCCTAAACAAGGGAGTGATTGGCTGATGTTGGTTACATCAAACTAAAAAAACAACATAACATGTTAGTAGCTGCTCTACTGACACAAGATAATCCCAAGATGCCCGTTCAGTGTGAGGGACACAGAGCTGAGTCTAAACTGTAACTCTTGCTACTTCAGCAACACTTATTTCCCTGCAGAATACCTCTGATGCAAATTATTTATTATTATTCATTTTTTTAAATTTTCTTATCGTTTATTCGTCACAACCCAGGCGTGTAAAGGCCTTAAGTCATGATAGTGTGACAGTGGGGGGCATGCCAAATACCAGGACCCTGAAACTCAAGCAGCTAAATGGAATTCAGCCATCATTCATGTGACATGCCAAGTTCATGACAGACTGCATCCTGCAATAAAAAATCAACATATTGAATATCAAATGAATGTACTTGTGGACATATGCTCCAAGTCAAAAAACCACAAATGAGAACATATTGTTACAGCCGGCCATAACTTTTAGTGACCAA
The DNA here is from genome assembly GCF_050575085.1 of Anarhichas minor. Lineage (NCBI taxonomy): Eukaryota > Metazoa > Chordata > Actinopteri > Perciformes > Anarhichadidae > Anarhichas > Anarhichas minor. The sequence continues at coordinate 1,635,981 of NW_027466449.1, read as the reverse complement.
AGACAATTTCAGCGTCTGCATCCATGACCTTGCTGAATTCCTAAATCTGCGATTTACACGGTGAATTATGTGACAGCAGGCAGTTTGTCCTCTGAGTAACAATGCCATCAGGCAATACTGGACAGATGATGAGGAAACTATTTAATTAGTATGCATGTATGTATGAGTTATTGTCAGTCTTTAGCGTGTGTGTGTGTGTGTGTGTGTGTGTGTGTGTGTGTGTGAGTTCACCGGACCTTCATTATGTAGCAGTAAGCCCTATCAGGCAGCCATTGCAAAGAGCCATTTAGGGCTAATGGTGCCTAAAGCCACGCAGCACCGGCTTGAAAGCTCCTAAGAAATGTGGAAAAAGGCCCCTCATTTGTAAAACAGATAGCTGTGGCTTACAAAAGTTGAGCCACCTCCCTCCCACACATCAATACAGGCTAATGCGCCGCGTGACCCTTTTCCGAGATGGCCTCTCCTACAACCCGGCACCTGAGCGCGACAGGCTGGCGGGAAGACTTCCGTCAAAGGTGGCGTGCTGATGGTGAGGAATTGCCAATTAACGTCGGTGTCAAAGTGTCAATCCAGGCTGATTTCCACTGAGTCACCAAGCAATCTAAAACACTCATTGAAGAAGAGGGTGCAGAGAGAGGGAGAGAGAAACAATTACTCTCTCATGCCTTTTTCTCGCGGTGTCAAAGGCGGCAGCGCCGCGTAACTCAGTCAAGCTGGACGGCAAATGTTAGAACGGCCACAAGAAGAAAAGAGACCATTGCTTCTATGACGGCGTCCCTCACAGGAGGACGCGCTTGTCTCGCGTGCCTGCCTTTGTTCGGAACACACAGCAGCTCATCCTGTTAGCAACAGACAAATGGAAATGACTGTAATTTTCGGGTGGGTGTGAAATGGCATTGCTACTAAAGCGGCTTCAATCAGTCATCCTGAAATCTGTGTACTGTCATGTTGGAGACGGGAGTTATTTTTTAGCGAACAAAGCTTCGCTGAATTGTTGAGCAGGTGACTGGAGTGGGAAACACACACCGTGCACCTGCACTGTCTGGCTCCGAGTCCACTTCCAATGCGTGCTCCGTCTTCCTCTCTGTCATGTCTCTCTTCAACAAGTCGTATTCAAATTCTGCCTTGTCCCCCTGGGATTGACAGAAGCTCTCCTGCATCCAAATAGCGTCTCAGTCAACATCTGCACTTCCTCTTCCTTCAGGCAGATGTGTCGAGCCATGAAGACAGAGAGTGAAACAGCATCTCTCAGTCTGGCCCCTTCGTCTCCTCTTGGCTCAGTTTTCTGTAAATCAGGCGATGGGGGGGGGGGGGGGGGGGGGGGGGTTTGACTCTGCACGCTTGTCACCAGGCATCCGCATTTAAGTCCAGAATTTAACGCTCGAGAAAAGCAGATTCATTTTTACCCACTTTCTTGAGAGTCAATACAGAGAGTAATGGCAAATTTATTGGATTGCCATGGTAACCGTTGGGAGAAGTGCCTTCTCTCCGTCTCCCTGTGTCTCTCCGTGTTGAAGAGGCTGTATCGTACGCCTCTACGGGTCCACCGCGGGTCACAATGCTGCATTACAATGTTCACTGCGCTCGCCTCTTCAAAAATAGATTCCTGGGACACTTAACATACATTTTACATGTCCTCACTTTGCACTACAGTGGATGTAGACTTACTTATTTACTCCATTCATTTAACCCTCCAACCCTCCTTTCACAAACTTGAACGCGTGATGTGAATTGCTGGATGCGGGACGGATCTATTTATTGTAAACACCTGCTGGCTCTTACGCCGGATACCATCTTTTACTGGAGCGATGTAAACGTGTCTGTTTCAGGACGCCACAGGACAGGACTGTAAGGCTCTACGGTGGGCCTATTCGATTGCCAGCTTGTGGGCCACATCCATTTATACATAAATCGGCTATATGACAAAATATGTAGACTGTTGCTGTCCTCCATAGCGCTCTGCTAGTGGCAGCATGGATTGTGCTCAGCACTTTGAAACCTGTTTCCAGCGAACAGAGCGTCAGCTGAGATGCAGCCGTAGAAATCTGATTGGAATCTCAAACCAAAAATTCCAAATGTGCTTTGTATCCAATTTGCAAAAATTACATTTCATGTATTCTTTTTTGCTTTTCATATTTCCTAAAATCAATCTAGATACAATCCGGAAATGGCAAAAACAGGGCTGAACACGGCTTTAGGAGGTTTTCAAAAATTCTGGCTAATGACAGTCAAAAGTAGGGAAGTGCTTTTCTGAACAACCCTGAAATGAAAAATGAACAATGAAATGTGCGTGTGGGCGAGAGAGAGGGGAGATGGAGGGAGATACTGGTAAGGAGAGAGAGAGCGTTATTGGTTCCTGTTATTGCCACTTGTTACGGTTCTGTGGATTGATAGCTTTTTATTATTCTGTTTCTGCACTCTATGATGTGTATGGCTCAGATATGTGACTAAAACAGTTTACAAGTAGTAATATACAATACTAATTTCTTTTTTTTTGGTACCACATTTGTTTTTCATTTGTTTAAAATGTCTCTACAGTATCGATCAGGAACACATGGTACCTTTTGCTTCCTCCACACAAGCCTGCCTCAGACCGTCTAACGAGACCTAAGTTATCAGTAGTGGCTCTACTGACTGCAGCTTTAATCATCTCGTAGCCATAATGGAGCTGACAGCTCCATCTGCGTAGAGTAGAGGGGGGTCGCAGTTACTAGCAGCACAGTCACCGGGAACAATCAGCGAGCATCTGGAGGCACCACAGCTATACCCCCCCCCTTTCCCCCCTCACCACCACCTCCTCCTCCTCCCACCTCCTGTATGTCCAGAGCGCTGTGAGAGCAGGATCAGCAGGAGGCCTCCGCTAAGCGCTGCATCATCCAGACAAACTCCTGACGGAGTAAGATATGCACGAGCAACACTCTGAGGCTGACAATGCACACGGTCTCAACACAGGGAATCACATGTACGTTTAAGTTATTAACCACCAAGGCTGAATTATCATGGCTGCTTTAGTACTCCGACCAGTGGCCTGCTGGGCTATTTCAACATGGCACAGTGCCTGATTACGGAATTACAGCCACCTTCAGCGACGCTGCTTTTCCAAATGACAACTAAGTTCTATGTGCTGACACTGTTCATTGGAAAACTGTGCATACTAAATGTGCAAAAGAAAATCAAACTATAAATTGCACAGAAAGGCCTTTTTCACTGATTACAAGCCACATCAACGTCTTTGTCCCGGGAAAGGGTGTGAACTTGTTGGATTTTCTGCAACAACAGAAGGAGTTGTCCCTTTGGTTGTCCTGCACTCTCAATGCCAACGGTGAGTGGGAGTAAAGACACATAGCCTGCAGTCAATAAGTGCAACACAGACGAGCTGTGGCGAGTTGTCATGTACTCAGTGTCATTACACAGTTGGTGTCCGAACAAGCCAAACTGGTGGGCAAAATGTCACAGAAGAAAGACTAATGAAACATGGTTTGTGAGGATTTAAAGTCCATGGACCATGTCTGCTCCAAACATAGCATCAGGCATTATAGGTAAATCAAGTTTTCTATAACACAACTGTTGCAGATTTGTTCTTATGTTATACCCCCAAAACTAATTATACTGGCTGACCTTATTCACACTCAACAGTCAGAATACTTTACAATCAAGTCACATTGCAAATGTTCCTTCTTAGGGGACAAAACGCATCAAATCACAGTAATATTGACGGAAAAATAATGTCTGACTACGGTTACCAACAACACACAGACTGTGTTGGCTCGACTGGGCCTAGCTGGCATCACATACATGGTGATAATAAAACGAGTGAGTGAGTATCTGAGCATGGTGAAACTCCTCTGCACAGAGACAAAAAGAGGTAAATTAATGAGGAGACTCTGGATGATCAGATTCTGCCTAGTTAGTCCAACGTGTGTGTGTGTGTGTGTGTGTTCGGACTTAATGTGAGGAGACATTTTATTTTAGGAGGCAGGAAACTTTGGCAACTTGTCCGCTGGGCTCTGGCGCTCGCTGCAAGTCTTTTCTGCCTTCATGGTGAGACGGATGCAACAGGCTGTCAGAGATGCATCACCACTCGATGTATTAATGATTACATTAGACCACAGTCGAGTGAGAAAGTGGAAGATTTAGACGACTGTGCTGCACTTCTATGTGAGAAATCCTTTCCTCCTCTGCTCTCTACTTCCTTCCACAAACAACCACTTGCATTCATGTTTGACAGTGATGTGCACACACCCACACACACACACAGTGTGAGATGATTACGGTCATAATACTCACATCACATGCCTTATGTGGCTGAGACAAAGTACACTAATGGCTTGAATTTGTGCTGGTTGCCCACAGTATTCATGAGTCAGAGTGAATTAGTTCATGCAGACCGTTTATTGCTGGGCTAGATGTTCCTGCTGTAATCCCACAGTTCCCGAGAGCCTGACTTGCAATGATACAAACACATATATGCATCTTCTGAGCTGCAGTGGCCAGAACGTTTATGTGGAATTCATTATGTGTATTATTCTTACCAAAAACAGCTATTCTAATTTAGTTGTATAAGGAAACAGAAATAGGTCATATCCAGGTAACGTATTTGCTATTAATAAAAGGAACCCAACATACAGAATAGGTTCCACACTATTCTGAACGGGATAAGTAGATACTAACATTTTTGAGTTCCATAGTATATTAACATAGTAATTGTTGGTTGAAGTTCTGCCCATAATAGACATGTTTTTGTGTCACCTGTCATTTCTACATCAGCGCTTTTAGATTACAATTAGCTGTGACGTCAGGGTGGCTGGGTGCATTTCTCCCAGAGGTGTTCTCTGAGCTGAGGCCTTTCTGTCTGAGATGCTGGATGACAGAGAGACAACTGGACAGAGAGACAGCTGGACGGAGAGACAGATAGACATGGAGCAGCTAGACACGGATCAGATAGACACGGAGCGACAGCTGGACAGAGAGACAGCTGGATAGAGAGACAGATAGACACGGAGCAGATAGACACGGAGCAGATAGACACGGAGCAGATAGACACGGAGCAGATAGACACGGAGCAGATAGACACAGAGCAGATAGACACGGAGCAGATAGACACAGAGCAGATAGACACAGAGCAGATAGACACGGAGCAGATAGACACAGAGCAGATAGACACAGAGCAGATAGACACGGATCAGATAGACACGGAGCGACAGCTGGACAGAGAGACAGCTGGATAGAGAGACAGATAGACACGGAGCAGATAGACACGGAGCAGATAGACACGGAGCAGATAGACACGGAGCAGATAGACACGGAGCAGATAGACACAGAGCAGATAGACACGGAGCAGATAGACACAGAGCAGATAGACACAGAGCAGATAGACACGGAGCAGATAGACACAGAGCAGATAGACACAGAGCAGATAGACACGGAGCAGATAGACACAGAGCAGATAGACACGGAGCAGCTCCCTTGCACACTGATTCTCTGATTACTGGGATTAATCAAATAGTGAGGAATTGCAACAGTATTTAAAGCGCATGATTTTGACGTTCACCCGTTCACGTGGGGCACCGATCACCTGGTGTTCACGGAGCTGCATGTTTCGCACCCTGCCCCTCTTGTATTTGAACACTCGTAGTTGGAATGTATGAGCAGTATTTGAACCGCTTATACATTTTCAGTGTAATACATCTCCATTATCATGACATGGTGTGCATGTGCACCAGCATAACTCCCAAAGTCAGCCTTTAAGGTTTGTTTGAATAATATTCAGAGCATCATTATAAAGATATATTGGAGTAATGTCTACCCGAGCAGAGCATTCGGTCTCCCTCTGTGTGCTTTGTTTACATAGCCGAATCGGTCGTGCTTTGAGTGTATGTCGGTGCACGTGAACGTGCCCCACTGGCTAGCTCTTGGCCTCCGCTCTGCACTGTGCTCTTGAGGCGGTTACAGCTGTTAAGGCCATCCTGACCGACGGCGTTGTCACGGCAGTGTAGCGCCCACCCTCTGGCTCCCCCTCAGGTAAACACCGTCTCTCAAACTGTCAGCACCTCTGCCGTTGTTTGCAGCGTTAGCGATGTTGTGCTGCGGGCCGCTGGCTCAGCCGTTGCCATGTTGAGAAGCTGTGTGGAGGAAATAGATACGCTCTGAATTTAGAATTCAGCGCAATTGAATGGAAGTTCACTCGCCATAAGAACCAGAGAACCTCTTTCAGCACTGCCGAAGTAGCCCTTTGTCTTAAGCACTGCCATACAATTTGTAATGAAGTCGTTTCACTGAGGCAGCTATTTGATGTTGGGAATTTACTGTTTAATTAGGATGACTATGTCAACTCAATTACCCACTAAAAGTATGCAGGTTAAAAGGATGTTAACATAAATATTTTAATATGCAGTGAAAATGATCTCCCGAGGTCCAAAATAACATTTCCCTTGCTCTCTCTCTCTTGATATCACAAAAGTAAAGTGTAAATGCAACCAAGATGCATTCGAGACCGCATTGCACGATAAAACCACAATGTAGCCATGTTATTACACTGTGTAGTACAAGGTGAGTACAAGTAAATATGAGCCATCCTTTAAGCCAGAAAATGTAATAACTATCCTTCCTTTTAAAAAAACAACACAACATTTCAGATAAAGTAGAGAGAGTTTCTCTATATTATATAATAGATATTAGTTGTGTGTGTGTGTGTGTCCTCTTTCCTCAGTTGTTTGCAAAGACACTTTGCTTAAATTATTCCATAAGGGACAAAGTATTTCTCGATTGGACTGAATACATGCCATAATAAATCACAAGAGCAGGAATCCAGTGGAGTTGAATAGTTATGAGCTCTGATTATCACCTGATTAACATCATCAGTTTAAGACGTTCACTTGAGTTTTTCCTACCTAAGTTTCCATAATCAGACTTAGATTGAATGCAATGTATCCATAAACATCTTCAAAGACAAAGCAGGAAAGATAAAAGAAAGAGACGGAGTGAAGCACCTCTCCTTCGCTAATAGTTTCCTTTTATCAGCGATCCAATGCTGTGCTGTCGGTGTGGTAATTATGTCTTGCCTTGGGGCCAATATGAGGCAGACACGGGTTAATGTGTTGTGAAGGAAAAAGGAACGTTTTCTGCAGCATTTAAGCACCGGGCTTTGCTTTGAGAAGACATTCTTTTGATCTGCTCTGATGAGACACAGTCTGCTTATTGATATAATAATGTGCACCCAGTCTGAGGAACCAGACCTCTCTTTTCCTCATCAGAGTTCCTTCCAGGATAAAATATGAAGCCATCGTCTTGAATCACTCGGTGGTCACGCACTCACCTCCCAATCAAAAGAAAATAAAGGGATCACAACATTGCTGACAAGGCAATTACATGCTGCCACTTCATTTCACATTCAATATACACACCTCCGTCACCATAGCACAATATGGATTTATACCGCTAACATTAAAACCTACTTTTATGATCATTTCTGTTCCCATTTAAGAATCTGAGTGTTTCTCTTTTTTAACATGAACAGCAATCAGCTTCAACGGTTGCTTGGGGGTTGGATGATTGGACAAATATATGTGCGATTGATGACATCCTTGTTTGTTTGTTTTTTTGCAATATATTTTTATATTTTTATTTAATGGTCTGCCTCCGAAGAGCAAGTATGAGACACTGCTCAGCAGCCAGAGAGAGAGGCAGCGTGTAAAAACAACATGTAGAGCCAACATATTTTCACTCAGTGAGTCGGTGATTGTTGGAGCAACATGGTTTGTTGAGTTTTATTTAGTTTCTGTCGAGTTTGAATTAAGAGTGTTTTACAGTGAGATTCAGAAGCTGTACGGTTGTATTTTTCTGTTTAATGAGGAAGATAGTTAATGTGAGTTTATTTTGATTATTTATTTGCTGAGAGAACTTGTGGAACGTAGCAAACTCGAACACAAACATATCGGCAATTTCCATTTGTTGGGCTGATTTTGAACATAATGCCCAACCCTTGTTCCCATTTAGGACCGTCAAACTCACAGCTTGACGTGACCTATGCATGCAGCTAAGCTTCCATCAAAACTATAAAGGTTGGTACGGTCATCTCAGTACGGCTCCACAAAACCCCCCAAAAACTCTCCACATCTCCAAACAGTATAACTCAAGTGTTTGGACTGAGACAACAGTAAAGTCCTAAAACAACACAGGTGAATTGTCACGTGAATTTATTTAGGCTTCATAATTAAGGCAATGTAGATATTTCTTTCATTTTTCAGAGCGAGGACTATTTTTCAACAGCAGAACTTCTACTGTACATTTCCACATTCCGCTGTGCTTTAAGACATTTTTCATTGTAATTGAGTAGGAGGTGGCCAAGGACTTTTGATCACCGTTACTGTTAGCTGCCTAATTTTATGACATTCATATTAATGCACCAAATGGGGAAAGGTGCAATTAGCATAGTGCTTGCTTCACAAGTTGTTAAACATGACTTGTGTTTTATGACTACCTGTATGGTCCATTTAAAGCGCCGTGTTCCTCATGGACTTAATGAAATGGTAAATCCAATATGTCTGGCTGGGAGGCTTGTGTGTTCGCTGCACTGGGACTACTATCCATAAAAACCACACGTGGTCATGTACAGTAAGTGAGGCACGAGCAGAACAGTGTGGTCAAGGGCATACTCTGTGAATAAGGTGCTGGTTTCCCAAGCTGCGATATTATATCAGAGATAATTATATCATTAGTCGTGTGCGACAGTGAAAAGGTAGAAAAGAGTTTGCAATATAATTAGAGAAAACCCCTAACCCTAACCCCGTGTGCCCTTTAAATATCATTATTATATTAGTTTGTTGAAGTTTAGTCTTACATATTGACTTGTTAGAATGGAAGGACTCCTTTATTTGTCCTTCCAACCTTCACAATGGCAAACATTCAGTTGATGCTCTGAACATTCCTGATTCAGTTGCTTTGTCTTGAGTTTGTCACACTGTGACAAAAGGCCCATTTATAAATGTGGTACAAACTTGACCATCGCATGAACAAATGAGGTCGTATGAACTTTGCAGAGCAGGAGCTTATTTATCTGGATGAAATCCATGGAGTTCATTTGTATGCCATGCAGGTTTCTTATCTGTTTTCAGTAATGATTTCATGAATTTGTAATTTGTCTCTCGTTAAAGGTGAAGTGAGCTACTGTTTCGTTAAAATGACAACCTGCAGAACAGAACTAAATGGAAATCTTTACAGCATCTGTTCTGTATTGAAGGGTGAATGTTAAATGTGACTGAAGCAAAAAAGATGCAACAAAGGCAGCTCAAAGAATGATTTCATAGTAACCATGGAATTCATGATAGATGATGAGCCGTGAAGCTGTTTTATGTCTTACCTGGTGTCTCCCCATATGGCTTAGGTTTGACAGTCTCCCCGGAGCCGACACTGGCCTTGGTGGTGCTTAGCCTCTTGGGCTCTGGTGTGGTCACCACAGTGAAAGTCCTTTGGGACAGCCTGGTTGTAGTGCTAGGGGTTGTGGCCACTGTGGTGGTTGAGACCTTGGTGGACAGCGTTGCGTTGGGATCCTGTTTGCCGTTGTCATCTACGCTATCTGTCCCCGTGGGTCCCCAGTCGATAAATCCAGCCACTGTGGTAGTCCGGCCCTCCTGAGACTTGTCATAGCTGTCCCATTTGAGCTGCCTCCTGGCTCTAAGTAACAACCTCACTGCGTCTCCTCTGCTCCCGCCAGACAAAGCTGCCGGAGCCCCCGCTATTACAGCCAAAGGATCACTCGTCTCCATTTGAGAGTATCTCAACCGGCACTCCTTACACGCCGCTTGTCCTTTATGTGCTGGCTTCCGATGCTTTTGGCCCTTGACCTTTGGCCCTACCCCTGCCCTGTTGTCTTGGGGTGGAGGAGGAATAGGGCTGAGAAGGCGGCGGGCCAACGGGCTCACCGTTCTCCAGTGAAGCTTGTTGGGCGCGTCCCACAGCGGCTGCCAGCGAGGTCGAGAACGAGGCACCGCTTTTGGCGTGAGTTTGACCCCGATGCCCTGACTTAGGGGGCTGCACACGGAGAAGTCCAGGGTGAGGTGGGTCATGGCCAGCAGGATCCACACCCGGTGCCCCACACAGCTGCCTGGCCTCAAAGCAGACGGACTGCAGAGAAGGGAGAAAGTGAAGGAGAGAAGGCATTTTAGATTCATTGTATGTTCACTATATGTTCAAACCGTACTAATCGGGTTGTCTCCGTCTCCCACCTTCAAGTTAGTGGTCAGTTGTAAAGATTCACATCAGTATTCACCCTCCATTTTGCAATCCCAGCAAAGTTCTACTCCGCAACTTCTTCAGCTCCGACTCAATTAAGCTTCGATGATAATTAGCTTCGCGGAGCGCCTCTTGAATTGCGGCGTAAAGGTCGGGGCACAAAGTAAACGTTGTACAACATGTGAAAGATTATGGATTTGCACTCTTTGCTCTCAGCAGTTAAAAGCAGTGATGACTTATCCTTGATGTTACAGATTCATATCAATCCGGGGACGATTAGGCCGACACACAAGGTCAGGCCTGGTTTAGCTGATCATCATATTCTGCATTATCTCCCTCCGAAACAAAGTCATCTGATTCCCAAAGGGCGATTTGATTATGCAGCGCAATGATCAGGGAGGTAACACGCAAGGCCAGCAGAAGACACAGCGCGACAAGAGTATCGCAGAAACCTTCACCTACACAGCTACCGCATTAACGTATTCAAAACCAAAGTATGTCCAAATAATGCCCTTTGTTATTGTATGAACCTGACGTCTGTTCATCAACAAGATGGCAAGGTGATAGATAGGCTGGCTGCTCAGGCCGGGACCCTGCAGCAGACTGATTTTTACAGACAACCTTCAGTGGCCCCTGGAACAAAGCTACACATTGATTCCTGAGGGAGAAACCTCATTATGGGCTATCTTTCATCTCTGCTGTCCTTGGCCAATTTAAGCCCACGCCGAGGACTCATTTTGGAAGCGTCACAGAGGTGATGACGGATGGAAAAGTGTGAATGGGTTCATCGGCTGTCAGAGGCGACACAACGATGTCCGTAGTTCGTATAATCGCCGAGTCATGTTCTTGCAGGTCTCTAACTATCGTCTAGCTGTACTGGAGGGACGTTTGACAAGACAAGCTGGACTACTGTTGGGAAGGCGGGGGTTTTGCGAGTGCGATACAAGTCAGAGGTGATTCTTCTCACACGCAGACCTACGTCATCGTGTTTGAATGTGAATGTTCGGCAAATGAGAGACAGTCAGTAAAGATCGCAGTAAACTCTGTGAAATTTCACACCGAGTGATGTGATGTATTATAACTGCTCTGCTATAGATTTAAAATATCATTGGATGTACATTTTAATAAGAAATTCAATCCATCCGACCACTTGCATGCCCTGATATCCTGTCAGTAAACTAAGGCTGTTCTTGTTCTCTTTGTTTGCACAAAATGTGTAAAAAATGATTTGGATTTGATGTGTGAACAAGAATAGAGGCTATATGTAGAATTTGTAAAAATGCAACCGCCTGAGAGTGATGTTGGTTTGTCTCTTCAGTAACAGCAACATTTAGGATATTCGTGGATCGCATTTCAATTTATTTAAACAAATTACATATAAGTTCTAATTCATTCAAACTTGATTATTTTCAAAAAAAGAGAGCCCCAATGTCTTTTTCTGCACACAATGTTTTTATGTGACTGAGTTTTATGGTTTAGTGAGTAGTTACAAAATACCGTTGACATTTAAGACAAGTCGAAACATGCTGATTCATGCTCTCATCAGTCGTTGACATGCTGCTAAATTTAAATGCAGGCATAATTGTGCAAACTAATAAAAGAACAAAAGGACTTAAGACAATTCAAGTGATGTTGGGTCAACATTTCTATACACACAAGGAGTGATTCTGAACCATGTTGTTATTATTCAGCCCACTTTTTATTTGACTTGTGCAGGACCAGCAAACCCCTAACTGATAAATAATGCAGAATGGCATTTTGATTGAGCCGTAAATGGTGACTGATGTGGTCATTAAAGAGCAGAGACAAGGTCAGTGTATTAAGGACAGTTAAAAATATGGGTCATCATAACTTGTGTTTTGGCTGTGACCTCAGACTGAGATCCTGGCACCTCACCAATCAACACACTGGAGGAGACTCAAGTTTAACTCTCCGTGTCACATTAATGCAAGATCTGATCAGGGAAGTGGTGTCACTCATCATACATAATGTGATCTGGAGCAGGATGAAAAGAAGAGCTGTAAAGCTTGTTTGTTAAAGGGTAACTTCGGTATTTTTCAACATGGACGGAAGCTGCTCATGGCCTGCAATGTAATCCTATTGGGGCAGGCTGGCTTCGTCACTTTCGTCCACTTAAATGTTTGCTTTTGCCATGACAGGCTCCCATTGTTATTGTTATTAGTGTCTGAAATCATGGAGTCTTGCTCAAGGGGAAGTCTCGTTCTGAGACCTCGCGAGGTGAATAGTTGCCGGAAGACAGCGGTGGAAACCTGAGTGCCGAAAGTTTGACGTGTAGGAGTATAGAAAGAGTAGCTTATCTAAAATATTTCCAATGTCACGCCTGAATATTAAGATGATTTCGACAATGTGGAGGAGTCGGCCACCTGTAGCAAAAACATGACTTCTCCTTGAGCGGGACTTGGGCACAATAACAAACACACTGGATCAAGCGAAAGGCAAGAAACACGTTTTATGCCTCTGTAAGGTCTCTTCCATAATGTTGTCAGACTCTTATAACAACAATCTGAGTGGCAAAAACAACACTTTTAGTGTACGGAATGGTACATTAACGCTGCTCACTTTCTGTCGCTGCTCATTTCGCAGTTGCTGTTTGCATTATTCCTCAATACTGGACCAATGCCAAAACCTGTTGTCCTCATTAGTCATTTAAACAGATACCCTTTAAGCACCTCGCTTTAATACCCTGTGGGGTTTAAACATGGACACAACAATGAGGAAGACTTCAGAGCAGCCATGGCAACAAGAGTTAACTGACCAGAGAGAAAACCCATAATAATACAGAATTGAGGTGAATCGGTGCATTGAGACTGGCCCTGTTATTATTGGTTATTATTAAGTTTTAATACTGTTTTCAGGGAATAAATAAACCGTGGTCAGGTCATCCAAATAATGCCCGTTATTTGCTGCAACGTTTCTGGAGCTGTGACGGAGCCGCTGGCTGACTGCCTCGAGACCGGCCCGGCCATCGCTTGAGCATGCTTCAGTGTGAATAGTCTGCAGATAAAATCTCACTAATTGTTGGTTTAGGAGGCCGTACGCAGTAGATACTCATTGAGTGTGAACAATGCAAACATTTGTATGCCATTTTGAACACAGCCTCTGTGTTATGTTTGTTCATGCAAACATCCCACACCTTAGGTGCAGCACAACTTTGGTCCAATGCCGATTTGCTTCAGATCTCGGCAGGTGGCGAGTGAAAAAAGTTATGTAGTGTGAAATAGACATTAACGCGATTAAAACGGCAACAGCTGAATGAAAGCCGCAGAGCGCTGACGATGAAATCAAGCTGGGTACAGATTGTTTTATAGGTGTAACATTGCAATGATTTAAACTCCCAACACAACATTTCGAAAAAGTGAGAGGAGCTTTGATGCTAAAAAATTCAAAATGGTTCTTGTCTTTCCCCAACAGTAAGCTAAGCAGTGATATCAAATATTAATCATGGTAGTTTTTACAGCTGCACCGACATCCTCTTCAGTACCACAATCAATCAAGACGCACTGTTGTGAGGAGCCTTCCATTAAAACATGAATAATCTGTCCAGAAATGTTAAAAACTACAATTGCTGGCCAGCGCCAGTGTATATATATGAATATATATATATATATATATATACATATATATATATATAAAAGTGTATGTGGTATATGAGCTTTCCCATTAGTCTGTTAACCTAATCTGAATAATTTCTGTTCCTTAATATCCTAATTATTTTTATGGCAGCTGTATTGTGTCCCTGCATTGTTGATTACTTGCTTTGTGTTTAATTATGTGTTAATTAATGAGCATAAACACAGATCGAGGTGATTAATTAACATCATGCCTAAATGACACAGTTAATACAACTCTTAGTAAACCAGATGGTGTATTCGTCATTCAAATGTTCCAGGTACTAATTCCGAGTCAACATTGTGTCTTTGAGTAATGTATATATTTATGAACGTATGCACACATCAGTTAACTTAATTCTAAAAGTCTAGTTGCAATGAATTATTAGTCATTTCATGTATTAATATATTTTCCCTGTCGTTGTTCATCTCACACAATGTGCCTACTGTTGAAGCATTGACACCCTGATGTTTATTAGCTGACACCCAACCACAAATACAATGTATTTGACATTGCAGGGTAAACACAGGTGTTAATAGCATTAAGCACGGCCCTGCTCCATTAGGTTGGCCCTGGTGCTCTGCATGCTGGCTCACTGTGACACACGAAATAGAATGGGACCATCATTTATTTAATGAATTACACCTGTGTTTACCGTGCTACAGTAGGACATGTCCTAATAACTGCCTATTGTAGAAGGAGGATGTCACACACTCAGGTCCCATTGAGGAATCATGTTCGCCAACACGCTGCAGGTTGCAATTCCGAGTGCTCTAACACAACAACGCATTCAATTATCTATGCAAACAACAAATAATGCATTATGTAATGACTTCACTAATTGTGTAATTTAAGTATTAGGTAGCTAATTAACAGATATTATTAGACTGAAGCACAAAGTAGAGTCAACAGCTCTAATCTGTTAGCCTATTGCTGAGCTAAACTAACTACATTTACGGTCCGCTTTAGAGTAAAATAGCACGGTGTGTTTTAAGCGGGGGGGGGGGCTACCTTGTGATTGACAGGTTGCTACCACGTCGTCCCATCTGGAAGTTGTACGTGTTTTCATCTTACAACTTTAACCCTGTCACAGTGTCTTTTCAGTCTGCCTGAAATGCCTGAAAATGTCTCATTCAGCGTTTGGTTGAACTTAGCTCCTCCCTCTCCTATCACTTCTGGTTCCAAATAAACCAAGATGGCTTCAAAACGGCTTCAAAATCGTAGTCCACAAACCTGTGAGTGATGTCAGGTTGACTACGTCCACTTTTTATATAGTCTATGATCAATATTACAAAATAAGAGGCTGAACTCTTACTATATTCTTTTTAACAATGTCAGTCTTTTTTCAGAATTGTCATACATAACTGTAAGTAACAATAATTAAATGATTGCTAGCGTTTCTTAAATTAGTTTAAAATAAGCCAGTATCAGGCAGCATTCATTATGGTACCCTCAGTAACATGGTAACACATTGACCAGTCTACATACACCAGTAAAGTACTGTATTGGTGCTTACATGTTCAATGTTGACATGGAGTACAATTATAAACAAAAAGAACAGCTCGTGCTGCAGATAAATTGGACTGGAAATAATAATTCCTAAGACATAAAGTTTCATCATGTAAAAGCAACTTTCTAATATTCTTTGACATCCCACATAATGAAAGTATAATTCAGAAGTGTACTGCACAGATGGCTGACAAAGTGCAGCGTTCACAGTGTGAACATACCAGATTGCTTTCTGGTGGGAATGTGTGTCTGGTGTCCTATTTTGTGAGCACATGCTCCATCATGGCGTCATTACGAACTTCAGTGTATAGTTAAGCCTCAACAAGATGGCGCGTGCTGTCCAGCGCCTCACATTTTTATCATCACAAAGCGTAGTGATCGTCCTGCGGGGCACACAGGCAGATGGGTTTTCAGTGAAGAACTGCATTTAGCTGAAAAATTGAACAACTGGTGTGTTGCGAGAGGAGGAGGACACGTCCCTATGCACATGTTTATTGGAAGACTGGGGGAAGTTGAAGTTGATTGTAAGCTACTTTATATGCGTTATTCGGGCCGTATTCTTTGACCCAACTGGCTGCTTTCAAGTCCTGGATCTCAATATGCCGAGTCCGTTCTACAGCCAGACATACGGGGGGTGAAATTACTCTGTGAAGTTATGGAGAGAACCGTTAATTAGCCTGTTGGCCTGGAGGAGTCAGGTTTGAAGGTCAGCAAAAGACTTGCTGGAATGATGATTTTAACCAGGACATGACAGACAGCAGATGAAAGAGGCAGCCTGGGCTTCTGCTCACAGACGCACCAGGCATACAAAAAAAAATTAAAAATCTCACACATACACACTCCTGGAGCCGACACACAAACATAATATTTTTTGTACAAGTCAAGTTTGCTGTTATCTCTCATTGTTTCTTGTACCTATTGATCCGCGGACCAAGATGCCTGCCATATGTTCAACTACACATTTATATACACAATTATAGCCAGAACTGAGAGGAACACTGTGTGCGTGAGTGTGTGTGTGCGTGTGCACGCGTGTCTGTGTGTGTGATCTCAACCTCGGCTGTCCTTCATCAACCTGAAGCAATGTAGAGTTTCAACAGAAAGCACGTGATGTAACAGTGTATGTGAGATGTGATATTTCGGAGCAATATATTTGGATTATGCTTCTCGGGCCAAATACGAAAATTCCCTCGAGGAGGGTTCACCAGGCTTCACTCCTCTCTCTCCTCTCTGTGCCAATTTAAGCTGTACTATATTCGGTAAATCTACTTCCAACTTATTCTGCAGCTTCCTACAAATGCCACTGTTAAGGGGGTTAGGATTAGGCCCTGACAGGCACTGCAAATTAAACACATGATCTTCATGCTTGCGAACTGCGGTCTGCCGCGCATAATTAGGGTTTCCCTTTTTTTTAATCAAAATATCATACGACTCAAGCTGATTTATTCATCTTAATTGCATTCTAGAGTTAGTCATCAATAAATAACATTCTGCAACTACATTTACAACATGCCTATGGCCAGAATGCTGTTAAAAAACATACAAAGTAGGATCGAAGCCGTTGCCAGCAGAGTTTAAGCACACGGCGTCAGTCTCACTAATGCTGTAACCAAAGAGGATATTTTTTTCTGTTTCCCTGTCAGTTTCCTCTTCAAAACCCACGCTGCACTGCTGCGCAAACAGGGAAAAACATGAGACTGAGTAATCCGTTGCACACGGCACTTAATACAATTTACCTGCCCTCGTAACTGGACACTTCATACAACCAACATAATGCCATCAAAAGACCAAAATGAATGAAAGAATAGCCTTTGAAGTCTGTGAAAAACATTCAGAGTATAATCCTGAATCAAATGCTTGAGCAAAGGGTGAGAGCGGTTAATGAAAAGGGCCATTCACACGGAGAGCTATGCCTTGAAGGTACAGGTTGCTTTGCAGAAGAGGATGTTGTCTACGTCCCACATGTCACATTGTTGTGAAGTGCCCTACTGTGGATTGCGCTGTTTTATGGCCGGCCTGTTATGTTTCTCACTCTCTCGTGATCCGTGAATTCGGCCGGAGCACTTTTGAGGGTTCTCGTTTTATCGGCAGCACAATGACTAATGCACTCCAGATGAAGTAATTACATTTCCCTCCCTCTCCTTCATGTGTAGCATCAGCGCAACGGCCTCATGTGCAGATGTTTGAAGCTGATTTTAATGTATCTCGGTAGGCGGCAACAGGCCGTCCATACGTTGCAGTAGGCTCTGTGCAAAGTGAAGTCACGTGAATGTTACATTTGTCAGATGCAATGCAGATCACCAACACTGAAAATGCCAAGGAGAGCATGAAATGGTTCAGGGTGTAAAATCAGGTCAGGAGTTACAAATCAGCTGCAGTGAAAATCCCATGACGGCCCATTTATCATGTTACTCTAAGTTCTGTGCTTCACTTTGTACGAGTACAACTGCACCATCCCTGCAGTAACTCTGATGCATGACTCATATCATGTGTACGTATGTCAGCAGTGATATGATGCACAGTTAGCTAACCTTTGTGTGTGCATGTGAGTCATACATGTTTACTATACAGACTGTGGAATCACAGGCAAAGTGGTCGTATGGATTGTAACCCGGTCAATGTTTTGACCTATTTTGGGCTGGTGTTCAGTTCACTGAGTATTGCTCCATAGAAGCTGTTAGGCTACTTTTGATATTAATACGCTTCATGCATTTTGGGTGAAACATCAGGGGTGAAAGTAGATTGAAGTTCTTGCTGGTACTACAAGTACAACCTTCAACGCTTCATATTGTTCTCGCCCCACCCCCAGCCGAAGTTTACGCAGATTTAATATCTAAATATGAACAGATAAAACAGATGAAACGATTATAATCTTCTTTTATCTTCAGATGACATTAATTATGCAACCGATGTTTTGAAGAAGAAGTTAACATCTTGCTGATGGTTGTTCCTTACAGTAGTTTATTCTTTCAGTAGTTACAGTAGCTCTGTCTATTCACTAGGTCGTCCTCGTATGTTACATTTGTTGGTAAGTTGAGGGTTAAATGGTGGAGCTTCCACAGAATAATGTGTAAATGTTGACAAAACTTTCAAAATCATAAAACTGTGTGAAGTAAAAATGCGCACGCACACCGTTTCACCAGCAGAGTAGAGAAGTCACATCTGTTTGACCTGCTGTCTGTGTTGATAGAATAAAACTGAACACCATGAAACATCGTAACTTATTTTGTAATTTTACTTTGGGGATTTTTGCAAGAAACGACTGCCTGCCAAAAACCCCACAGCCCTCGATATCAGACAGTCAGCTGCAGCAGAAGTTGACGTTTGGCACCAGTGGGCCAGCCGCACAGTTTAGGAAAGGCAGCAAGCACAGATTAAAAAGCTGCAGATCCTGTGCTGGACACAAACACACCGCCACTGGGATCAGTTTGAAGAAGTTTAGAAGAAAACTAGAATGACACTCGCCACACGGAGAGCGCAGGCGATGGTGCATTCAGGTGCTCCTCGGATGGTCTCTTTTTCCAGAGTTGGGAAGTCGTTCTTGTGACTCTGGTGTGTTCATTAGCTTGTTGTATTTAACTGCTTAAACAACATGGTAGCTGTTTCTGAGCTGTTGTTCCGAATTGAAGGGGTGTGAATGTAGCACAAACGCCCTATCTTACAATGTTAATGAAAATGAAACGTACTGTAATGCGTGTACAAACAAACAGACGAACCCTGCGGAGGTAATTAAATTAATGTTGACCTAACGTTAGCAGATGTGTTTTCTTGTTGGAAATGCAGACAGCTGCTGTCCTCTCTTCCCGGTACTGCTACCTGAGCATGATATTAATTTGGAGAAGTAAATACAGATCAAATCAGCAGTATCTACACCTAATCGGACAGTATGTGACCTGTTTTATCCAGTCACCATCACCATTTTATCCCCAAGACGAGGAAACTCATCACATACTTGAGGCTTGCAACATGTCAAGCATGTTCAAGAAGGCCAGCAAGGCCCAGGGCTTGATGATTGTCTTCCCCCAGAAAAGATCAAAGTGGTTGAGTGCTGTGTAGGCTATTATGCGCGGCGTTTCTGCAAACCCTGTGCCAGCGGGGCCGAGATAAGCAAAGAAACAAAGGGCAGGATATTGTCTCTGTAAATGAGGCCAACTTTAAAAGCTCTTCTGAAGCCGTTTCAAAAATCCTTCACAAGAGCCTCAATGTTTTAGTAATCATAAGAAGTCAAGGTTAACAAAGAGTGGAAAAACAGCAGAGAATACGTTAAAGAAGCACTACACATAGGGCTATTAAAAATGTCTCAGTTTAGAGCGAGCTTCTTTCCTTATAGTGTGTATAAATTATTGTCACGAGAGTACAAGGGGCTAATGAAGGATTAGCGTCATGTTAGACCCAGTAAAACAAAACTATTATCTCTGCACCTAATTATTGTGTTCCGCACCGTATCTCTGGCCCACTTCCTGTGTCACCATCGCACTGTGATCACTTGTGCAAAGTAGGTCTTAATTAGAACTTGTGGGGAGTTTTGCGGAAGTGAGGCCTCAGCAGATGGGCCTCTCACCTGAGGGAGGTGAAAAAGGGCATGCCTTCTTCAATCCGCTCGCTCTGCGTCCCCACGCTGCCATCAATGGCAGTTTTATCAGCACGGTCCTCGCCACCCTGCCACTGAGTACACATCATTTTCGAGCCAACACAGCCATTGAAAAGGTGCCACGTTGAAGAAGGTGACTCCACCGCTGATGAAAAGCCGGGTGAGATGGCAGACACTGTCTTCCATCGGTGGTTTGAAACCTCTCAGTGGGTTTTTTTTCCTCTCCCCTGGGAAAGGTGCTGCTGTTCAGCCTTGTGCCAATAATTCAGTTACAACAAATAACCAGCAGGTTTGTTTTTTAAGGGTAGCACTGGCAATTGATAGAGCATTTACACGCTGAACTATGGTATCCGTGTCTCTCCCACACACTTCTAAAAATGGCACTTGGAAGAAGGAAAAGAAGAAAAAAAAAGAGATCCACTGGGGACAAGGTTCATCAGCTACAGTTCTGTATTTCAAACTACAGTGGGTGGATTTCTCTGGTGGGTCCAAACAGAAACAGCAAGAGGTTAAAATGAGACTTTGTGAGCTGCACAGGAAGACTGCATCCCAACAACAAACTTCGTTTTCACTGACGTGATTTGTTCTTTTTGATTTAAATGTTTTCGGTGTTGTGTGGACTCCAGCACGACTTTTGGAATCCTTGTAATAAAGGATATGCGATAAATATCAAAGGGAGAATGTGGCACATTTCATGTGATGCAGTGCGGATCGTAAATGTACGTAAATGCAGTCAGTGCTATATTGTGAGAGGAATAGGGCGGGGGCCTTTTGTCCCCACCCAAGCAGGATATTTTAGGATATTCAACACGGGGGCCATTTCTTAGAAGTAGTCACTTAAAATGGATTTTCTATACGTTTCTTCTATCTTCTCCACGTTTAAAGTAATTTCGGCACTGCTGTTGTTCTGGTAACATAGCGTTACACCATGCGTCATCTGACGTTATTCGCTGGTTTATATATTCTGTTCACTTTATGTACGAGTAAGAAAATGGC
The DNA here is from genome assembly GCF_050575085.1 of Anarhichas minor. Taxonomy (NCBI): domain Eukaryota; kingdom Metazoa; phylum Chordata; class Actinopteri; order Perciformes; family Anarhichadidae; genus Anarhichas; species Anarhichas minor. The sequence goes on along the minus strand of NW_027466449.1, from coordinate 1,615,025 downwards.
CTAAACTAACGTTACAGACAGCTTTTTTTTCCCTTGCCCCACAATGATGTAAAAATACATTTGATTATCTCACTCCAGTGATGTAATAAATCCAGTTTTAAGTTGTAGAAATACTGATTCTTCACTTTAGGGAAGGGGTTGCTATGACATACATCTTAAGAATAATCATAGGTTTTTATAAACTAGCTTTGCTTTCCAACAGCGAAAAATGTCATTCCATGAGGATGTTATGGATGAGGATGGATTTTAGTGTTTCTGTTGACTCGGATATTCAGACATTTTTATGAGAGTCAGAGTATACAAAAGAAGAAATGCAGCAGAGAGAGGTCGAAACTGTGTCTGCATTAGACGTGCAATAGGATTCGTCCGGCGAACAATGCATCCTGTTACATGTCGGCACAGCTCCGCAAGCAGGAGAGCTCAGCTTTCTCTGTCAAAGTAGCACGCACTGAGGAATGTATGGATGTATGGATCAATACATGAATGCAGATGTCCTCATCGCATACGTTACTAAATATTGGCAGATAACGATCGTCAGTAAACCTTTATTTCACACTGTGGTGGTTAACGGTAAACTGTGTAATTAATCCGCGGCTCACTTGCAGGCCGAGCCGTGAGGGGGGATCCGTACGCGTCACGGATCAACAGTGGTCTGTTACACCACTAGTTCTGAGTAGGTGGAGGGACAATACGTTTGTCATATCTCAAACATGCAACATCACCTCTCTCTCTCTCCACCTTCACTACAGGGAGTTGTTCTTGCCTTTTTGTCTATTGGCTTAAGGGGAAGTCCTCATTGGTAAAGAGTCCTGAACCCTTCAACCCCTTTATTTAGAACAGCAGGTTGGTCCTTCAGTCACAGAAATGATCTTACCACAGTGGGCCGGGACTTTTGTGAAGATGACATATGCTTCTCAGCCCTATGAGCCCCATCCAATAGCCCATCCAATAGCCCTCTATTTTCTGATGATCCAGTTGGTTTTTCAACAAAGAGTTTTCTCAATTTTTCTTCAGATTCAATCAACTTTACTTTTCCAGACTCTTTAATGCCATCTACAATAATGCCCTAATCTGGTTCACATTGCCCAACACTTATCCAGTAGACATCGGCCAACACTAATCTGGTAGACACCGCCCAATCCTAATTCGGTAGACATCGTCCATCGTCGACTGCCACTGAACTCTGCATTTTCACTGTAGTATTTAGTTGCAGCTGTCACATATACTTTATAAAAATGCGAGGACACATACGTTGGTAAGTTGCCCCTGGTCATGTGAAATATTTTCTTTGAGAAAAGGGGAAGACTTCCTGTCGACAACATTTCAAGAAAAACACTAAAGGAACTTGATTTGTGCTTTTCTGTTGAACTGTTATAACTGTGTCTGTATCAGAAGCACTCTGGGCTGAACCAAACAGATTCTGCTGCTGGTTCCAGCACCATGAAGATGAGCCAGGCAGCATCTCCAGAGTGTATACAAAGGCTGTGTTTCCATTGGTAGTAGTCCTATTCAAGTTCGGTGAGGGTAACTGAGGGTAAATTCCTTTTTACTTTAAATATACCAATCCAAATACAATTCCTGCTTTCTTACTAAACAGTTGTAATATATTTAATAGAGCAAAGCTCTGTGAAAACTAAAAAACAGTAACATGTCCTCAGATAAAACAGACTTCTTAGTGATGATCTTGTGCATGTTATCCTAACCGTTATAGTTATTATCATAATGTTACAACTTAACATCTGGTTAGTATCAGTCAGTGAATGAATATTTCATATTTACCAAGCAGCTTTCCACGTCAACACCATATACTGTATTTGCGCTATGGGGGGATATCTGAAGGAATATGATGTTGATCTTGTCTTTGAGAGTGTCTGCATAATCAGATATGTTTCCGCTTGGAAACATTCATTCTGGCATTCAGTGCCTGTGTGGATCATTGTATTAGATGTTATTTATAGCCAAGTTGTCTGAAACACACGACAATGTCACGGCTTTCCTCAAAAGCCTCCAGGGGATGTGTGGGTGGGTTATGTCTTCCTTTAAAGTCGTACATTTTGAGGGGTGCTATTTAGTAGATCCAGTAGCCGAGTTGCTACATTGACCAATGTTAAAGGATTATGGATTGAGAACACACTTAAGACAGAGGGATGCTGCTAAGAGCTCATACAATGTGTTTCCATTCATTCCAGCTTCCCCGATTCTGCCAGCCCCGAGCACAGCCCGTTCACACAGGGGAGAAGACTCTTAAAATAGAGATGGGGGGAGGGGGGGGGGGGGGGGGGGGTATGCATTTGCATTACCTTAAGAGAGTGACAGAGATGGAGAAATAAAAGAGCGAACGGGGAAGGAGCTGTTTGGCATTCTTGCTCCTCTGGGGGGTAAAAACTGATAACATCCAGGCCATAGAACAAGGACACTTCTCCTTTCAGATGAGTCACTGTGAGGGCAGCACACACAGGAGGGCAGATCAGACCCCACTGGCAAGCTGCATTTGACTGCTTCATCAAATTACAACAATGGCCCCTCGTGTGTGTGTGTGTGTGTGTGTGTGTGTGTGTGCGCACGCGCGCGCGAGCGAGAGCGAGAGCGAGAGAGAGAGAGAGAATATTTCACAATATTTTCACTACATTTTTGTATGTATATATCGTATAATGTATGAACATGACCTCAATCATTTTTGCTTACCTCGATATTGTCCGTTGTGTTGACATGTCTGTTTGTTTACTTCGCGACCATTATAACATTGCACATTTTTGTTAACTGAGCCAGAGAGCCCGTTTTATTTATTGTTCTGATTTGTGTGATTTTATTATATTTATTTTGTATTTATTTAGGATATTTTAATATATTTTTTTCTCTTTCAATTTCTACTGTCACAAAAGTTCATTACTCAATAACATTCGGGCAACGATCTTTTTAATAATGTGCAACTATTTCTGGGACAATATATTGTCCAACAAAAGTAAGTATCTTGAAAGGCCTTTTCATTGCCATCTTTTATTTAGTCCTTTTATTTGTTATAAACCAATTTATCAAATGTTTTTTACTGCTTTTTACTTTTTTTACTATCCACACTCTAACATCATTGATTATCTACTGCAGCACTTGCTTTTAGAAGTTGAAACCTTTGTGAGCTTTTCAGAGGTAAACAAAAGGTATAAAAAACATACACTACAGGTCCAAGCATCCTTACATCATGCAACTTCCATCACACAATAACCAAGAATGCTCTCTTTTAATGTACATTTTTCATCTTTTTTTTGCTGTAAATTATTATTACTATTATTATATCATGGACATTCAACCCAAGATGTTCTAGGGGTTTGTGGGAAAAGTTTGTTAAGGGCTGCAAACAGAAATACTGAATAAACAACAAAAAGATGTGTTTTTAAATAACTAAATAACGACTAGCCGAATTGAATATATACTGTTATGTAATAATAGTTTTTAGTTCAAATTAGATTGGAAGCATTAAAATTGTACAACATTTATTATGAAGTTATCTCATCATCATCATCATAATATAATTCCACCAAAAGTGATAAACATTGAATTAATTTAAAGCCCTGTATTTATACTGTTGTTTGTCACTATGACACTGTACTCTGGCTCACTTCGCCCAAACACTCTACATATGGCTCTGGTAATGGGATGGTGTTATGATGCATCAGCAGCTCAGAGAGCTTTTACAACCTGACATGATATTATTGCTGAGCCCAGAAAACCGCATGTGAGCGCTCCACGTCTACGGTAAGTGCACCTCTCTGCTGTCCAGGGAAAACATCCATCTTCTGCTCCACAGATCACTGCCTGGTGAGCTGAGACTGTTGAATGTACAGTACATAAATGACATCATGCACTGTCACACTACGACAACAGCTTTCGACAATAGAGGAGGGTTCAAGCCATATCAGCGTCACCGTAAAATCACAAGTCCATGAAAGCCTTGGGGAGCTAAAAAATGCCACTTAATCTCCCCAAAGACTAAACTGACCTCTAAAATAAACATGACCAGTGCTGACGCACAGTAAACAATTGCTTCACTCTCACGTATTGCTCTCTAATATGCTGGTAATTGCCTTGCTGTCTTATAGAAAACATAAATTCACATCTTATAGAAATGACTCTGACCCGTCTGGGATTAGTGAGGGGACAGTTGTTTTTTTTTTTTGCTGCAGTGTATTGAGAAAAAGAGGATACGTTTAACAGTCCTTCTCTGCCCTTCCCAGTTCCATTAATTCCAGCATGTAGCTTTAAGAGAGTCTGACCCAGAATAATCACTGTTTTCAAGAGGAGGTCAGCAGTGATGTACTGTATTGCTGAGACAGCCTCAAGTAGGGAAGCACTTAACAGTTGAACTTAACTACGTCTTTGTAAAAGAGAAGCAACGCAAGCAAAGGTACTAACATACACCATCATAATAACAATTAACTGTTTAACCGACCTAATTCATTTTGATGGATTAATGCTATCAGTTAAACAGTTAAAAGGAACTTTAAGTGAGCCTGAGCCAGAGGTGTTGGAATCTTTTGGGCTAACCCCCTTCCCTTTAATCAGCCAGTAGCAAGTAAGACATAGGAGCTTGGCTTGGGTCTCGATGAGTTGTAGCATTTATTTACCGGCAAATAAGCTGCACACACAATGCACTGCTACGTTCACAGCTATACTGACTTCACACTCAACGTCACACAAACGCGCGCTCTCTCTCTCTTGACAGGACACTCACTTATGTTACACCGGACTTGCCATACACTGGTAGAAACCCTGAGAGTATGCAAGGCGGTAACACAGATTACTGGGAAAGTGGCACAATTCGCCACAACAATGCAAGCAACATCGTGGCTGCCAACTCTTCAACCGCAGCACCTCTGCATGCAAGGCACTGATCTGTACGGTTAACGGTTAGTGAACGGTTATAGAGGGTTGGCTATCGGTCAGGAAAAAAAAAAATCATAATTTGCATCCCTAATCAAAATACTAAGGCCAGTGGTGATATTTTACATATAGGTTTAAAGTGAGTTCACAGGCACACACAAATACAGAAATGTAAGCCCCCGCTGAAGAGGAAAGAAGTGAACAAGTTGCAGACATGCTCTGAATGAGACAGAACCGAGTTGTACGAATGGTATCATGTTACACACCTGTGTCCACCAGGCAGTGTCAGCGCTAAAGAAAGGTCTGGCTCCACATATTATCATTCTGGCATATGGTAAAAATGCTTTGGCTTGTTTGTATTTCTTTAAACCAATCACAATTGTCTCGGGCGCCACTAAGCACAAGATGCAGCAACGGTGCCCTTGCTAAATAGATTGTGTGAAATACGCAGCTATTGGCCGGCTCATACCACGTGTCTACTTCCTGTGAAACAGGCTACACTGCACATCTACTATACAGCCTACTATACAGTGAGCCTAAATAGTCAACTATTCAACGATGCGTTCTAAGGAGCCTGATTCGACGGCCAAGCTTGTAGTCAAATCGCCCCAGTGACAGGAGAGTGTGGTAATGAAGCAAAGGATGATTCATCATTCATAAATAACGACAACGTAGGGCTTCGGTTTCAGAAACAAAGAATAAATATATTTACCAGCGCACTCAAATAGGAAAGTAGCCCCATCATTCTCTAAAATCACCTGGGGTAGGCACATAGAAACAGCTGTTTGTGGCGCTATAATAACAATATTTTGGGAGGCCAGTAATGCAGTAGCTGCATGCTCAAGGACTTCTCGTAATTGCGGTGACTCACACTTTCTCAAAACACCTTTTATTGCCTGGTTTGTACTGCCATTGACCTCATTGACCACTGTTTACCAGCCCCCAGCTAGTAGCGGCAGCTAGGAATAACACTGCTGAGTGCATCAACAACCCCCATGCCCATGGACACAGTGCGGAAGTAGTTTGAACACGATTATTGTTCTGGACGGTGTGTTTGGCTAACCGTTAGCTAACGGAACTCGTTTTTACCGTTTTTATATAGATACTTAAAGCTCAGAGGAGAATCAACAAGCTGCTAAAAACCGATTCGACAATCAGTCGACTTGACAAACCAGATTCAACAATCTAAAATCTTTGTCTGGAACACCCTTAGGCTACAACCAACAGTTCGGGAGGCAGGAGGAGGCCTATTGGTAACCTGTAAACAACGTAGAACAATGTTGTAGCCATGCACATGCCATGTTTACTAGGCAACCATGAAGCTTGCCTTCGTTTAGAGCTGTCAGTAAATAACAAACTGTCTCAGGTGTGACTGACTTTAAGAGTAATACGTTTGTAGTGCCACTGACTGAGATTGATGGGGTACAAGGTGTAAGAATTTCAGCCTTTAAATATCTCAGGATTGACAGTCAACAACCTTACATTTACTGACGGCGCAGCTTCTAAAGCCAGGAAACGTTAAACAAAATAACATCGATCATCGTGTCCTTTTTATGAGTCAGAATGTCAAGTACTGCTACAAACTTTAGCACATCCTAAAGACAGCGAGTGAGTTAAACACCAGTAGCAAAACCTAACAATGATCTAATCATAAAGATGACTCAAACTATACATACACTTAGAATGCAACATCAATTTAACCTTTCAGGAGGGGCAAAATACTGCAACACAAAATCTGAACAATAAGTATAATTGTTTTCATGTGTACTGTTTATATCATTTGTAAAGCCACTGGAGGCCCATTAATGCACATGACTATATAATCTCTTCCTTCCTTGTCACAAACTGATTTCATTCATATACAGTATTGCGGTTTTAATTTTGCTGTAGCTTTATCTTCACTGTGTGTGTGTGTGTGGGGGGGGGGGGGGGGTAAAGCAGACGATGGGGCTGGGGACGTTTGGGACATTTAGAGTATAGAGCAAAAGCGAGGCTCTTATATTGCGCGGTGCTTGCAAAGAGCAAAACTCTCGAGGGAATATGTGGAAGCTTAAATCCTACAAGCTCCAGAAACACACTTACTCTCTCACACACACACACACACACACTGCCTGACCATTCTGCTCCTCTTAATACACCTGTCTCTCAGGTGTTCCTCCTCCTTTTGCATTGTTCTCTACACACACTGGGGACAACGAAGAAATGAAACCATGGGTGGCGGCATAAAAAGCTCTACATTATTTAGAGAATAAAACTTGGCGGTCTGGATGGAATATTTATAGCATAAAAACAATATACCAGCTATTTGCAAGTTTCACAACCTGTCATCCTCTTATCCATTTACCTGGAGAACTGACTCTGCCAAGACCTGCAGTATTTGTAACAAACATTTGTACCTCCGATATTTCACCAAGCAAAGCTTTTAGGCCGCACTAGCGTCTGTTGGTTGGATCGGGCTCAGGGTCTGGACAACTTTTGGATGGATTGTCGTGAAATTTTGGGGGAGACATTCCAGGTTCCCAGAGGATAAATCCTGTTAACTTTGTTGATAGTTTGACCTTTCATAGGTCAAACCCACCACACTACAAGAAAATAATGCGTTAAAAAAGCCTCTTTTTTTTGCAATAAGGTGAACAGCACTTAAGGGTTAGTCAGTTGAAATACATCATGAATAAATTAAATGGAGAAATAATATGCTCTCATATTATCATTCATGAAATCTAAGGTTAAGAGGACATTGCTCATAATTGTCTCAAACAAAAGAGAGCATGAATTAAATACATATCTATGACACAACTCTACACGTAATGTTATTCATAGTGGACCGAGGTATTTACTGACGCCTCGGTGTCATAGAAAGTTATCCTAATCTCACCTCACCACCCTTTCACTCTGTAATGCATTGATCGCTGAAACCGGACAGGAAGATCAGAGCTAGAGCAGGGGCGACCGTGGCTCAGTGGTCCTTCAATAAGAGGATCGGCGGTTCGATTCCCTGGCTCCGCTAGTCCATGTCAATGTGTTCTTGGGCAAGACACTTAACCCCAAATTGCTCATAGGCTGTGTGTGAATGGGTATGAATGATGAACTAGTCCTGATGGACAGGTGCACCTTGCATGGTAGCCCCTGTCATCAGTGAATGAATGGGTGTGAATGATGACATGTAGTGTTGAAGCGCTTTGAGTGGAAGACTAGAAAAGCGCTTTATAAGTACAAGTAAACCATAGCTGCAGTACATTGTAATCCAAGTGTCTCTTGAGAGGTCACGCCTAAATTGACCGGAATCATCTCCACTTGCACGAGGAAATGAAACCCAGACAAGGGAGTGTAATCAAGCGAACAGTTTGAAAGAAACACCCAACTGTCATTTAGGAAAACATATAGCCATTATGAAGGCTGAACTTCTCCGAGAAATGTGTTATTAATAGGAAAAATATGTCAGCGCTGCCATTCCAGTCCAATAAACTCAATAAACTGTTAATGATAAGGCAAATTGAAAATATCAGAAGGTATACAAAATTCTGAAAGGAGCTCTCTGCAGCCTTGATGAATGGTGCTGCATATTGGATAGTTATGAATTATGAGGCTACATGACTTCCTCCATTGTTCCATTTAAAACTCATTTTAACTGGCACCTGGGCCACGGTCCTGGACACAATGGGATCTGTTGTGACACTGAAGGCAACCTTTAACACATTGTTGAACTAGTGCTTCACAAATTGTCGGACTCGGAGGTAAATTCTTCACCAAAGGAAAGCACTAAGCCTAATTCATCACAATTGTCTGCAGGCTTTACTGTGTGTTAATACGTTGACGTGTTTGAGAGGAAGAATGAGAGTGAGAATACTTCTGCTTTCCAAAAACATTCTCACACAGTACAGCGTGCAGCGCATTAGGACGTCTCTACAGACATCAGCACCTTTCTTATCCACCATCATTCTCACAGACAGTATCATTCTGTGGCAGCAGCTCAAAATGGACCATTAGCAAAATGCTCTATTGTTATTTTAATCCAGTTCTGCTCATTTTTTCGCCCGCCTTTGCTCGGCGCTTTTTTTTCCTACTCTCACGACTCCCATTGTGCGAAGCACTTTTCAGGGATGAGGCTCCAACGGCCTTTTTAATTTCTGAGAGAAGCTCATGGGGGGGTGGCAGATCCTGGAGGTTTAGGCCCTGATGTCTGAAAGCTAATGGCTGATAAACCTTGTGCTTTTATATGCACATTATCACAACCAGATGTCACAGGATGGAAATGTGTTGTAAGGTTATTAAAATCCCATCACACCCATAATTACTAGGTCGCTACAATCAATGTTTTTACGATTAAAATGAAATGAAGATACAGTATATCGGACTTTGACTACACTTTTTCTTATTTCTGCTGAAAAATATATGAATATCACCAGCCGTATTGTTTAATGATTACAACAAATAATACATTTACAATGCCTTATGATTATGGAACAACAATGTGTTCATTGTTGACAAGTGGCAGGAGAATATACATGATAATACATCTAATTATGCTACATACCCGGTACAACACAGTTACGGATGTTATTCTCAGGCATGTGACTTAACTTATATTTACTGAGCTCATACATCATCTTGTAAGGGCTCCAGAGCTCATAAGGCATTTAATTGCAATATGAGCAGGGTCTGCAGGAATAAATACCAAATACTTCAACAGTGTCACCCCTGGAAAAAATAATGCTCGTGACATTTTCTGATATAATTATGATCATTATCTTGTAATTATAATGTATTATGGTGATATTTTACTTAATGACCAACATTAAAGTGCTACACATTTTCTGATCTTTTCACACTTGCATGCATGCACCAGATAGTCTAGCAAACGAGCATTTTGCCCTAGTTGAGGGCTGTATTTGTGCCGTAGTTCTGGAAGTATTTGCGTTTCATGCAGTACTGCCGAGGGGGTTCATCCTGTCTCCGTTGGAGCTGTGATACCTCTGAGTCTCTATTTGCAGCCTGTTGAATATGCAGTGGCTTTGCTGGAGCTGAGACGGGCTGTATGCTCAAGCTTTGAGACTACGCGACAGGGCAAATACAGCCAAACATGTACACACACCCACACACTCACCCACACGCTCACACAAATGGCTCTGTGGAGGCTAACTCTATAGCCAAGATACACAGGAATCACATTACTTATTCCCCCTATGTTTGCCACTTTCTATTTTGTTGATTATGAGGGCTTAATCTTCCTGGATCCTGCTCCGGCTAAGTGATCCATTCTGCCGAGTGACATAAGTTTTGAGTCTGAGTGTTCACAAGCGCCTTTCTCAGGTACTTTATCCCCTGTACAACAAACAGAATCCAACATTTAAAATTCAGTAATAGTTATCCATAAGTCCTTAATTTAGACATGACCTATTATCCAGGAAACAAGTGACTTCTTTAGAGGTCAAAAACAATGGTGGAGGGGAAGCTGAGAATCATATGTGTCGATAGTAAAACTTCTGTTTTGACATGTTATTTCGGAGAGTGCCAGTGTCCTGTCTTCCAATGGACTTCTACAATGCGTTTCACCTCATCACATCTGTTAAATAACAATACCCTAATTGGAATTATCCCCATGCGTTGGTTGTGTTTTTTCAGAGACCAGCTGCATGGCGGTTGTTTAGCTTTGAAAAACACAGGCTCTGAGGTGTAGGAGTTGAGCTCTCCTCAGCTGATATCCTGTATTAGGGAGATAAATACCACAGTTGGCTCTCCAAAGAGTTCCAGAGATTTATGGATTGCTTCTGTGCAGCAGGCCCCTGGGAGGCAAATATTCTATGAAATCTTCCATATGTTTTTGTACTGTACAACACACACACACACACAGACCCCATCCATGCCTGTAAGGCTAAACAGTGGCAGCTGCTACTATGGTTGAAGTGTAAGAAACATTGTTGCATCGCTGACTTCGGAACATAGTACAGAGTGGAAAACATAAGAAAAATAGAAAGGGAGGAGAGTGTATGGCTGTGTTCAAAATCACATACTGCCTCCTACATGCTGCCTGCTAAATGAATGATTAAGTCTGCCATTACCAGCAGACTATTCACAGTAAGCAGTCAGTCCCGTCTCTGAAAATGTCTCGGCAAATATTCAAACAGGCGTCATTTGGATAAACTGACCACACATTGGGGATCTAAACGGTTACTTTTTCACCTGAAAATATGTTAAAACATAATAAAGTGACACATTACCAGCTTTGAGCCTGGCTCAAAAGAGACGCTGTGGGCCAGTTGAGTATAACCAGTAAGCGGCATTTCTCGCTTTCACAAAATTCACAAACTATGCAGTTTGATTGCACTAGATATTCAATTTGACATCATAGTTATTATGAATAGTAATTTAGTATGCGATTCCAGATGTGTGTGGTTTGAGGGTGTCCAGGATGCAACAGCCAGGGTGTTGCATCATCCCATTAATTACCCTCACTGCAGTGTACATGACCCACATGCTTAGAAAGATAAGCAGGGCTGTAAAGAGCATGGGAATAGGGTGAAATAGAAAAAGAAGGGGGAAAAGGATCAGACTAGCAGGACAATGCCCCAATCAGCTCAGCCTCTCACTGTCAACGTTTTTATTATTTTGGCCCAATTATTAGGGGGGAGCTTTCTTTTGTTCAGTTATGAAGTATTTTTCGTGGGAAGTGGCCCGCTGAGAGGCGCCCACCTGTGCCTGGAGAAGGCCAGTAAGTGGGAAGGGCCATGACGGATAAATGTGATCCTTTGTAGAGGCAGTATTGATCCGGCAGAAGGCTCGCTACATGAATCAAGTATGAGCTCTGTACCGTTAGTTCCTTCATGCTGCGATGGATGTGCTTCAGTGCAATAGAAATACACACTTTCTCGAGTAGCCCAAACTGGACAAGCTGGTCATTAAACCCAATCAGGCTGAGGGATGCTGGCACTTTTGTGGGCTCTGAATGAGGGGCTTTTAGCTTAGGAAGACAGCAGTGTCATTGTTGGCCCAAGTAGCTCATAGATCCATCTTAAAATAACCCATATTTAACACTAATTTGCCACTCTCAAATGATCATCATTAGGTTAGGGTTCCTTAAGCTGTCACCCAGTTAAACCTGCTCAGAAACCTGCCTTAAGAAGCTGTTAGTCCACCTCTGAACAACAATTAGTTTTACATGTTTTTAGTGGAAAGGTTTACTGTCCCAGGACGGTCTGAATCCTGTTTCACAGTATTTTCAAATCCAAAAAGAAAACTATACTTATAATCATTGCTATGTGTTGTGATTTTTCCAAAAGCTATATGAGCTGAGTCCTCTCATGATAAGCATCCTTTATGCAGCCATGTGGCCGTTATGGTCCACTTCTGCCTGTCTCTAACTCATCCTATGTCTCAATGGCCGTACTGAGCAACAGCAAGTTTCTCCCTTGTCTTTCTCTCTTGGTTGTATTTCCAAACGGCATCCATGTCTGTTTTGTATCTTATACTATTTCACAGGGACAACCTGTTCTGGTCCTTCTGGATTTAACAGACTGCTGAGCACAGGGTATTTACGACACGCACACACACACACACTCTCACACACACAGACACACACACACACATCTCCAGAGGATAGGATCTCAGAGAGGCAACACAGCCTATTTCCCTGCAAATTAGGTTAATCACGCTCCAGAGAGGCCCAGTTAATAATCCTCATTGAGGCTATTAAGATGGCACCTAAATCACAGGAATATCTGTATATCTGATGGACCCGTCCACAGTAATGCCACGCTTAGACCCGCGGGTCTTGGAATAGCTAGTGAGGACGGGTCATACGCCTGACGCTGCTACTTTAGACTGATGATGTCGTGCAAGGGCAATTGTTTCTCACCTCAGTGTGGAGTATAATAATACGATATATTAGGAGCCTTGTTTCATTAAGCCAGTGATATTAATCTCAGATACAAAGCAGTTTTCTTTTTCAAGCGGGTATAAGACACAGAATACTAAACACATGATCACCAGGAATATCAACGCACATAAATTTGCATATCATTTGCGAGCTCCAGATTCATTCAAGCCACTGCCTCTCTTTTTCTTCCTTATGTTCAATCACTTGACATATCACAGTTACCCCATCCCCATTAACTACAGGAATTTATCCAGGACAGAAAAAGCCAGACACGTGGAGGGTCACCTGGATTTAACATATTCGGTCGTAGGCAAGTGGAAACTGACAAGTGAAGCCCTCCTGAAAGGCAACTGGTGTCTCTGGCAGTTATATTTTGCAGCTGCAGTGTGCCGAGGCCTGATTGCATCTCCAGTGCCTCCGCGTTATGAGAGCTCACCGTGGGGAACCTAAGACTGTGTGACGTTCATGAAAGATTGAGCCCGGAGATGCCGAGCCTGGGAGAGATGAATCCCTGCTGGTTAGCCCTCAAGTGAGACACTCTCTGGTTCGGGTTAGTTATAATCCTGGACCATTACAGGAACTAAATTTATCGTCTTTGAGATACTACATGTATGAAACTTGAGAAACGTTGACTGGAAAGTGTCACATTTAAGAGGCAACGCAGCATGCAAGCTCACAGGACGTGTTGATGTAGTGCGTCTTCCTACTGGCACTTTTGCTTTCCATGTGCATCCTCCTGAGTAATACTTATATGCTTTGGTAGTTCATGCTGTAGAGGGAATTAGGCTTTGCACACTATTCATCCAATGAACCAACCTCTTGCCATTGCCAAAGTTTCAGTGTTGTGTGTTTTGATGAGGATAAAGCACCTCTTCAATCTTACTTGTGAAATAGATTTTTAATTAAATTTTGATGCTTCAAAAGGCTTTCAACAAGCAACTGTGTTCCGCCAACATATTTCAAGTGCTCTAACCATACCTATAAAATACATACATTCATGGAAAATTATTCAACCACTATTTTGACCATTGATCTCAGTAATTTATACACTCATTGATCCCAGCTTCACAAATTTTGCACTTTTATTTAATCGCAAACTGAATATCTTTGGACAATTGGTTAGACAAAAGAAATAATTTGAAGACAACTTCAAATTGTGTGCAGGTTATGATGGGCATGTTTTACTATCTTTTGACATTCAAAAACAACAACAAAAAATTGATTATTCAAACTTTATTGCAGCTCCTGCCCTTTCTTTGCAGTGAGTCAAAGCTGGGCAATATAGTTCAAATAGTCTATGGAATATATTGCCATAGCTTTATATATCACACTGCGCTAAATGTATGACAAATCACTCATAAAAGAAACACATTAATATCCAAGTGTTCCACTGTTTAGCATCACTTTAGAGAAAACTACACTCAATTAAAATAACTGAAACTAAAAACGACTGAATGAAAATCTATAAGCGATTATACTGAATTACCCCCCAGCCCAAGTCCACAGGGTGTCTTAATCAGACGTCTTGCCCAAATTACATAAAGAGTAACTACAGTGGCTGTCTTTAAAATCCACGGCTTTAATCTACTGAGGAATCCATCCATCCATCCTCCTCTCTAGGCTGCCAAACTCAGTGCTGTTGCATTTACACCCACACATCAAGTTGCTGTAGGTGGTCTGTTCTTTGTTCCAACAGGTACAGAAGCTGTCTCTACATTATGCTCACTGCTCGTTTCTTCTTGTTGTTTTTTTTGTTATTTTTTCAACTAATAATGATAAACACAACCAATACTTTATCCCACACACTAAATGTCTTGGAAACCAAACACTGCCATCATAATAAAGGACAATCACAAGCAAATACAGTATTTTAGCCTGCGATGGCAAACAGCAATCTGGAACATGGTGACTTATTACAAACGAGAAGTCCATAACATCAGTTCCCGCTCACCCTCGCATCCCATTTTGACATTCCACATCATGTCAGCAAGCAGCAGGGACATTTCTAAGGATGGAAATTGGTTTCTCTGTGCCTCTCACCGATCAATCTCGAGATATGGGAACATGAATGCATTTCATTTCATCATCTTATGCAACCGCTCTGTCTACGGCGTGCATTGCCATTAGCCTGCCAGGTCAGCTCTAAGATGTAGCTACAGTGTGAGTCATGCATTATAAATGAACGGCTGAAAATGGGCAAGAATTAGAGCCACTGGTGGGGGAACGAGATCCAGCAGGTGGGCAAGAGGAATGCCACCGCTGGCAGGTTTGGTCTCATTTCACAGTGTGTCATCACCTCTAAATCTCTTTTATGGCAAATTTATGAGCTCAATTTTAGCTTTTGTTTGCAGACTCTCTAACTGAGTCAAAAGTCTGTAAACTGGTCTTTATACTGCTTAAGTAAGGATACATTTCACTCATCATAAAAACAAAGAAAGTATCCCTTTTTTCGTTTGTTCTATGCCTAGATCATTTTTAATTGTCATATAAGAACAGAAGGTGAAAGGAAGCAAAGCGTGAGTGGATGTTGTGATGGATGAAGTAAAACTCCATCTACAAGGCATCCTCTCCTCTATATGGGATCAGCACTATACTCAGTGCACCACATACCAATACTTCCATATTATATATTCATATATTTATCAGACTCCCAGAGCCAGAAGGTGTCGTGTATCTTTTCACCGACTTATTTACCTTGTGAATTCCGCGTTTTTGTATGAGAAACGCGTGCATGTTTGTTTCTCACAAGTGAAAGAGGGAGCCGGCAGACCTAACCTTGAGGCTGTGCGTGCGCGCGCGCGTCTGTACGTGTGTGTTTTGAGCGCGCGCGTGCTTCTGTGAGTGTATGTGTGTTGCTTGCGCCGTACTGTTGGCGACCCCCAGCGTGCAGGATGTGAAATGTTCGATCATATTCTATGCTTCAAACAACACTAAACATATCCACATACAGCCTCCGCGGTGTTAACACTACAATGAAAAAGAGTCGGTATATTTGAAAACTGTGGTACAGAAAACCTACGTTTGCACTTTTTGTTAACAGACCTATCGATACATATAATCCACTCATCGATTCCAGCAGACTCATAACTTGCAGTGGCGTAGATGAAATAACTAAGACAGCATGTTGTCGAACAGCTTTGTCAAATGTGAATTTATCATATAACATCTACGTTTCTCGTTCTCCACTGTAATAACTATGACATTAAATTAAAAATGTTCGTGTCTTACCTGCGCGCAACACTCCGTTTTATCCACATTGTTCTCGGCTGCCGAATCCGACTCAGTCCTTCAAGTAGCCTCCCATTGAGATGGGTTTCCTCCAAAGTCGACAGTAGCTGCTGAAAACACTCAAGTGACGGACCTTACTCCGGCTGTCAGCAACGCAACCATCATTTAAGACATATCCTTCAACGTTGCGCACGTCAAATTCCTCCAATACCGCTGCCAAACCCCACTCAAAATACCAGAACAACAGTCAGGTCTCTTTTAAATTGCGCGTCAATTGTTCTGATGGCGAAAAATCTGATCAGTTAAACGGAGAGGGGCTCGTGCGTGCAGGCGGACAGGTGAGTTGCGGGAAACCGACAGAGGTACCCTCAAACTTTGCCTTCATGGAAATCTTTCATATCCCCCCCCTCCGGCTGTAAAGACAAAGGTGTAAGATGCTGCGAGCAAAAAAAATAAAAAGGCATGTAGTTGGCATCCTCGTCGCTGAAATTAAAGCGCACATTCTCCTACATTGTTGAAAGGAAGACGAACGTCCAAAGAATTGAGGTTGTAAGATGAGGATGATCGGTCCTCTGAAGCACGGAGGAGACAAGTCACCGCTGGTAGGGGGTCCTCATTAGCCACATCACATCTCTGGCGGCGTTGAGCGGTGCGGAGGGGTTAGACAAAGTAACGAAAACACACAAAAAGAAGAAAAATAGGTGCAACTGAAAAAAAAAGAGGAGGAGGGGAAACGACGGAGGAGAATCCTGGAGGTTGAGAGTTGCTTCAGAGGAGTTGGAGAGAGCGGGAGTGAGAGTTTGTCGTTCGAGAGGAGAGGAGGCTGGTCCGCCTCCTGCTGCTTCTCTTCTTCTCTCAGACTGACGAACGACCTGCTTGCTGAGCACCTCGTGGCTGTGACGTCATTTTAAAGACAAAAATGCCATGTGCTGGAGTGCCTCACTTCATATGGGTGGAGTGTCTCTCACGTCGCGTCAATCACACTCATGAGTGTCGGATTAGGCATATATGTTAAAGTGTCTTTTTTTTTTTGGGGTAGGGGGGGGGGGGGTACTTCAACCCAGGTCTGAGCCAAAGTCCCCCCACTGCATAATTTTGAAAAATGCAAAAAAATAAAAGTGGGCAAGGGGTTGAGAGGTGAAACCACGCCCACTAGCTAGCTACAGTAGCTTGAAAATAGCTATATGGCAGGGGGAATGATTTTTGATGGGTTTACTGTTTATCAGACCACATATGAGACTGAGTTACCCTCTACCTCACTCCCTGCAGCTGGGAGACTGCTTTGCCGGGAGGAGAGGGACCATCGAGGCTGTAGCAAGTTCAATACAGCCAGCATGAACCATAGATTCTCGGTACCGTCCATTTGCTCTCCTCTCGGCTGTAGACCCCTGGTGGTGGGGAGCAGCGACACACCGCTGTCGCTGACCATCAGCCCGCTTGCTAATCCCGCAAACATAGCTATGATCGCATGGCGGGATTTAGCAAGCGAACGTTAGCTAGCTAACTAGCCAGACACTAAATGGGCTGTGCTGTGATTGTAATGCTACACAGTGGTCACTGAAATAATTAGGGTTAGAGGAGAGGGGTCTGATTAGAAGCCATTGACATTCTTTCATTTCATCACATTAGTCCCAAACGGTCCACTCTACCTCAGAATCGGCCTTGCAAGATTAGTATGTTATTAAAACAGCAGATGGCGTTTTGAGCCATTTTTAACCATGAAATGCAGATTTTTATGACAATAATAACACCAGCTGAGGTGTTTCATCAAAGTACAGTCATGTCATTTAGTTTATAACTTGAAAAACATGTTTAAGTCTGCAGTTACTCTTTCAGGATATAGGTTGACTTGACTGCTGAGACATTTCACTCAGAAACAAAAATGCCAACCTCACGGTGTCATTAGAACTGAATTCAGGGGATCACTCGTCTTCTGTGGGCCACCGTTGACTTTTTCCAAAAAAATTCATGGCAATCCAGCAAATAGTTGTTCTGTTATTTTAGTCCGGACCAAAGCGGTGGACAGACCAACGCTCCAGTATTGCCATCCTTAAAGACATGCCGCGGGGTGGCAACAATAAAACAAAAGTGCTACATATTTTACAATGTTTGCAGATTTAGATTTTGCCTGGAGCATTGAAAATGCTTCGAAAAGCTTTACTTTGTACAGATGTTGGCTGCTCCTTTTACAAAAAAAAGAACATATATATATATATATACAGACACACAGTCAGAATTCAGGAAGTCACAGATGTCAGGATCCATCCCATCACCCTGAGCTTCAGAGTAGTGATACCGTAACTTCTAAGCTGAGGTTAACTGTGTTGTTCGCAATATCTACCAGCTGAATGCTGAAGTGACAGCTACTTTTCTACCGTCTTTCCCATATGAGACGAATACAGCATTAAACTGTCATCCTGCAGGCTTTTTGCACACATGTACTGCAAGATGTCAGCGGGAGGCAAAATCCCATTACATTAGAATCAATGTGCTGATGTGACCGCGCAGCGAGATAGGTGAAAATATTACCTATGACAAGATCAGCTCTTGCGTGAGAAAAATAGAGAATGTGGCGGCCTTTCATGTACAGCTCGGGGTCAAAGTGTCAAACCGATGAACACATCGCACCTGTTTTAGCCTTTGCGAGTGCTCTGGCCTTTCCTGGGATAAAAAAATAAATAATTTACAAGGCTGAATTGTTTATGCTCAATGTATTTGGACTTGTTTTGTGCACAACTTCTCGACTAGAGAGATTCATAATTATACCTGGGAAAAAAATGTGCCTCGCCTCAGGTGTGGTTGTGTAGCTCTGTCGGGGCTCCTCAGGAAAGCCTTGATCAGCGTATTTTGTCGAAATGAACGCAGGCGCTCTCCTCCCAATCAGATGAAGAGCAGCTGTTTACAAAATTGACTGCTCCACGCATGATGAGGCAACTTTCCTCCCCTTTCTAATTGTCGCCATAAAGCACACTTCTGTCAAATAACCCTCATTACTGCATTAGTGTGTATACATTCTGATCCAAGTGGATACCTCTCTCTCTCTCAAGGAAGCCCATCAGCAGCTCCCCAGCAGATGGGAGCTGCCGTCGCTCTCTTCCCCTCTGTCACCTCCTCCATCCATTCCCCTCGTATTTAACGCTCTCTCCCCCACACTCACTGTTTTGCATGTTGTCTTCAACGTGTTGCGTGTGCTTGTGCGTGCACTCGTGCTCACGCGCATGTTTGTTTCCGTTGGGTTCCCGTGCGAGCATCATAAGTGTGATGCAGCGTGAACAGGCTTTTTTTCTTTGCCTCGGAGAAAGAGTCACAGGTTGTCATGCATGTCGAAGACTGTGGGTGGCTTCAGCTCACATGGACCTAAACGCAGCATACTGAACATCTGTTGTGTAAGCCATTAACACCCCGCCTCGAGAGTGTGAATTAGAAGGAAGAGGGATTTGAGTATTGCTGTGTATCTGCTAAGCTGGATTGAGTCATTCTGTACAGCAGTTGTGGGCACAGTTTAAGTGTGCAGGGTGAATTGGATGCTTCAGATGGGGGGTTTACGGCCGTGGTCTTGCTGGGGTTGCAGACAGCAAATATAGAGACTTTTACATGGCAACAGTTCAATCAACTATCCGTCTGGCCTTCCTTTCTAAACCCTTTTTTTTTTCTTTACCTCAGGAAACAGTTGGCGATGTTCTCTGTAGCTGTCTGAGGCTTTAATCCGAACTGAAATGCCCACTGGCTTTGACGTTACAGGGAACCTTTAGATTATAATTATAATAATAATAGATTAATTCAAACCTACAATCATTTTTATTTATTTATTCAGATGGGGCAGTACACATGAATCAACATCAGTTTGATGTACGTTAAGCTAAAAGGGGAATTGTAATGTCCATCCGAATGTCAGGTTGACAATGATCATTTTATATTTCATCTCTAAATGTATTTATTTGTCCTTACTTGTAACCTGGAAGGTCAGAGTTTAGTTGCTAGGGCTGGTGCGTTAAAGCTGCATCATTGTTTTCCTACATTTTTGTTTAGCTCACCACACTATGACCCTTAAACTGCTAAATGCTCCATACACCAACTAGTGTCGTCTGTCTTGTGGGCCATACGCCAAAATCACCCCAGATAGCGTCAGGCTCGCCACAATAATTACATTTTCCTGCGGCCAGGACGTGTTCATTTGTTTCAGTTCTTTGTGACATTGGTCAACATGTCACAGGAGTCACAGGGTTCTCTTTACCGGTTGGCTGGTCTGTCCGCAATTCGCCGCCAAAAGCTAAACTCTACAACATCAGGAGGATTCGCCCCTTCCTCACTGACGAGACGGCTCAGGTGCTCATCCAGGCTCTTGTCATCTCCCTGCTGGACTACTGCAACTCACTACTTGCCGGAGCCCCGGCGTCGGCCATCAGACTTTCTCCCACACAACTTCCCTTCTCCGTTCTCTACACTGGCTACCTGTAAGAGCTCGCATCCAGTTTAAGACTCTGGTGCTAGCCTACAGGGCAGTGAATGGAACAGCTCCTTCCTATCTCCAGGCCATGGTCAAGCCCTACACCCCCGCCCGACCACTTCGCTCTGCTGCCTCGGGGCGATTGGTTGCCCCGTCGCTCAGAGGTCCCTACGGCCGATCGACCCGGTCACGGCTGTTTTCTGTCCTGGCCCCACAGTGGTGGAATGAACTCCCCGCTGACGTCAGGACAGCAGAGTCGCTGCCCATCTTTCGGTGCAGGCTCAAAACTCACCTCTTCAAGAAGTACTACCCTGAGCCTTCCACTCAGCCCTCATTGTGTTCGTATTAGTTTGTTGCACTTATTGTATTCGTATTAGTTTGTTTCTGCACTGTACTTTGGCACTGGTTTATGCTCTTAGATGCTTGTTTAATAAAGGAGATGCACTTATGACTTCTGGTGACTAGTAGTTCTTTTGAATACCTATGTTGAATACACTTATTGTAAGTCGCTTTGGATAGAAGCGTCTGCTAAATGACTGTAATGTAACGTAAACTCTCCTCAACTTTTAGTTTGGACGCACTTCGCCGTGTTATCAAATGGCTGCAGCTCGCTTAGCTCGGGGTGGCGGCCGCTTCTCTTCATAGACATTGCGCAGCAGCTCTCCGCAGGCCGCACTTCATCGCTGCTTTGGTGTGTTTTTAGCCTTAAGAGAAAAAAGAATGAGCAAAAAGGAGGATTAAAACGCTCTGTAGAAGTGACTGAATCTCAGTCAGGTGATAATGGTCTCTGGGTCTGCTACTGAGACTGACATCTATCACATTACACACAGTGATTCAATTTATTAATATACAAATATTGATCAGTGCAGCTTAAAGGAATCAGGGAATGTCCCTGCACTTATAGGATAGCACTGGTTTGCACAGTCAGGGGAAAGAAAAAAAGACAACCTTTTATTTTTTAGTTCAGTATTCATTTATTTACAGTATACCAGTAACTTTAGTAAATACAATTTAATTACAATGCTCGATTTGACTTTAAATCCAATATTACCAAGTCTTTGACAGTATCTACTCTCTTGCTGAATACCACTCAAATAATAAATACAACATCCTAAATGGACAGTGTTTACCATAATCTATAGACATACTTCAAGACACGGTACTGAGCTTCCTCACCAAATTACTCCATAATTAACAGATACATTAGGAGATGTTTAAATGTTTAAAATGCAATTACACCCACAGAGATGTGCTCGTTTTTTCTAATCTCCCTGTTGCAGCACCACCATACAGGGTAATGGTATTTTAACATAAACATATATGGTTTTAGTGCAAGTGGCTCCATTGCATTGATTGTTGTACAGTACATTCAACACAAACTCAATTTAAATGTGTCAATACTGGGTACCTTTTCACAGGTATATTCGGTTTATATTGTATATATTTTACTGTAAGATTGTTTTTTTTATTACCAGGAATGAATGGGAATACGCAGGGGGGATTTTCAAAGTTCATGCTCGACTGTGTAGTCTGCTGTTACATCACTGAGTTAATTGAGCATACTGAGAATATAAAATTTTATTGTAATTGAGTTCATTTTTGTCAAGTGGTAGCAATATCTGTCTGCCCATATGCTTCCATTATACAAATCACTTAATCCGGTGTTTTGGCAGCTTTTCAGAATTTGCTTTTGCTTGATTACTCAGGAGCCATCTCCTGTTTGTGTGTGCAAAGACCCATTTAACCAGCTATTGTTACACAGTTTAGTTACACATTTTATAATATCACTCTGGGAAATTCTCATGCTTTAAAAGGGGAAATCTTCTCATGGACAGGTTTAGCATGTATTTTCGAGCAGCAAGACTGCCCATATAATTCAAACGATATTTTAAAAAAAACAAGAGACAAATATACATTTAACTACATGCAGCATATCCCCGAAATCCTCCCGCAGCACCACATAATGAGTTGTACGCCCTGCGATTGGTCCCTTGCCAAAAGTTATGAGGCACTGAGTCAGAATTTATTCTCAGGTTTCCAGATTTCAAAGTCATTGCTAGTGGGAATTTCAGACTGAAATCGCAAGCGCAGACAAAATATATATTGCAAAGGCTGTAATATTGGAATTTGTTAGTTTCCGCTTCATGCTACTGGTGGGCAAAGTGGTGCCAATCACAATCGGCTGCCAGACACATCTCCCTGAAGCCCAAAAATGATAAAAAATACTTACTATCATGGGAATGTTTCTGCAAGCAACTTTTTACATCACACAAGGTTCTACGTGTCTTTTTTCATCCCTAAATGTATCGTGTAAGACCAGGGGTTGAAAGACAAAACAGCTTATTCAGATAGATTTACTTTCCTTCAAAGTTTCGAAAGTTGCAATGTGGAGTTGAAAATTTCATTTAGATTAAATGTAGAACAGAACAGTAGAGTTTCATTCAGCCTTAGACCACAGCTGTCAATGGGACAAATGACAATAGGGAACAGTCATAGGTCCACTCAGCAAAATAACACAGTAATGTCAGTTACATTGTGACACCTGAATTCAGCTAAACAAAAGCTGGAGAGTCCGGGACAGCAAAATCCCTGAGAGGATTGAGGACGGGTGCGTTTTGTTGCTTATGATATCAACTTTTTATATTTTTCTTTCAGAAACCATTTTTAATACGAAAGAGAAGGTGCTATTTCATCTTTGAGAAGTTTTCATTGTGCCTTTTTTTCATTGTCTGGGTTGATGACATACATATCCCTTTTGTGGGCTGGAGTTTGAATTCAGAAGGACAATATCATATTCTATGGAAGGATGTGTTATACTGCTGCTGTTAATATTTCAGAGCCATGGTCAGGGCCACAGATTCTAATTTGCACAGACCTCAGTCAGATACAGGGGTCAGTGAGTCAGGCAGAGTAGACTACTCAACTGAAGGACCCCTCTGCCAATGCACTCTGGAGGGACTGATCGGATAACGGATCGGGTATAGCGGGGACAATAGGGTCAATCTATTCAATTCAATTCCATGTCTACATATTATATACTGGATTTTTGACCAGTTTGTTGCTGCATTAAAAAGGTGTTCATTTTGAAGACTTTTTTTTACCGCTGGTGCATGAATTATTATTTTTAATGATTAACAATTCACTAAATTTATATCTGTGTTTATTTGTTCCATTATGTTTTACAAAGTTAGGAAAGCGATGTTCAATACAATCCCAATGTTGCTTTACGTAAAAAAGAATGATCCCAGCCACTTACACACAGTGAGGCATACAGCTTAAACACTGGTATCACATCGGTCTATCGGCCGATACCTAAAGCCCAGGTATCAGTGTCGCTATCTGGACTGAAAGAGTCTGATCGGTGAATCTATCGGTGGAACCGTGTCGTCGTCCCCTCAAATCGCCTTCTGACTGTATTTGTAAAAACAAGCGAGCCTAAAAGTTTGCTGTGGGTCTGTCGTGTGTTATTACGTTTCTAGTGCAGGATGGCGTTTTTAGATTTAGAAGTTAGAAACTCATGCTCACCACTCGATTCCTCCAAACTGCTGACGAAAACAAATACATCAAGAAAGAAGGGTGGTGCAAGTGTTACAGATGACCTTTCTAAGTTTCCATTTCATTTGATTTACTATATTATTTTGGAGGAGGTGTCACACTGAATAATGGCCTCTTATTGATTTGTGCTGCGCACCTAAATGTTTAAGAGGGTGGGGGGGGGATAAGCAGGGCAGCAGGCACTGTAAACCTGAGGCATGTTAGATAAAGTCCTTAATACCCACTGCTACACTCTTGATAATTACCATGGCAACCATGCAGCATGTAATCTGACTATATGTCACGCACCAAAAAATATGGACCACGTGACTGAGGAAGCTGATGTGTTACTATGGCAACATCATCTAGTGGCAGCTGCGATGAACAGTCTAACTTCCTTGTTCTTTTCAACACATGGCATTTGGAGAGAAAAGCCCCGTTTCACTTAGAAACTGTGGGAGACACTCTGAATGAAAATGTACATATATGAAATCATTAACATTGGACGGTTGTTGTTTGAATCAGGTAGATGGTCGAAGTATTCATAGAGCCAGTCCTGCAGGTCATCATCTCTTGGTTGGTAATGGGGGGGTTTGCAGGAGCCAACTCTGTCTACTACACTGACGTGTCTGTTAGCATAACAGCTAATTAGTAAATAAGATGTATGAAATGGGACGTGAAAGCAGCTTCCAAGTGCATAAACATGAAGGCAGGGCTTCCACCTTTACGACAATTGACGGCAGTCATTACCTGCATCGTATAATGCCCACTCACTCTTCTGTGAGAGAGGCTAAATGGAACGTACTGACAGTCTAGTCGGGGAGACTACTTCATGCGGAATATTTTTCTTCTAATACTCCCTCTAAGCAATGCCTCTTGGCTCCTATTCACTCGCATGGGTCCATTTACTTCTGCAATCCTGTCACAGTACAATTCAAGATGCAGCTCCCTCCTGGTTAACACCATCAAATCAAATACACCTAAAACTCCTACTGACCACGCTGGAGCCAAGGTGTTACTGACCAGTCGACTCTTTGTGTCTGGAAGATTTAAAATACCTGAAACAATCAGAGAGATGAAGAAAAGAAAGTGGAAAACAATACACTTTGTTGTATGCATTTCCTTTTGATGTGGGCATTTACTGTGTCGTAAAAAGAACAAATATTTTTTTTCTCTTTGATAGCTGAATAGCTGAAACGGTTGGAACATTGAAATCAAATCGCAAGCCAGAAAAACAGTGGAGATGTGTACTGAACTACAGTGTTGTCCAACAAAGAGCAGCATGAACTTGTCAGTTCTAACCTGTCATTCGTTTTTATTAGGAGGCGCAAGGAAGCTTTTTCTTTTTTGAAATGAAAAACAATCAACTGTCCAATCACAGCTTGATTTATTACCGCTGACATGTAATAATGTTTATAGTTCACTTTATTACTTTGCTTGATTTGTGCAGACAGCTGGCGGCTGGCGAGTCATCCACGGCATGTCACTCAAAGCAGCCCCGCCCTCAATTGTGCCTAACTTTACGCCTTAATATAATCTAAAAAAGCGTGAGTTATGTCGAAATTTACAGTTGACATGAACAGATACAGATATTAGCTATAGAGACCAAAACGTTATTTTGTACCAGGCTGTAAACATGGTCATTTCTGTTGGGCATTTTAACATGGGGGGTCTACGGGGATCAAGTGGCCTTTCATAGAACTGCAGTTTTGGGCTTCATCCCCTAAACGTATTATCTAATACACTGTATAACGTGGAAGCCAAATATGATATAGCTATCTTACAATGCAGTACAGTCAATAACAACGCTGCCAGGTTACAGCCTCTTAACTTTAGCCCAATCAATACCTCTCCAGCACATGTGTGTGTTGTACTACTTATTGCATAAGGGAGTTAAAATGCAAGATCGGCAGGCAACGAGTCTGATGTGAGGAGCAGGGACTGCTCAAGCCCTACATCAGCTACAAAACACACACAATCAGGCCAGTGCACGTGGGACACTGTCTCCGGATCTGCTGAGGAGCTAATGAGCAAAACCGCTAAACAGCTGTGCAGGGAGCTGGCTGACGACAAGTGCAGTCAGGTGAATCTGTAGTGGACAAGTGCGGTACAACAGGTGATGAGGAGGAGATGAAGAAAAGAGGGAGAAGGAGAAGCAGCAGAACGAGCACAGGCAGAAGATCCAGATTAATCATGAAAAAGTTGATGATTACAAGTGAAGGTTTCATTCTCTAGTCATGAGAGCACCACGCAGCCTTTGAAAAGGAAGCGTCTGCAGTGGCTCTGGAGGAGTTTTGACGGTTTTGAGACTAGTGGAGAGTTGTTAAGTGAGAGCTTGTGTTAGAAACTGGGCCGTGGAGTTTGAAGGATGTGGGCTTTTACCCGGCACAAAGGGGCTAATGAATGCATGGATGTATTAAGAGAACTGCATGCACTGAAAAAGCTTCTTCTTTTTTTTCAGGCTTTCATATTTTTCTGCCCATAGAGCATACTTATGAGATTCTTTCTCTGGCTGAGGGAGTTTGATTACTGCTGCTCCCGGCACTCATAAACGACATAATAATTTACTTATATGGCTCTTCGAGACTTTTCTAAATTTTACTGCACTAAAGGATCCAATTCGGATTATGCAAAGACTAACTTTTGGGGTGTTTGTGATGCCAAAGTGTGCGTCTTGTGTCACACAAAAGATGACATAAGCAGAACATTAGGTCTACTGATTTTTTAAAATTTTAATTTCAAATGTTTCAAATGCACAAAATGTGCTCAGTTGTCTGCCTTTGTTTAGGGTCATTAAGATCGAGGTAGGTTCTCATTCACTCGTCGTGCTTATACCTAATAAAAGTAATGCACTGTAATGTGTACATAACCAAAGTAATCGCTTTGAGCTGCCTCAAAGGATGTCAGCTGGCGTAGTATAAAGAGCGACTATATCTGCATAAAGTGGAAGTTAGGGTGGACGGACACATCAAACGAACGACTTTCACAGGAGAAAGCCGTTAGTGTGCCGTGTGAAACAAAAACTCAATGTTGACTTATTTTACCTTACTTTTGTTAACTTATGTAGTCAACTAACGCCATGTGTGTAAGTTACGTAACCAATGTAGCTATTTTAAACCAAACCACAATCTTTTCCTAAACCTAAACATGTATTTTTTGTTTCCCAAACAGCTTCTGCACTGCGGGGGCTTACGCCTGCGCACTGATCGCTCGTGTTGCTGTGCAATTCGTAGGAGAGTGGCCCGAAAAATGAGAAATGAGGGTACTTTGCATTATTCGCTACCAGGGTCTGTGAGGGAGGAGATAAAAGGATGAAGAGAGAGCGAGCAGGGCGGCCGATAGAGTGTGTGGATGAGCCACCTCCATTGATCTCCTGCCATCCAGAGCTGTGATACTCGACACTCCCCAACAAGCTGGACATGCACTTATTCTGTCTCTTATTTAATACAGGGCCCACACACACACACACACACACAAACAGACAAAGGCTCCCTGTCAGCACACTGGGCCTTTGGCCAGCGCCGCTCAACTATTTTCAGGGAAATGTCACATCTTCTCAGTTCAAAGACCCGTAGCACCAGTAGCAGATTTTCAACTCACATTCACCTTAGTTTACATGTAGCATTTGGCGTGGAAAGGAAAACTAAAATGTACGAGTGCAGGAGGAGA
This sequence comes from Anarhichas minor, assembly GCF_050575085.1. Taxonomy (NCBI): domain Eukaryota; kingdom Metazoa; phylum Chordata; class Actinopteri; order Perciformes; family Anarhichadidae; genus Anarhichas; species Anarhichas minor. The sequence goes on along the minus strand of NW_027466449.1, from coordinate 1,587,399 downwards.
TGCCCGAAAACAGAAATGACAGTTTATGTCGTGACAGATAGCTTGAAGATGAATGTTGAGGGAGGATAGGGAGGGAATTGCACATTTGCAAAAATGTACCTGTTCACCTGCTCCGCCTGTCTGTAACAACGGCTGCCTGCTTGATACACTGCATTCAGCTCTCTTCTGTGCTTTCACACAGCTGCGGCGAAGTCACTCACATTCTCCACGTGTCACCAGGCAGGCGACACCCTCGACTTTGCAAATTTGATGACGCAAGCAACATTGTCAGCAAGGTGGCTCCTCAGATGTAATTAAGCTAATTATAATGAGCGCAACAAAAATAAATATATATATATAATAATGGGAAAGGGAAAAGTGGAGATTGTGAGGAGACTGTGAAATTGAGTAAAAAAGGATGAGCGTTTTTTGTTGTTGTCTTTGAGCCACGAGCATATGCTCTCCAAAGAAAACAGACCGGGGTTCTTTCATTTGGCATCTATGGACATATGCCTGGAACAAGCGAAGAAAGGAAACAACAAAGTGACTCGATCCATTTCACACACTGTGCGGTCCTCGCTGGAAGTGGGAAAGATTGGCACGTGATAAATCACCACAGTGCTTGAGTGTTTTGCATGATGAGATGGCGGAGGGAACATTAAATCAAGCTCGATTTGCTAATTGACTTTCTCCAAGACCCTCATCCCTGTGCATTCTGGCTGCAAGCATTTCCCATGCATAAACGAAAATGACTGTCCAAAAAAAAAATAAAGAGGCACATTGCCAGAAACCCTATCAAGAGCTTATTGTTGTAATGCATGGCTTTAGAGGCCGTTATGTGCAGCGGCACGTCCCTCCTGCTCCAGCTCTGCCTCTTATAGTCTGTCATTTTGTTGAATCATACAAAGGCAGCCGGATAAATCAGTTCGAATTTGAGCAACGTCAGCAGAGCCGGTGGAAGGAGGGGTGCGGCGATGTGAAATGTGGGAGAGCTGACCTTGAAGAAATGTTCAATTTGTGTTGGCGGCGGGGGCTAAATTCAGGGGGTGCCAAAAAAATCCCAGTGGTTAAGCATAATGTTCAAATCTGTGACATGAGAATGAAATAACTTAAAAATGACATGATCATGACGCAAAAGCATTACTACTTCTAGAAACATAATGCTGTGCTTCATTCGACCTTTCTCATTTCCCCTTGACATTTATCATGTATAAAGGAAAAGAATGCACCCCAGTCTGTTTCCTTTTCCTCGTCCCTTTTCATTCAGCCTAACACCCAGAGACACAAGTATAAAAGCCACTCCGGTATGTCGAATGTAAACACTCGAGCCTTCCAATGAGATATGAATGAAAATATATTGGAGCACACTCAAGGACAATTGGCGTACTGCTGGAATATCTCTCTTTAGTCGAGAGCGGAGGAGCTGTAATGATGAGAAATTCTTCAGCGAAGAAGTGTCACCCCGGCAGTGCCTACCTAGAAGTAGAGAATGTGGGAGCACGGGAGTCATTGCCATGGAAACAAGCACAACACTGACAGAAAAGAGGCGCGCACACACACACACACACACACACACACACACACACACGGGGCATGTTTTAAAAGCAGGAACTGCGCCGCGGAGGAAAGAATGCTCTAATTGATTGGCTGGTGGCGCTGATGGAAGTGCAGAGAAATACCGGGTTCCCCTTTTTTCCCCGTGCAGGTCACGCGTGTGCAGCATTTGTTCCCCTGTGTCCAAGGCGGGGGAAAATAGTAACAAATGGCAGCAGTGCTGTGCAGAGACAATGGATAGAAGCCTGGAGGGAGGAACACTGTCTGCACAGTATATCTGCAAGCTGAATGCCCAGAGCAAATTCAGCACAGACTGAAGGGTATCTCATTTAATTGATGCTGTTGTGTTACCTGGAGGAATATGAAACACCTCTGAGCATCATAACGTCAGCGTTTATCGATAAGTTGCGCTTGAATTCCTTATTGCACCTCGTTTTTTAAAGTAAGACTAAAGACATATATTTGTTCTTTAATAAAGTACAACAGGATCCACAGGCATGTTTACTTTTATTACTTTTTTTCCCAGTGAATTTTGAATCTGAGGCATAATTCGGAATTCAGGAATACGAGCTCTTCACCTCGAGAGACAGAGCATAATGACCAGCAGGGTAATTTGATTTATTTCAAGTCACTTCTGTGCCCCTGTCCGCTTGGATAGAAAATTTGAGCTAGAATAGCCATGGTTTCCTCAATATTGGTGAAGCAAAATACTGTTGGGAGTGCAGTGGATGGATCGTGGCCATTGGAAAGCCAGCATAGCCAATATCACACATGGTTGGCTTTGTTATTAAGATGAGATATCTATGGGGCGAGAGGGAAGGATGACAGTAGTTGGAACTCTGGGAGGAAACCCGATAAAGGATTTAACTCAGCAGAAAGCAGTCCAGACTATGGAGAGATATCACCAACATTAGGAAAAACACATTTGTAGCTACTAAAGCTTTTAGAAGTTGTTGAAGGAAGTCGTTGCATATCTTAGAAATGGAACTTTGAAGCTGCACTGGGAACAATTGGCCTGTAAAATGGTACTTGGGCATGTTCGTGGGCAAACAGTGGCATTGTTCACGGCATCGTCCCCGGTTGGAGGCTGAGGACGTTAATCGCATGTCGTCCTCCTATTTCTGGTCGTGTTTCTTGTGACTAACAACTTTGACGGCCACAAGCTCACCCAGTGTTGACTTTGTGATTGGTCGAAAGATATTTAAGACCAGGTTAAAATTTGAAGAACAAACTGGGGATAACAATCTCATCACAAGGTCCGCTAAGTAGCGGATCCAGAGCTTTTGTTCATATCACGTCGTGATCTTCATCATCAGTCGGACTTTTCCCAGTTGTCATGGGATTTGAAATTCCGAAAAAAGGCGCTAATTTTAAGGACTTCTCATCCATCTCTAACTGCTGATAAGGATCATGTGATGTCATCAAAAGGTCACTTAATTGACCTTGTGGTGTGTTTATATGTTTATGGTACCAGACAGTGTTGTACCTGTTGGGATTGTTCAGGTTTTGACAGCAATCTGACTTAAAAAGTTGTTGTCGCGGTGCCACATTGGGAAACTCTGCTTTGTGCTACTAGCACACACTCTTAACTGCCGGCCACTTAAGCAGAGAGGTGATCAGAGGGAATGGGTTTACCCAGTGTGAGAGGTTTGTCACTGAAACTGAATTAGGCCAAATTGATGGTATTACCCCTCAGGCTGTACTACCAGGATGGCGTAAATCACTCCGCTGCTGAGCAATATAAAAAATAAAAAAAAACGTCAGCCCATGGATAAAAGACACTCCGGCTATGAACTTCTCTTTTCTCTTCTCAAGCTACGCAAATATGACATTTGTAAAGGGAACAGGACCCTTGAAGCAAAAGCTGCAATCATCCTTATAACATACCCGGCTATTCCATACCACCACTATTGTCTGCCAAGGGCTGAATAACAGTGTGTTTTGATAAGAGCTTGTGTGCCACCGGCCTATTACGAGTCAGTTAATAGGTCTTACATGCTTTCATCTGCAATTCAAAGGATTTTGCTGTACGAACATAATAACTTGCGTCTTCTGTCCTAATGCCCCCGTTTTGTCTAGTGAGTAAATGCAGATTTAATGCACATTCGCTCATTCTGGATTTCAAAGGAGGGGGGGGGGGGATTTAAAGTTGTTATGTTTTTGATCAAGTCTCGCCCCCCTCTCGTCCTTCCACACCTATTTTCCTCTTTAGTACTCCCCTGCCTCGACGGGTTATGGCATTGCTGCACAAATCCAATAAGATTCATCCCAGGCTCAAATCAGATTAGTTTAATCCAGAGTAAAGCAGGAACCAAACGTACTTCCTCTCAATATCGAGCATCGGAATCCTGACAGAACAATGACAGCACTTACTAGCAGCTTATGATTAAGCACATATACAGTATACAAGCACAGAAGCAATATTTGCTACCATCACTATACTCGCGTTACGCATCACTAAACTGTGTGTGCTACTTGTCAAGGGGCTGGAAAATTTGGAGTATTATGTTCTAAGGAAGCAGTTAGAGTCAGGATTGTGCTGACGCACGAGTCCACCAGCATGTACAACACTTTTTTTGCCAGACGTTTTACAAACACTGAAATGTAGAAGCTGAAATGGGCTCATTCTGAGGGGAGCTTCCCCAACAAATCAGGGTTAACAGATAGCCTCCTGCCTTTTTCTTTTACACCCCTGTTCCTCATTGTTCGCCAGCCTCCCAGCGTAGCAATTCACGGAGACACTGTTTTAATCACCTTGTAATATCGCCTCATGCTCTGCTCCTTCTTCCTCCGCTTAGTCATTCCCCTAGCTCTCTGTGGCATTTCATTTATCCTCAATGCATCGATTTGAGATGAAGCGTGCGGGCGGACTGTAACGACTCTCACAAAATTATTCATATGTTTATTGAAAGGCTCCGACGCCCCCCCGAGCTGCCACACCGCCTTCCCATTCCACACTCTGCGATAAATTCAAGGTTTCCAGACAGATGATTTGAATGATTTATATCGTACCTTACTTACACATTGCTTTGGTTTCCTTGTTAATGTAAAACACTGTGGTGTGTCCCGGCACTTTGCTGATTGGAGATCCACTTCAGCTGAATACCTTTGCTGTGGCCGGGTGTGTGGGTGCTATTCTACCATTTGCTATTTAGCAACTGAATATCTGCATGACTCTGCCTGTGTACCGTTTGCATGTTAATGGTATTTGATCATCGTTACGGGGAAAATACGACATGTAATCATGAAAAGCCTTTGGTTGTGAATTAAATGTCATGCTGTATGTGCTGATGATGATGTGGCATGCTAGGATACTTACATCACCACAGTAGTGCTGTAGCAGTGAGCGTGGCAGATAGTAACATTAGTTTTGTCCTTCTTGGGTACTTCCACTCCTGGATGACCTCAGGGCTCCCTTTGTATTTGTCTCACATAGGGTCCAGTTGTCGGAAGGGCGGTGGACATACGGTAATGATGCCCAGACAGGTTTGGTAAGTGGACAGACAGCTGCGAACTGCAAAGCAGATGGACTGATGTACCCTTTACTGAGCTGAATGTCATTGGCTGGCATTTCCCACCATGCCTCATGGATAAGACAGCTAGAAATGGCCTCGAGCATGAAGGAGAGGCCCACCTCTGTCTAAAAATGTACAGGGAAAGAAATGGTTGTGATCAGATGCATTGGACACTGATTGTACATTTCTTTGGAAAAACTGTGGAACAAAGGCTCCTTGTAAAATAATATCTTTTTTATGTGACTATAAATGAGCACTACAGTGCAGTTGATGGCTGTATGTTTTATATAGAATGAAAGTATGGTTTCGGGGTAGGTTTGTTTATTTGATGTCAGTCAGCCGTGGTGGTTGATATGTTCAAATTCTCAGGGACTTCCTCGCTGAATCCAAATGTGCAGACTTGTTCTGCACTTGCAGATGTAAGGACTTGAGGGGTGCTGTGATGGAAGATTTCTATGTTAATCGGGAGAAGAGAGAGTTGTTCACAAATCAATAACAAAGTCTTCAAAAGATTCAAAGTTGTCTTTGTCCATTTATTTGCTTGCAAGGGAAGAGTGCACCACAGATACTCATTCAGCAGTCTGTGGTGTGAGCTTCAACGAGATACAACATTCAGCATCCTTTTATACCTACAGAGGCCTCCGCCCCACATGACTCCATGCAGGAAGTGTCTAGTCTGGTCTTATCTGGTTCATGCAGGTAGCTCAACTGTGAGTCGGTTGTGGTTTCTATGTTCTTGTTTTAAACGACCCTTCCGAGAAACAGAGTATGTGAACATGTCTTCAGTTAAGAAAACAGGTCTTTATGTGCTGACATCTGTGTCTTGCAGGGCCTGTTTTTACTTCTCCATTATACTGAGATGTCACACTATGTTCTTCAAAAACTTTCCATGATGCTAATACATATTTTACCATTACAGTGCATATCTGTGATGCCTAGAGTGCCAAGAGCCTTCAACTCAATTCATAAAGTCCGTAAGTGGCCGCTAACTTTTAACTTTATGGAGGGTCCGCTCCAGATTGTACACTGCACCACCACGGCCAAACATAATGGGCCAAGTTTAATTTTTGGAAAAAACAGCCCAGCCTCCCCCCTATCGCAGCAACTCTTTGAGCCCCCAAGGGTTTGCGGACGCCCTGTTGCTAAAGGAAAAGTCAAGGGATCACCATAATGATTACAATTCATCCTGAGGGCGCATGAATGTGTGTATCATACTTCAGTGCATTCCATCTAATAATTGTTGAGCCATTCCCTCAAAGCAAATGAATCTCATGGTGGCACTAGAGGAAATGTCAAGTGATAACTAAATTCAGTAAGATAAAGCATCTGGGAACCGTGAATGTCTGTGCAAAACTTTGTCAGTGCATCCAGTGATCTCAGTGATGTTGAAACATTTTGTAGGATTAGTAAAAACTTTTACCTGATGGTGGTGGAAGAGGAAAAGTCAGGAGATCACTGAGGTTAGTAGGATTCATCCTCTGGGGACCATGAACGTCACAACCACGTTCCATTCAATCGGCACATCGTAGTGTATGACTAAACTCTGCAAGGGACTAGTCTGGTGGACGTTACAAAGTCTTTGCCCATATTTGGATTTCTATGGCCTCAGTAAGGCTTTGGTAAGTGATATTCCCAAATCCAAGCTTTAAATGCTCCTCCAGCAACCACTGATAAAAAAAAATCAAAAGATCAATTGACTCTGAGTCGATAGGTTCTACCTTTTCTCATTCAGAGTTTTTTAGCCAATGACGAGGCAAATAATGTCAGTTTGTGAGGCTTCTCTGTTACGCAGAGAAAGAAAAGTGTTTATAACAACGGGTAGTGGAGGGACGATAAGGTCTAAGTGTTTTTTATCCCCCCTCCCTTCTTTAATTTGGAGACTGCCGTCGGCAGTAGCAATAACTGTAGATTAGCAGTAGGGGGATTTCTCTTGGGAGAGAGGCTACGGAGGAAATCGTTCCAGGCCGTTCCTCAGCAAATGTTTTTCTTTCCAAAGGCCAGATCTCTCTGCTTCATTGTCTTTGCAGCCCCCGTATTTCCTCCAGTTTTACGGCTCTTCTGAGGGACAATTTGTGTGTTGGGCCCTGGTTTTATTTGTTGGTGCTCGGCGAAGGGTAGGAGAGGATGTCAAATGAAACCCATTAATCACCTCACAGGCTATAAGAGATAATTGTGAAGGGAGAGCGAGAAAGACATTGAGAGAGGGAGAGTGAGTGAGTGGGAAAGGAGAGGTAAGCGAGGGAAAAGAGTCGAGGGAGAGCAAACTAAATAAATCAGCAAGTGCGGTGTGGGGATTCTTACATATAACAGCCTTTGCCTTCAATTTCCTCACTCACTCTTTCTCCCACAGCGCTGGGAGAGGGTTGATTGAGTGCTGGAGAAAAGTGAAATATTAGAGTAAATACATGACTTTTCAAGCCCCCATGATGCTCAATTGATGCCGCCTTGTACCATTTGTTTAAATTACACAGCCGCATTGAACTTAAATTTAGAGTCCACTGACATGGCACAGACACATACTTTATGAATGAGTTGTGGATCTGTGGACTCGCTCTGAAACAAAGCAACAATAAACATGTCACCTGCTGTGAATGATACTGTTACTCTTTGGGACAATCAATCACAATTATGGTCAAACAGCGATAACTCCCTCAATTATAATATACTGTATATGTAACACATATATGTGGTACACGTATCTTTGCCCAGTCAACAGATTTCTTTCGTTTTTTTTAGACTTAGGGTAAATCAATTTTTCATTTTTTTAATGTATGCCTTTATTCATACATTTTGCTCATAATGTCATGAACAGTATAGTAAATGACTAAATCAATCACAGGAGAAGCTGAACAAATACATGGCTGATCTGAGAGCAGAGGTATTTATCCTGGCATCATGAATGAATCATGTTTCATCCCAGAGACGGGGAAGTGAACGGGTCATGTTGGAGACCTTAGAAGAAATGCAAATGGCTGATAGAATGAATGATTTCTCAAATTATCTCATCCTCCCCCGCCAACTCTGCCTGAACTTCTGATGAACTAAAAATGTCATTTACATAATTAGTCAACACAGCAGACAGACGTCCACACAGTTCACTAGATTAGTTAGAAAAGGATTCGCTGCATAAAAAAACAAACGTTTTTTATTCATTTTTTAAAATATTCAAATAAGGCACATTTACAGTGGAATGTGAGTATTTGCGTGAGGCGTTAACATTTAAGTGATGCAATCAATCAGTTCAATTCAATTCTACAAACTTTAATAACATGTAATGGCTGGCTTCAAATCACACAGTACATACAGTTCATGAGTTTAAAGTGTGGCCCGGAAACTCCTGTTGCCACATTTCTGTATTTGCTTGGGGTTTTTGAACTGGCAGTGCATTAAATAATCATCCACAATTAATTAATTGTAATTATCTTTTTTTATTATTTCATAGGATTTCTTAAAAGAGACATATTGTTTACCTGCTTTAATGTTTAAAAAAAGTATATATACTGTCTGTCTGAATATACCGGTATTTTGAAATGCTCTGTTTTAGCCTCCGTCTCTTTAAGCACCCCATCACGAAGAATCCCAGTCTGCTCTGATTGGTCAGCATTTCCTTATTTTATGCATTTGTCGCCGTTTTCATGGCGTCTCTACACCTGGGGATTCACTGGGTGTGTCGGCTACCAGGTGACTTTAACATCAGACCCTATCGGAAGACGTGACGGCTCGTTTAAAAGGCACAGTTTCTCTGCGGATTTAACTTTTTGGAATACTTTCACATTATTGAGATAGAACTAGACCTGCTTTGTAATAAAAAAAAGACACGAAAATCTCACAAGACCTTTAAGTTTCAGTTCCTTAAGCTCTCCAGTGATGTAGAGATGACTGTGGTGACTCAGAAGGCTTCAATGTAGCACATGATTCCAGCTCATTTATCCAGGTTGTTCATTTAAGTTGTCAGCTTAGCTACAAACAGTGACGTGCAAGCTACTCAGGAATTCGCAATACATTACTTTTAGTTATTACACCTTCAAAAAGTAGTAAGATTACATTACTCAGTATCAAAAGTAATTGGTTAAGTATCACATTATTTCACTATATCACTTTCACTTGGAGTCAAAGCTGAAGTTAGCATCATGAGAGTCTGAAGCATCATGAGAGTCTGAAGCTCCCTCCGTCTTCCAAGGGCTTAAAGCAATGTCCAACTGTTTGTGCACCTGAGACAGACGGGATGTGTAGCTCAGGGGTCCTGAGAATGTGGACCATTTCCAGAACAAACAGGCCGAGCCAGAGCTGCTTGTTTAGAAATGTTTAAAATCTTAACAGCAATTAAGGTAATCAGAAACACTTCCTTGGGAGCACTTGCAGTACAATCCACTGATAATTGATGTTGATTCTTGTGCAAGAGCCAGTTAAATATTACAAATTGCACCTTTAATAATTGCACTGAATTCATTGGGTCGCTCCTCTTGAGTGTCAGAAGTGAAAATCGAGCCTCTTTTTTCTAATCTGTTCTCTTAATGAGGACAAGCTCATCTATTCTGCACACTCCCTGCTTCCTACAGGGCGATGTGTTCAATACTCTGTTGTTCTGTTTTAATCTTCAGAACGCTTGACTGGTATTGATCATCTGCATATGAGTCAATGGCAGTGTTATTTGGTGATATAAGAGTCTCCCACTTACTGTGCGCCGTGCCAGTGCTCAGCATGGAGAAAGCACCACATTTGATTCAGACAGAGATGTTTCACAACAGAATTAGAAGGCTGTCAGTTGCTGCCAAACCTTTGCAATAGGATATGCAAATGAGCTGATGAGCTGGAGGGAGAGAAGTGGAAATTATCTTGAAATATAACACTCTGAAGCAAAATAAAGTGTGAACTGTCACGGTTCGCTCCAGGAGTCCCTGTTCTCATGTTACTCCCATCATTCAGATTGGCTAGAGCCTCGCGGTTTTCTGCCACTTTTATGATGTCTATTTATTGTTGGCTGTTGAATCATTTTACTTATCCACCCTCTAGATATGTGGCTCTATTCACTGTAACGCCTTTGATTTAAGGCCCAATTAACAAAAAAGCACCATAGGTGCTTGTTTATAACACTCTGTGTCAATGATGCATTGACTTTTGGCTTTCGGGCATAGTACAGAAGCACATTGCATTCTGCAAACTGGACCGAGACCAAAATAGGGACCTTATCTCTTTCTTTTCTGTATCTTGATTCTAACTTATCATCTCATGAATATAATCAAAAAGAATGAATGAGAAAAGATATCATAATTACGAAATGCTAATCTTGCAATTATATTGATTGATGATTTCATAATGACGAGATCTGCATCTTCTATATACGGATCTCATAATTATGAGATACGGTCTCCAAATGCACATCAGCACACCGTGAGAATGTCTGTTACTACAATATTTACTGCAGTAAATATATGTTTCTGATGCAGTTCTATTGACTTTTAGCATGCACGTCTGCTTAAAGCTGATTTTGCACTTGTATAACATTGTTATGACTTCATTACACAACATTTATGAGTACAGTAAACAGATTAAATATCAAAAGATGTGTCCGGATTTTACTTATTTTTGTAGTTTCGGTCGTCATTAATATAACATTGTACTCGCTAAAGTAATTTCTGAGATGTGTAGTCCAACATCGCTACAACGCCGTGCAGAAACCCAAGAAATGAAACCACTTCATTTGGAAATGATGGCACCCAAAATGTCCCTAATAAAAATGAATAAACGTGAACCCCTTCGCCAATTTTTTTGGGTGTGGGAATTCTGAGTGGGCTAATTTCTGCTCTATATAATTCCCTCAATGGCATGGACACCGCTTTCTGCTAGCGATCCCAAAATGCAACGCTTCACATTTTATAGATGCAATGATTATGGTTGTGCGGCCCTTCTAGAGTTAGCGGTTTGAGTTTGTTATATAGAGGGTAGTCAGATTTGCTCTTCTATCTTGGTGTGTTGGTGATGGATCTAAGAAGATTACCCAAACTGAAACTGTCGCCTGCTTAGACAGACCACACTAACTGGAACAAGTCAACCTTCATGAATATAGGGTTACATTTGCACATTTGCAACTGGCAACTAAAACCCCCAAAAGCACAGACTCATTTTAAACATGTAAATCTGTATTCATTGTTTGCAGAGCAGCACCAGCCCCTACATTAGTAGCATGACACATCTCGGAGATTTGCGTCTAGATTTTCTAGCTCTGGGGGAGTTGTTGGAGTCACACTCACTCATGTTGATTGGGCATCCAGAGGCAACCAGAATATGATTTCAGTTCATTTCACTTTTGTGGGATTCCACTTAAAGTCCTCATGCCTCCTCCAAGACCATGGCAGCGGCTCAGTTTAAAATTGACATCACGTGTTTTGTGAAAGGCCTTAAGCTGTGATTAAATTCGCTCATTACCATCACTCTATGACTGAGTACAACTCCGTTATTTTGCACAGGTCAAGCTGCCTGAGAGCAATATTCAGAAGTGAATAATGTCTGTGGAGCACTCATTAAGAGGAAGACACTTGCCCACTTTTAGAAATGTAAAGACCTTCTTGAGGGGCGCAGGATCAAAAACATATCAAAAAAACACTCTGCCAGTGCCAATCATTTAAGTAATGGCCAGGTTTCTTTCAGGAAGCCAGCCACTGGGCTCAACAAGGACGATACTGGACTGCAGTTTGACACACCAGCTGCTTTTTATGCATGTTAGTTGATTTAGTTTGACTGGGGCACACTCATGCACTGTATGTTTCACTTTAATTGGATAAACTGTCTTCCCTTCACCGTGAGATGGACACAGAGTGCAGAAGTGAGTTCATTCTAAATGAAAAAAGAAGAGATTATCATTTAAATCTGCAACCTGCTGTAATTGTGGAACTGGGATAAAACTTTAGGGAGTCAATTAAGTGGACTAAATGATAAAAAAAATATATATATATTTTTACTTCCACATCACGTAAACCAAAGCAGTAGGAGACAGGTTGTGCCTGAAAAGAGCTCGTTCCTACAGGAGGTCTGACCTTGTTGGAAATCTGTGTTTATACCTGATCTGGAAATGAGAACACTGTACTACAACAACAAGGCCACATTGCTGCAGCAAAGACAGATGGGGCAAATCCCTTACGCAACTACGGTAAGTATTCAAGATCAAGGGACCAGGAAGTCTGTCTGTAAAGTGTGATGCATTTCTACAATAGACACATTGGGTAATATGTATACAATTGGCCATCGTTTTCTCCTCCAAAAAAGTTTTGCTCTCCAGGAGGTTTGTTTGCAACCTGTCTAAATGTCTGACTGCTGATAAAAGCATAAAACATTTGCAAAGCTGTCATTTTTTACATTTCGAAATCGTGCATTTTTTCTCTCATTGCTCTTCGTGCCATTGTTCTCAATCAGTTAACACAAAAAAACGACTATTTATAAAAACATTGCTCTATATTGCTACTCGTAGTGAAAACTCCACAGGGTACGTTCATTTTGGCGAGTAGAGTGCTACTATTCCTGTCAGGAATATGACCAAAAATACAAACAAATGACACCCAAGATGTCATGAAATGCCATTTTTCTTCTTTAGCGATGGAGATGTGTGTTGGACCTGCACTGGGCCAAAGCAAAATATCTCAACAACCACTGTCAAGGTTGACATGGAAAGGAGTTGTGGTCCCTAGTGGATGATCACAGATGATTTCGGTGATCCCCCCCCATATACCTTTTATCGAGTGATCTCGACAAATCAAAATTTACACCATAAACCATGAAGAAATATCAAAAGCAAATGGCTATATCAGGTTTTGCTTTCCAGAGGGAGGGCGTTATGGTTTGTCTTCTATCCCTACATTTCCGTGAGCATGTGTCCCTCTTCGTGTCTATCAAAATTGCAAATATCTGTCATTTTGACGACAAAGACAAGGTACATCAGGTTTATGGCTGCTTTGCAGCTCAACCCCTGAATGATGCTTTGGACAAGAACCTGTTGGCAGTAAACCAGTAAAGCTCGCCTGGCAGATATATCACCCATCATGACCTTGTGGAGCCACAAATCATGGGTGTGGAGGTTGAGGAGGCAGCTCCCCGATATTTCATAGCCACGAGAGGTCATAAGATTTATCTGGTGCAGTACAATTCAAACCTCGTCTAGCACCGGAAAGGGAAACCCCACTTTCACTGTCAGTGCCACAGCACGTTTAACTCAAGTCTGATCCAATAATCACTCGCCTGCCTCACCACTCCATGTCTCCATTTAACTCTATCTCGCTTTCTAACCTCCATTGACTCCGAGGTTAAAGCCATCGGCTGGAAATGTATGACCCACAATAGAGCGCGGTATGTGACATGAGCTTGGTTCAATAATCAATCTTCCTGTGTTATCGGAGAAAGAGTTGCACTGGTCTCGGGTGGAATTAGTCCAATTAGGCGCGCTGTCTGTATGCGGAGTGTGGTACAGAGCTCAGCGGCTTGGAAGACAGCGTTCAGCCTCATTGGAATAGCAGGTTTCTGGTCAGAGAAGCCGGATATTCCCTCATGTTGAGAAACTATTGGTCGTTCAACCGATGCCGCTTTCTGTCTCTATCCACAGAAACAAGAACTACATCTTTTTTTCTTTCAATCAATCAAAAATGGCTTTTTTTTTCGTTCAATCCATCGGTGTTGTTGCTTTTGTGCACTTTGGACCTAGACTAAATGCCACTTGATTTCAAATCCTCCTATAAGGTTTTTATTGAATGATGAGTTTCTTGTCTCTGACCTTTGAGCTTAGATTGTGTTGACATGTTCATCAGACCACAAATGACACAAGAATTAAATAGCTGGTGCCCCCCGCTGTCCCTCGTCCTCGCTAGTGCTGGGAGACTATACTTTGCCAGGAGGAGAGCGGGAGACGGACTAGCTAGTTAATTCTTATGCATGTTTTTGCAGGTGCCTGGTACCGGTTATAGTTTTTTTGATCAATTGTTCATATGGACTTGTAAGTAGATGTTGAATGTGCTTGTCCTTGTATAGCTTTGTATACCGCTTATCTAGTCTTCCGACCACGAAAAGTGCTTAAACACTACATGTCACTCACCCATGCATACATTAATGGGAGGGGCTACGGGGACAATTTGGGGTTAAGTGTCCCAAGGACACATCAACAGGGACTAGCCGGGGATCAAACTGCCGATCGAACTGTTGAACCTCTGACCAACTCTCTTTATCGCCGAGCCACAGTCGCCCCAAAATAAAATATTAACTACAGCAGCTTTAAAGCAAATGTCCTCCCATTAATTACCTTACATTACTGTGTTTTATTATATCTTAAGTGAAACACTGAGGTGCCATTTTTATTGTTGTATTGTTTATGTTCCTGTTATTAGTATGCTCTGTGAAGTATATCATAGTACTATGATTTCGTGGTACTTTCTGGTAACTTGCTATATTATGTATCTGCCAACAGCTTGTGAAATAGTACTGAGATGTGAACATGTGTTTGAATCAACGAAAGACAGCAATTTGATCCGATTTATGTCAGAACCCTGTCAGTCTGCGTCTTCCCAAGCCTCTGAAGTAGTTTCAGCTTGTTTTGTGTCGCTGCAATGAAAAGACGTCGATGCATTTAAGAAAGCGAATACAGAAAGCCTTCAAACATTGTATCATACATTGTTGATATGGTTTGCTGACAGAGACATTTGCAACAACTCTTTCTGAAGTTATATTTCTGTCTTCGTCTTTGTTCCAGAGCGACTGATGTTATGTATAATTTTTGCAGAGACTTTGGCTGATGAGAGCAGTCAGATCTGGGGTAAGATACTGTAGCTCCAAAACCTCTACCTAAACCCTGCTGGAATATTCATGAGTGTGGAGATAATTCCTTCTGCACTGTGGGCGTGTAATATTAACACTTGTCTAATGGGCTGAAATGGAGTGAGAGCTAAACAAAACCCTGTGCAAAATACATCTAAATGGCCTATATGAGCCCGATGAAAACCTCCGTCATCCAGTGAGGTTGAATTGATTGTGAAGTCTCTGTAGAGCAGCTTGTTTATTAACTTGTATATTTTCCCTGTTTAGTGAATGTTTCAGACCTCCCTCCCCAACAAAATGGGCGCAAAAGTTGTCTGTTCAAGCAGCCAAGTATGAACCATATTTACGTACTTATTTTAACTCAAACTATGATCTTTTCCTAAACCTAACTCAGTGGTTTTTATTTCAATTCACAACTATAACTACGTGCTCTAAACTGCGACCGCTTCACAACGTGCGGCCGTCACTGGTACTCTCCTAACTATATGTTGTTTAGGGAGTCACTGACAAACAACCAATTCTGTTGTTTGGGTACTGAAAGAGGACGTGAAGAATGCTTTGGCCTGCTAACAGTGAGAATTAAGAATTTTGATTTTGTGGTTTGTTTACAAAGATCCATCTGGGAAGCCGTCATTAGAAGATGTTTAGAAAATGGCAGGCATTTTCAAATTTCAAATTCATAGCTGGTGATTGGATGAACCATTTGTCGATCAAACTCTTACTGAAGCGAGTCGGGGGAGGACCTTCAGTGCTCTTATTTACTCTTACATCAATGAAGAAATACTGACTTTTACGGCTGCGTTTCATTGTACATTGCTGAATGAACTGTTTTTGCGTTTTGCAGGAATGTACATCATGTCTTTGCACATGCGTTCTCGAATTGGGGATCTGCTTGTAAAAACACAGCTCCATAGGGCTGCTAATGGTTAAAGCTTCTAAGGATACCTATAGCTGTGTGAGTTACAAAGAATAATGTAACCTGCACCTGCACTACTTTGTTAAAAGCAAATTTTAAACCAATAAAAGTCCAAATCATCGTCCGATGATGGGCGATGGGTGCAGGAATTGCATTTTGGCCAATGTGTTCCTGCCTCTTTTGCTCTCCACACAGACCATTTACCTGCATTCAACCAAAGCCTGCTCGAGCATTAGTGATTAATACTAATCAAACTACAAACAGAAACCAGATGCCAAAATCTGGCATCTGCATATGCCTACATTCATCTGCATATGAACGTAGGCATATGCAGATGAATGTGGAAACTGTTTGTAGAGATTAGTGCAGCTTATGCAGTTTATGATCGACTGCTCATGTATGATTAGTGAATATAGTGCCTTGGAGACATGGCATTGTATGCTCGATGCTATGTACTGTAGAATAGAGCTAAAGTGTGGAAATCTCTTTTTGTCTTTTGACTCTCTGAGCTAATCCTCTACCTGGAGCTCCTGCTAACTAGGTAACCACGCTGCTAGCTCTCTCCACCTCCACCTACAAGGGTCCTCTAATGCAGAGGTACATACAAAGTGAAGGAAACCTTTTTTGTGAGTGAGCGCTCCGCCTTTTGGGTTTGCATGACAGGCAGAACTTTTCTGACTGTGGTGCAGTGGAGACTTTCTTCACTCTGCTGAGAACACATTTCTATTCTGCCCTGGGAACATATCATATAGCACAAAGGTAATTACCCAGGCTTATTGGTGTTGGCTGTTCTGTCCAAATTGATTTTGTCCTCAAACAATCAGAAAGATAAATGATATGATTCAACGATGGCACAAGCGGGGCCTGAGGTGCTATAATAGACCCCCTTCTTCATCCGAGGCTTTGTCAATACTCCACGTAAACACTCAGACAACAAATCTGTGTGTACAGTCTGTCTGCCCGGACAGCTGACTGCTGAAAACAGACCAAACAGAAGGTCATGACAATACATCTCAAGTCTTATCCCTCATTTTCTGCTGACTTGATACCCATTGTTGTTTGCGGCGACGTCTTCGGCAAGTTGACGTGTTGACAGGCCCCGAAATTACCTTTGTCAAGTTTGTGGCCGCTTTCTGATTGTTTAGAGGATTTCTCTTCTGTTATCACAAAAAAAAAAAACAGCAATCAGTAATGGAATGTCTGGAAGAAATTGTACAGGAGCGAGAAGACGCCCTGTGCTAACAACTTCCCCATGTTTGAGGGGAGGAATGAAATCTAATTAGCCAATAGAGATCCACAGCAAGTGCAGTATAGTGCTACCTGCTTCTAAGAGAACAGGAACGATGAAACAAAGACTGCACCGGGCCCTTTGAAGCCCACATTTCTTGTCTGGTTAATTAGGGAAATGTGTTTTTTGTTCAGATAATCTCAACTACCAAGATCAGTTGACACAGGGACACAGTAATAGAGGCAGAGACTTCAGACAAGGAATTTGCAATAAAAGTAAATGGTGATCCCAACTGGGTTATACTTCTTGTTAATCATCAGTTTGTTAAAATTGAACCTTGTTTCTTTTAAGGTTAAAAGTTAATTTTGATACCTTTACTTTAATAAATGATCTGTCTATAACCAGTGACAAATACAAGGGTGGGTAGTAACTCGTTAGATGTAACGCCAATGGACGAAAAAGTAAAGTTTTTTTTAGGAACGGTAACTTTTCACGTTGCTTTTAAAAACTTTTACTTTTTTTGTATTTTTTGGGGGGCCAGAAATCTAAATTTGAAATTTATACCTTTGTTACAAGTCTGTTGTCTAATATGAATTTTGCTATATCAACCAATATGAGCTGTAATCCAAGCTGTGTGTCAATACAGTTTTAATTTAAGCTTTGTTCTACTAATGTAGCTGCATGAAGTGAAAGCAGTCTGTGTCACTCTTTTACAAGGCGGCAGAAATACTTTTATTTCCCATTGATGCAGAACAAATGTAGGCTCCACACTATACAAGCACATAAATCTGATGATCACTGGATTGATTGTGATGTATTAACAGAATCCTCTCGTTAGCCACAGCATGGAATAGACCATAGCCAAGGAAGCTGTCTCATACCTCTCTGACTTCTTTTGTCTTCCAGTAGTTGTAGTTTATGCCAGAGCTGTTCATTGGAACGGAGAAATCTGTGGTGACGCTGCCACCTCGAGGTTTCCCTGCACTCCCTTCCAACATGCGCGTACGTTAGGTTGCAGTATTTCTTTTGATAATGCTAAGTAGCCTGCAGAAGATTTTTTTTCTTTTCGAAACTATCTTTGTTATCCTTAAAGCTCAGGAGGATTGCATGCACAAATGCACCATGGGAGTTACTAAACATTTTTCCAAACTTTATATGTACACTTTTTCAAAATTTTTGACAAAGGACCAGATTTTTCATAATGGAATTGCTTATCTTTATAGCTCTTTCATATAAAACAGACATTGAATTACCCCCCTCTATTAAATATTATATATATATATATATATATACATGTCAATAGATCAGCAATAATAATCACACATTAGGATATATAATAATATTAGCACTGACTGGGGCCAGTCGGGCTGCATTATTTTTATTTTTCATGCTCAAAGTAAATTTTGCTAATAGTACTTCTTTACACTTGTGTGTCTCTGTTTTATGGTCTTTATGGCATTTTCCAGGATTACGGTTTAATCCGGCGCTGTGCGTTGTGTTACTGGATGCCAACAGATGTGTTAGGAGCACAGTTGCTCGTGCATTTTCTCCATTAAATCCCATCAAACAGACAGCAAATAGGGCACATATTTAAAACTATGAATTTAATAATCAACAAATAAAACCATTGTGACAAGAAGAATACAAATACCCTTATTAGCAGAAGATTATTTTCAAGCAGACAACATTCAAATAGTTCCCCGGCCTTTGTTCAAAGTGATGTAACAACAACCACAGGCAAGCTATTAAAACACTGATACACTTTTAGCTGCGCGAATACTTCCAGGCGAGGGACACAGGAAATTCATTTTCTTGTTATTGCAAAATTATTCAAATGAGAAAACCGTCAATAATAAGATTCCCACAGAGAAAATCCCCCATAACAGGTCCTGTGGGATGAGAGATTTGATAAGAGGCCGCGTCCCGCTGGCACAACGTAATAAAGGGATTTTCAAGGCCCAACGGGTTCAGTGTCATAGAGGCTCGAGTACATGATGGATGCCCTTCTTTTTATGCACATCTGTGTTATCAATGATGGTTTTAATGGCGACGCAGCACCAATGGAGGTTATTCGCTAACCCGTGCTAATTTTTCCCTCACCTCTTCAGGCCGCAGTGACAACCCAATTTTCATTAGATATAATCTGGCAGTTTAACATTGGCTATAAAAACCAATAGGGCAGAGACAGGTATTGTGCGGGTTTTAATTATCTCCCGATATCCTCCGACAGCTGCTGTGTGTTTAGCACTGAAAGGAATGTTCTCTATTCTCCCGAACTGTTTCCCCCTATAGACACCCCACTGTCATGTAGAGTGGATTTTCTTAATATCATTCCTTCCCATTTTTTTTTTACTTCAACCTATGAACAAAAATAAAAAAAATAGACCGAGCCATTATGATCATCATGCTCAGCTTATGACTGACCTCATTGTATCACACTGTCAGGGCTGCAGGCAGGTTTGAAGGGGTCTGCAAAGCCAAATTGCAGATTCTGTTGTTGCAGCTTTTAATTGGTGTGAAATTACTTTTTTGGTGGAAGCTTCCCTGGGAATAATTGAGTTTGATATGGTTGACAGACACCCCCCGTGAAAGTTGTGTTCAGTTTCATGGCGGTGTCGGCCCGACATAAACAAAGAAAATACCAACGGATTCCAGCGGAGGCTCAGCGAGGAGTCGAGGAGATTGTTGATCACCCGGTAGGGTAGTCATAGCCTAGCGTGTGCCATCACATGTGCAAATGTAATATACAAAACTGGGCAGCCTGCCAGCGTAGTCATACATACTTGAGTACGAATTCACCTTTTGCGGACAATAACATGTCTTAACTGCCGAACGGGAGAAAAGAGGTTGCTTTGACTCATCTGCTGGTGTCACCGTGTCTCATAGAAATCTGCCTTTAAAAGTTAGATAATGACATCAGTCAGGTGTCTAAAGATGGCTATCTTCTGTGAGCAATGAACCTGAGAGAAAAAGGCCAAATGCTGACCTTCACTGCTCAGACTGAGCTGTACAAAAGCCCTATTTGACTTAAATTGCCGCCGTAGAGCATGTCATCTTATTTTCACTGGATTATGGGAGCTGCTTGACCTTACAGTATTGAATCAAGTCTGAACACTTGTTTGACAGGGCACTCTGACTTCCTCTTCTCTTTCTTCTTCTTCCTCTACTTCTCAGAGAGTATGAAATCACTCCTTTGAGGGTTTAAAGGTTTAGTGGGAAAATCCACTCAACAGCAATAACAACAGCCAAAAGTCCTGATTGTGGGGAGGTTTACTGAATCTTCTGAGCAGAAGATATGTGCATTAGATATTATTTTACCACCAGGTGTCATTCCTCAAAGCCCCGATCTTTGCTGATGGAATTTAAAATGTATCCTTGTCAAGCTCTCATGTACAGAAACGACATTAAAGACCCGGTGCCAGGTCTTGTACTTCAAAATGGCAACAAGCACATCTTCCATGTTCACAATAATGGGCAAGTGAAGCTCATTTTGGATTTCCTTTTGTTTTTTTGAGCATAAAATTGAGAAAGCGTTGTCATATCCGAAACAGAAAGTGAGGCAGTGTACCCCCATGATGGCGTTAGCATAGATTTTCCCCGTCAGAATAATGGAGTAGCCTGCGGAGACTGAAATGGAGCGAGGCACCAAGGGAGAGAAACACTGCTGCTGCATATCACAACATTAGCGAGAAGAGAAACCGCCAAACTGCTAATCAAACATCCGGTCCAGGTGGCAAAATGTAGGTTACATTTATATCCTTTGACACCTTGACATAGCACTAGGTGTAGTGAGATGTAGTGTAACACCAGCGTACCTTTAGCTTGAGCTTATTTTGTATGTGTCAGTAGGGTCCACTGAGAAAAAACACAACATAATGGCCAATGCAGGCTGACATTTTCATTGTAATACACAATAAGAACATCGTTATAAGAACAAACATGTTGAACACACATTGATTGAAAAAAGACATAAGCTCTGTTTCTGCTGCGTTGATTTTGATCCTTTCTTTAAATTGCGACACCGACAAAAGTACGGCTAAAAGATTCTGGGTCATGCTTAAAACAAACCAATAATGGCTGTTGATATGAAATGAAGTGAGTTTTTTAGGTGCCTTTTTAGGTTCCTGAATAAAACTGATAATTTAAAAGATTTTGGCGCCAGCGTTAAGCGTCGATTAGCAGGACCACATCCGAGCCACGGTGGCTGTCACTTGCTCGAACCACATCACACATTTTTATATAACCGGTCCGTTATCTACCGTCCTGCCGTCATTTTAATGTTGTTGATGCCACTGAACCACCAGCTACAGCGCAGAGCAGACCTGGCACGTATGCATTTAGCAAAGCCTTTTATCTGTGTCCAATCAGAAATAATTGCCTCCTCCTTCCAGATCAAGCCACCTATAAAGAGAGAAGGGCCTTAAAAAAACCCAGCGGTTGGAAGCACATCTGAATATGAATGTGTCGATGTTAAATAGCTGCCAGAGATTAAACACAAAGCACACACGCACATGTACACACATAAACAAAGAGGTCCACCTCTTCACACCCACTCCAGCGCGGATTCCTTTATAAACAATATGAGTCAGTCGCTTGGCTTTCTATCGCCGCTGTAGCTCCCCACATCCCCGTCCTTGGACCAGAATCAGCCAATCACGCCTGTAGGAGGGAGGAAGATGGAAGCGAGCCGCAAGTCATCAACAGCTGACCAGAAATGGGCCGCGGACAGACTGGCCAGGGGCTGTGTTTCTCCCTGGTAATTGGCTCGGTTTTAGATCTTAATACATGCAACCGACCAACAGATGTTTGCCTGAGCCCTGAGCCATTGGAACAGTCGACTGTGGAGGAATTCGCCCTCTGTGCCGCGGCGTCCTTGTCATCAGCCGCTCTCTCTGCTTGACTCGATTGCAGTGCGCATAATGTGCTATAAATCATGGTCCAATTCAGCAGCATGTGAGCAAAATAAACCATATCATCACACTCTCAACAAAAATAGATTGTTATAGTAAAGCGGGGTCCTGGGACATGCCAGAGGTTCCTCCCGCAAAACAAAATAAAAAATCTTCTCAGGGGTCAGTTGAAATAATACCAGTTAGAACAATTTTTTAGTCAACTACTCAAACCTCTTTTTCTTAAACAAATAATCTCAGCAAATTGGAGTCGATGGCTCTTATTCACTCTTATTTGTTCAACCATGAAATTGAAACTTTTTATAAAATGTATTTTTTCACATTATATACGTTGTATATGTAATTTTTTTTTTTTACGGTGCTAGAAAGAGTAACTTTCAGAGTGCATCAAATATCTGTCAGTGTTAAAGTAACCCTGAACCAAGAATCTATCAAAAGACTCCTACCCCAGCAAGCTTGAAAGGTGGCTGTGAAAAGTTCGCAGCTCGCTCCTTCTCGGAGGATGGCAGCTGTAGTCAGCTTGGATTCACATCAGTTACACTGGATTACAATAGAGGCCCACAGTAACTGGCAGGAAACAAAAACGTATCATAACTTATCAAGAAACTGTTCAAACCGCTCACGCAGCACAATCCACTTCTCTGCTGTTAATCCATGTGTTCTCTACAATCGGTGCTGCGCAAGTAAAGTGCTACATATGCCACTGCTGGCAAGGCTTTAGAGCTCGACTAAAGAATGTACATCTACGTTTGTGTACTTTTATAGTATGGAGCTGTTTTTCATGGTGTTGGCCCTTACTGCCAATTGAGGTAAGCCTCAATGCTCAAGATATTTTAGAACAGTGTGCTTCCCACTTTGTGGCAACAGTTTGAGGAAGGTGCTGTTCCAATAAAACAAAGCTCTGGTGCACGAAGCCTTATTCACAGTTTGATGTGGAAGAACCTGCACAGAGCCCTGACCTCAACCCCATCCAACTCCTTTTTGGATGAACTGGAACTTCGTAAGATCACGCTTTGGGTTGAAAGGTGTGCTTCTACGTGAACTTTATCGCTCTATAATAACGTTTTTTTTCCTACGTCTATAACCCTATTTCCTCCATATGCCCCCAACGGAAAAGAGTCATACTTCCTACAGCTGCTAGAAGGTTGTGTCACCTGAATGTACACATACTGTATGTCGCTTTCTGAAACAACTGACTTCTAGGGAGGACGTTTCTTATGCTGCAGCAGTGGTTTAGATATGGACATTTTGACACATTTTTCTGCCGTGGCTCTGATCCAAGCTAATGGCAGGTGCCGTCCTCTGCAAAAGGGCAAGCTGTAAACTCTCATGCGGCAAGTACTTTATACGATGACCGATCTTTTAAAATGATTTTTAAGAAACTGACAAGGGGCATTCACATAAATTTTCCGGTTTCTCTAAATTATTGCCATGACTGAATTAGCCTCGAGGAACCTTTCGTTCTCTGTAGGGCGGTTGGTAATGAACTGGCAAACTCTAGATAAAGGCAGCCGCTGTTAAAAGCGCGTCTCTTTTAATGCCCTATAAACACTCTGCCACCAATAAAAGACACAGTTGTTTGGTAGCTTTTTTTCCTAACATGGCCCTCTTGGTTGTGGGTGGTAATTAATTCTTCATGAACAACACACACTTTTATCAGTGCGACAAGATCCATTAAACAGGGCCACACAAATGGAGTTTAGTTATCAACAGCGCTTGCTTCTTTCTTGGCTGTAATTTGTATTTTAATGACAAGGAATTATATCTTGCTCCCTGCACAGGGACTCACCTTGATAATCTTTGACTCCTTTGAAGTCCACTCGGTTGCAATCTCCTTTCATTCTCGACTCAGGCCTCTGCCTAATGTTCTCTCGTAGCCTTGAAAACGTATTTTTCACCATATCAGCATATTGCACGTCTCCTTATCGCATGATGATGCTTTGGTATGACCGTTGCAAATGCGTTTCCTCGTAGTTGCTTCAAGAAAAGCTAACCTCTTTTATTAATGATGACTCCGTTTTCACTGAGGCCGGTTGGTGTCATTGAATTGTCTGTTCGAATCCCTGTCCGCTCTAAATGGAAATGCATTCAGCTTATTTCATTTATCATAGGCCTATAGTCTCCGGTCGTCTCTGCTTTTCCTCCCGTTCCTCATAAATAATTGAACAAGTCATTTTATCTACAGTGGAGGGCTATGTTAGCTGGCACAGGAGCAGGCTGCTGTTTGATTGCATTATTTAAGGGTCAATTAAATACGAACATTTGATTGCATGCAATATATGGGACATCTTTAAAGCAAAGAGCTGTTTTAGATGCTACCCATTATGTCCAGAAGTCCAAGGTTTTTATGACTATGATTAGTTTTGCCGAGTTTAGTTCAGTCACAAGTCAAATCATCATCATCATTGCCCTTTATGCCTCCTGGCATGTAGGGCAGCAACAAAACTCTTCCACTCCCGTCTGTCCTGGGTGAGTCGCTGGATGGTGCCCCATGAGTGCTTTAGGCTCTGCATCTCCTTCTCCACAGTTCTTCTCCATGTGTTGTCCCTTTTGGTGTCCAATGTAAGGCTGTTCTTGTAATATCAGCAGGGTCTTTTCTCAACACAGGTCCTATCCATCTCCGTCTCCATGCATTCTTGTTGGCATTTGTCATACAGTTCTTCATTTGAAATGGTGTTTGGCCAGAAAATGTGAAGTATTCGCCTTAAACTCTTGGTATGGAAGAGTTTAAGGCGAATACTTCACAAATCAAAGCATTGGACAAATTAAAATTTTGAGCCGCTAGATGAAAAAGCAGATGTCAAAATGTCTTGGCCTGGATGACAGTGCTGGACAATCGGAAAGACTGACTTGCCCTGCCATTAACAGAGCAAAAGGGCTAAAAAGGCACTTACACTGTCCTTCTAGAAAAGGAAAGCATACTGACGTATGTTATCCCTTTTGTAGCAAGTCATTGTTCCCCAATTAGGTGCAGGTTACATAGAGGTGAACGTTTCCCCGCTGAATTGTGGCCCAGGATTTATCACACTACCTCTATAATTTGTGTTTAACTATCCATTTCTCATTGTGGTAATTATGATCTTAGGACCAGAGAATGACACTGCAAACCCCTTCGCAAGAATGAAACTTCAACATTATGGAGTGAAGCCATTCAGCCATGATTTTTGTGCAAATTCTAATGGTATCAACTTCTCCAGAGACACATTTAAATTTTACCTTTAAAGTCTTTAAACGATTCATAGTCGCAGTTTTAAGTTCATCCTCAAATGTCACGCGAGGACGTGCTAATCACTGTTTCTGAATATAACAAAACTGATTTGAAAAAGATGAAGTCTGATTGAAGTCTGATTGTGCCAATCAGCCTGATTTCATGCTGGAAATTGTTTGTGCAAGTATTTAAAAGTGAAAAAATAATAATTATCAATTGTCGTGCATGGCAGACATGGCAAACTGTGGGTGTATTCAAATTTGAAACCTCTTGGGGTGAAGTTAAATACACATATAATGTCTGTAGCAGCTCAACTCAGTCAGTGAGAGGATGGAAACAGCCTTGCCTTTGCTCATTAGGCACCAAGGAAAACAAAACATAAATTGGCCTACATCTCCACCAGTACAGGCTTTAGCTAATGTGCGGCCTCCCGGGGATAAATCCAACAATCTCAGTTTAACCTTGTCAAGTTGTTCCTGTGTAGGCGTTCGACCGCGAAGCTGGGGGAGGAGCCAGTGGGGTCGCGGCCCAGATAACCTTTGGAGGCTGATATAATGTTTATAAGAATTAAAGCCTGAATTGTATCTCTGTTTTTTTCCTCAAAAACGGGTGCCGATATCTAATGAGCCAGGCGATATCGGTCAACGACACCCGCTGCTAAGCAATTGACATTTAACTATCACGCACATTGTTCATCAACGACGAGTTGGTAAACGGCGCTATTAGAGAAACTAACATGCATAAGTACACATCACAAAATAGAAAAGGCAGAATCCGATATCTATATGGTCGGTTAGACTCTTTAACTGTCGGCTCGTTACAGGAAAAACTACGTGTTGTTTTTTTTTCTTGCCACACATGTTGAGGGAAAACTTCTTAGTTTTATTTTTTTGCATTTTTTTTCTATTACGACCTGATTTGATCAAGCTTGATTCTAGAGTTCCACATTGTTGCAAGAGCTATTGTTGAATCAGGGTTAATTATTGGAAAGTGTTGACAACATGTTGATGCTCCATCTCAGATAACCCAGCCCACCACTCATAATGAGAAAAAGCAACTGCGTACCAAGGGACTCTGTGTGTTATCTGCTCAGCTGAGCGTTATGTAATGGCACCTGTTGTTTGGGTACAAAAACTGGGGGAAAGAAATGCCTATGCTACCTACAATAAGTGCTTGGGTGTTACCAGTGGTGCTAGGCTAAATCCTAATATGCAGCTCGAGGCTTTGGATGGAAGACTGAGTGAGTTCATCTGATGCATTACCAGCAGCAAAATACCCAAATGCACATTAGAAAACAACTCAGAATCACCTCATAGCAAATTTTGGTGGAAAGTTGGTATGTACCCATTTGTGCATGATACGCGTGGGTCTTTCACAATGTGTGGGTGGGTGAAAATTAAATGAGGGGAATAAATATCATCACTGCCAGCTGATGACAGAGAAAAAAAAGAGGTCTGTCTCACTTCCTCCAACTGAAGCACTAACGGAACGAGAGGAGCTCCAGCAGATGCAGAAAGCCACTCCGCTGGTGCTCTTGCTCCCCCTCAAGTGACAAGTGACAGATCCTGCATTTACATGAGCTTTACATATTAATAAAGCTGCTCCAGAGAGGAACATGCCTTCTCCATCAGAGGGTACGGCCTTGTTTCAAGGCTTCATCGAATGATTGTTTTTGCCTCCCGTTCAAAATAGTTCCAACCTAGTTATTGTTCAGAAAGATTAGTGGGCAGACCTGAGAAATGGGGTTCATCTTATCAGCTGTTAACTGCTACGAAAATGAAACGGAACAGCAATCAAACATGAGAAACCCCTGCCTGCAGCCAGACATCACACAATCTTTATCTTCTGATGTGTGCATTGTGCAACCTGGAGCTGCATCACTGACATTGCCTGAGCCGTGTTGATTCATTGAGCCTTCTTGTTTTTTGGGGTTGTTGTTTTCTCACCATATGAGCTTTATTTTATGGAGATAACTGATCCGACTGAGAAAATGGACCCATTATCCCCCCCGTCCCCTCCTCCAAAATTATCCTACAGTCACCGTATCCGTCTTTTTCTGTTCATTCTCATAGGAGCATCATCTTCTTTCTTGTTACTGACTGAGCAGGAAGGAAGGGAATTCTCACCAAAATACATGGAGCACTCTGAGGCCTTTGTGAAAAGTATCAAACACGGGGAATAAAATCACAGCAGTTGTATCTGTTACCTCTGGTTTTACTTCTGTTGACTCCTGGTACCACTGGCCTCTGTAGATGTAACATTTTGTTGAGAGACTGTCTGAAACTCGGACGGCGCTGTGCTGCTGTAACACAGCAGATCCTTGATGTTAACAGGTGGATGAATGCATGATTTGAGTGAGTGAAACCCAATTACCCTCACATCTCCCCGAGCAATTAACAAGGTCAAGCGCTCTCGTATGAAAGCAGCAAGCTTTCATCAACAGGGGGGCTGTTGAGGCCATTCCAAAAATAATTGTGTTTTACAACAGGCCAACCAACAATCCCTCATTCAGCTCTGACTGTGGTTTGGATTGATCGCCCCTGCATGGTAATTAATGACTGGGAGACTTTTAATGTGCAGGTCCACTGAACATCATTTCACTATTAGTAGCCACTTGAAGGAGAAAGTCAAAGGCAGGCAGACGAAGACAATAGCTCGGGAGGCCCGCCTATGATGTTTGACTGTGAATATTTGAATCAGTAAAGCCGATCAACGCATTAATGGAACAGTCCAACATATTGAACCATACTCTTGTTTGGGATCTTGCCCAGAGCCATATACCAGTTGGCCATTTGTGTACTAGCTTTGGACAAAGACAGGAAGCAACAAGTCAAGCTCTGTCAGAAGATAAAACAAAATTGAGCTTTAAACAACTCCACATTTTTAAATGTCTTATTTACATGTTGTGTCTTGATTATTACATTTTTGTGAAGGAATAAAAATAACTAAAGGAGACAATGAGCTTCATGCACAAACCACTCGCACACAAATGTTTGCTTTAGTCCCAGATAATGGTGATTTAAGAGAACTCGTTGCATTCATCTGGGGGTTTTTTTCCACGAAATCTCCAAGTGTGTTCACCATATTACCATTTTCATGGCTTGACAAGATTTCACAACATTTTATTTATTTAAATTCAATGGTTTTATCAGTAAATTTCGACATCACAACTTTCACAGTTTAGTTGTTTTCCCCAAAGATTCTGTCACTCTGACCCTGTTTACACCTGGCGTTAACATCTTGGGTGGGTCTTGTGTCTTGGGTGGTCCTATCACAAGTGGGCAGCTCCAAGTACGTCAGTTCACACATTAAAATGCGTCTCCACATGCGTCTAGAGGGCCCACTTGTGATCGGATCTCACTTCCTCGCTCTATATGCAAATAAACATAGGCATTCCTGTGCCTAGTCTGCTGGAAATTAAAAGAAGAGGAAGAAATTCAAATTGTTCACGGTGTTTGACACACCCGTACCATACCTATATGGGCTTTTCAAAAGTTTCAGATATTGAAACAGCCAGTGTATGCTATTTTTGTTGAGATGCCTCTAAGCAAAATGCTCTGAGCGAATTTAAACTCTGGTAAGCAGAGATGCAGTCTATGTCTAGGGCTTTTATTGTGAAAGATAAGAACAGAATGATAGAAGCTATAATATGCTGCAGTTGACAATATGGTAGCAATAAAGAGTTTTCTTGGTTCAGACTAGGGAGCCTCTGTTATTATTACACAACCTTCATAAGTATAGGCACAACTCATTACCTGTTTCTACAAAAGCTTATTTGAGAACCAGCAGGAGAAAGACGAGCAAAAGGAGAACCCCGGCTGTGATCTTAAGTTAGCATTAGCGTTCGCACTCAAAGACCACCTTGCTAAGTGGTTTCAGTGATTGGATCACAATGAGTCTTGGCAGTCGTTTACGCTTGTATTTAGAGACGCACATGTGAGCCGATCACCCAAGACGCATGTTAATGCCAGGTATAAACAGCTGGTCTCCACAGGGTCTCCATAGGGTGACCGCTGGACACAACAGTTTAACATTACCCATTTTAAAATATTCTGTCACATCTCCTTGAATAAGCTCAACGATTTGAAGTTCTTCTTTTATGACATTTTTGTGATTTCATTTCTCAATTGGGGCAGGACAGGTTGCCTTTTTGGGCAATTTGAGGTTGTAGATTATGTTAATGATCGAATCTAACAAACACCTCCTCATGAGCAGGTGACATTCATCTGACGTGCTCGTCCAGTTAAAAGGGTTCGGTGAATCAGACTTGGAATGCTCTGCGAGCTTCAGGAAAAAAAGAGTAAGAAAGGTTAAGAATAAGAATATGGACATTTTCCCATTGTCCTTTCAGAAGCACTTGCATATGGTGGCCCCCCACAGACACAATTTTAGAGTGAAAACACAAGGATATTTTGAGTTTATCTCATATGCAGTGTTGCTGCTGTAAGTACTCACTAGTGCACTTAATGCATATTATTCCACGGCTGAAATCCACAAGAAATAAAATATTCATTCCTGTTTGGAATAAGGTTCGCCAAAGAACTACAGGGCCCAGATGTTTATAGAGTATAGTAGCCTAAAATGTATTATAATATACTGTTTATAGAAAACATAGAAAAAGGCTACCTAGTAAGTCAATGCTTGCAATTTTGCTGTTGTTTTTTTCTCTGGTGTTGTCTGTTGGGCTTTCACTCGCGAGGTTTGTTCGTCCTTGGAGTTACTGTAGTTACATTTGTTGAAGTCTTACAAAGCAAAAGAGAACTAAGCCAGCTATGAAAAAAATACACTGTACAGTATGTCCATTGGCTGCTGTCCACCCTTCACTACCTGACTGACCGGCCCTGTTTGCTGATGGCAGACCGTTTAGTCACACAGGATTTCGGAGCAGAGAGCAAAAATCGAAGCCGTTATCCTGCAGCTGTCCGGTGGTACTGAACCACATATTGCACCTCAGAGAGAAGGAGAGCAGCAACACATTTTGGCCTCCTCTCTGTACTTGTTTGGGAAGGATTTTTTGGATCCAAGCCCATACTTAAAATAGCTACGTGCATACTGTACCTACACTCTTTAGTCATTGGCAGTATTAAAGGAAGCAGAGGTATGCAGGTGAACACAAATCAAAAGTGTACGTCATACTGCAAACACACTGCCGACTCACAGTCAGTCTAAAGATCTAATGAAAATTGAGTGAAAGTTTAAACATTAAGCATTCTGAACTTTTAATTGTTAAGCTCCTGAGCTTTGGTGAAACCCAAATCCCCATGAATAATACGGAAGACATGCCTTTGGTGTCCTCTGGCGCTCCTCCCATGCTATTTTGCTGAATGTTTACATGCATAATGGCTGGATGTGCAGCATTTGAAAGGGTGACAGACTTCTTCACCCATCTCTATGTGGGAGGTGCACATCAGTGAACTACGTTGAAACTCGGATTCCAACTCTGGACTAGAGCCCTACTGATTTGAGCTTATCACAGATATGTCAGTAACTACATATATCAGCCAATAAGTACCAAGGTATATCTGAAATGGCTATAGGAGAAGATATATTTGATGTAATTTTGGAAATGCTGTCATCATTGCATAGCTTGACCACCAGAGAACACTGCCAAGTTTATTTGTAGGCACCCTAGCGGCGTTCAGGAATGGCTATTTCTGGGGTCAGTCCACCCTTTCAGTCCAGACTGAAATTACACAACTTTTGGATGGAATGCCGGGAAATGTTTGTGTAGACATTGGTCGGATGAATCCTATTGACTTTTTGACTTAATTTTTCCTTTAGTGCCACCATGAGGTTGGCGTTTATTGTTCGGAGTGAAAGATCTTGACAACTGTTGCATGTATTGCCAAGAAATTTGGCGCAAACGATTGAATGAATTGTAACGACTTTGATGATTCATTGATTTGTTTTCACCTATAGAATCATCAGCCAATACTTCATGACGAAATTCCCACAAAACTAATGACATTCCTATTAACCTCAACTGCATTTTGGCTACTTAGTTGACACCTTGATATCTGACACATACCCTGACAGCTTCCCAAACTAATTCATGTCATTTCTGATCATAAAGAGGCTTCTTTGTATTCATGAAAATGATTTCAAAAGGAATCAAAACAACAGCATTAATTGATTGTCATTTCTTGCCTGATGGGAAAGTGAGAAGACAAGCCAAGGGGAAAGCATCTCTGGTTAAAACCGAACACTGTGAAACAGCTTTTAGACACCAATCGTTAAGTTCAGCAGGTGTAGAATTATTATTATTATTTTTAAAACTCTTTAAAAACACAGTCAGTATTTCTTTGTATGCACTTGAACGATCTCGTGAGTGGAATAAGAAAGCAAAGCGGCAGAGCATTAGAGCTGCGGGTGGTGAGAATAAACAGTGTACAGAGTAGGACGACTGCCCCTTCAGACCCGCACGGTCTGCACAGGAGGGACGGAAGTCAAGCAAAAAGCCATTTGTCTTTTGAACACACCCTCTGGATTATTTATCGCTGTTGTACACGGCACCTATCCGCTGGAATCTCAATGTCCACCCAGCTCCCTGCTCTGCGAAGGTAAATCAAAAGTGTCTGTTTCAATGAATGAGGTATGTAAAACCATTAGGGCAAATTGCAGGAACCAAATAGAGCCTGCTGCTTCCCCACTTTGTGCTGAGAAGCTATGGGCGCTGTCACAGGAGACGCATCAACTTTGAAGGGGGAGTTCATGCTGCTGAAGACGCTTGTCACACGGGAGGTTGTTGTATTAAAGGGAAAATTCTCAGGAGAGGCCTGACTAATGGCTCTCTCTCGATGCACATCCACATGCCTTGAATCTCTGTGACCTTTCGGTGTCAATGCTGCATGCCATGGCTGCTGGAGCTTCATGCATACTTAACTGTGGTTATATAAGGAGCAGCGTGGACGGTTGTTCTGTGGGTGGGTTTAAATTAAATGTTCATCATTTCACTAGCGACTCAAGCTTCACCTGACCAGGTGCTGCTCGCTGTGCAGTTCGTTCCTGTTTTGCAGCCAAGCGTCTTTAATAGCCCATTCTGACGGGCACAGGGACGCAGGCCGAACCCGTGTCAGCAGTGCATCTCAGTTGTTTCGACGGCCTTCATCAGACTGTCCATCACAACCCTCCTCCAGACCAGTATTGGACGTGGTTTCGGATGTTATACCCAGTTTTGGTCAACTGATGGTATTTAGTTCACTGCCTAAACAAGACTGGAGAGGGGAAAAAGGGAGGGAGAGAGAGAGAGAAATAGAAAGCGTCCAGGTGTGGGAGGGTGTATATTTGACAGCACAAGAGGAGAAAAGTGCGAACTATTCCTTGTAAATCTGTCATTTATTAGTCAACTGCGACGCATGTGGAGCTTGCATGAACTACGCTACATGTTTCTTGTTGTCTCTTCGTGTTTATTACTGGAGAGCATATGGCATTGGACAGAGATACACTCATCAACATTGGAGAAGGAAGTGTTGAGAGCTCAGAGCTCCCAACACAGCAATGTTGATATTTAATGGAAAGATGCAATCCATATTATTTGCCCACATTCCTCCATAATCAAATAATAAATGCACTACAGGAATGGACTCCTGTTTTGTTTTTGTTTTGTAATTTTTTTCATGTGTAGCAAATGGGCTGTAACTGCATTTCATTGAGCAACCCTGTGTTGCGTAATGACAATTAATGATCAAATCCTTGTATGGAGGTGCACTGGAGCGTGGAGTCTAGTCTAATGGTGACAATCATAGACACCATAGTAGAAGTTGTGAAAAGTTATGAATGGGTCAGACACAAGTCATGCACTCATCTGCTGTGTGAAAGTGGTATACTACGAGATGTATACACTGCTTGTCCTGCTCATTTCAGCTAAGAAACATTGCAACAATGAGGTCCTTCGTTCTTGAGTTTTGGAAAAAGTTATCCATAGTTCTATCACATAAGCCATTTACTGCAATGGCCTGTTTGACTCCACGATCCCTGGTTTCTCAGAGCAGCGACTGTAGCTGTTCCAAGGTTTGCTGGCTGACATCTGGAGATGGGTGGCAAATTAAAGGAAATACCTAAATAAATAAGAATCATAGCATGTGCTTCCATACAAACGTGGTGAAAGTACATTTAGTAAAGTATAGTATTTAACAATTGTTAGGTACTTGTACTTAACTTGAGTGTTTCAATTTCCTGCTATTTTATACTTGTATTCTACTCCACAACATTCTTCTGATACATTTAATTACTAGTTATGTTGCAGATCCAATAATATAATGTACATTATTCTGAAATGGGCCATACTGCATGTTGACTACTGCTACTTTTTATATTTCAATTTTGTTCTTTTTAATAGTGTAGCACTGTGGTATTGCTACTTTTACTTAAGTAAAATATCTGAAAACGTCTTCCAGCACTGCATACAGGACACGAGGACTCCGGGCATGGTTTGATGAGTGATCTGTTGTGAGTCGCTTAGGCCGGGGAGGAGTCAGTCAAATCAGGCTTGGTTGAAAAATACACATTTGTGCTTCTTCTGCATAGCAATGAAAGCCTTGCTCATATATCCTAATGCTGTGCCATGTAGAATAAAAGTGGGCCCAAAACAGAGCCTTGTGGGAAGCCTTGTATTACAGGAGTAGGAAAGACTGGCCCCTATAATGACAGATTGCGAACGGTCTGTCAGGAATGATGCAAACCACATCAGTGCAGTTCCTGATATGAACAGGTATTTCTCCATGTTTTCGAGTAGGGTGGGTGTCTGACCGTGTCGAAGGATGCACTTAGGTTCATTCGGATCAAAACGCTGACAGCTCCAGAGTCATCCGACATCAGGAGGTCATTTGGTTATTACCCTGACAAGTACTATTTTCAGTACTGTGACCAGGTCTGAGTTATTGATGACGGTGGTAATGGGTGTGCAAACTGCAGGTAGGTTCTTTTAAGTAATGAAGTGGGAACAGGTGTTGGCCCTCATCGTAGAGGTTTAGAAATGTATTGAAATGTGAAAAAGCTAAAAGAAAATCTATTACCTTGCTCAGTGGATGAAGGCATTGAGGGATACTAGCAGGAGTTATTGTAGTGCATCATTTCTTAGTTTAGGGTAGTATGATGACTTAGCAGCTTTCAGGGCATTATTGTAGTTTATCTGATGTTGCTTGTATCTTTGTAAAAAGATATTTAGAAAGGACTTGTTTATTGGCTATTCACACTATTCCGTTAAGGGTCTTTCGATAAACATATAAAGAAGCAAGAGATCACGTTTACCTCTTTGTTATTTCCTTCATGTGCAACCTCCTTCAATTTCCAATATTCCATCACATGACCTGAAGGCAGGATGTCAATATTTATTGCACCAAGGAAGAGTATGGAGAGAATAAAGAGTCTTTGTTACACGCTATCCTGTGGATCAATAGGCCATTACTTACATTGAAACACTTATATCTTCACTCCAACACAGGAAAAGTAACATGATTACAGTAGTCTATATTGATTCCAACTGGTCACAAATCTAGCGAGCCGTTCTGTCTTTCTCGAGTCCTCGGTGGATCTTAAAGAGATTCACTTTTGGCCTCGCGGTGGATGTCCTTCCATCTGAACTGTTCAGCAATGCAAACCTTGCTCTGACAGACAGCGTGGCTCTGTCCTGTAAATGACCTCTCCTCTGGGAATTCTGTCTTCTTATCACAGCAGTAGATCTGCCACAGTTAAAAAAAAAGAAAAGAAAGCACAGATCTGTGCGCTTTATGTTGTGAAGCATTGCATTGGTAACTGAGATCATATAATCTGTCAGTGTGGGGACATTCACTCACGCTGGGTTTTCTTAGCTAATGGAACAATTGAACACTTCAAATCTTAACACAATGTGCTTATTTCATGTCTTCAAGTGTCTTTCCCTTCTTATTTTATTTCAGTTGAGTAGTTGAGTAAACAGCAGAAGTAGGTTAATGACTGAGTCGTCAATAATTTACCCCCGAGTTTCTTCCGTATGCTTGTCACACCTCAGTGAATGCTTCTGATGAAACAGCGAATGATACTGTTGCAACAGATTTCTTTTTACATCATGCAACTTTCATGGAATTTTATTTCACCTCTCCAGCTCGATCTTTAACTGTTACCTAACTTCTATTTTATTTTGAAGGTTGAGGTAAATGGAAATAAACAAGATGCATCAAACTGGAACTGTTCCGATTACTTGTCTTTCTGCTTGGTTGTCCTCCAAATGCAATACCATGTACGGCGGAGGGAGAAAAGTTAGGACAGGCAGAGGTTTTCATGTCAGTAATTTCGCTGTTGTGTCTTTGTTGCATTTCATCTATTTTTTTTTTTTGCTTCGTTTTTTTCATGGCTACCTGTCACATCGACTTAGATTGAGGCGAGGTGGGGTGCTTTCTGAACCAAAGTGCCCTTCAGTCTGCTCGGGCAAGTACTCCCTGGGAATAAAACCAAAACCACAGGCTTCCACTCCATGAAACAATTCTCTCTGCCACTCCTCAGAGATCTGCCACTACAATCTATTGCATTTCAAAACAGACTGGCAGGGAGACAAAAGCTCAGGCCCTGATGCGACGTGTTTATTCTGGGTAATGAAATCTAGATTGTGGTGAGGTCTTTGGCCATTTAATCAATGGTGTTTTTCAATGGGGCTGTCTGCACATTTAGGCACAGGGGTGCAAACCCAGTAAAGCTGCTGTCAGTTGAAGGGAATGAGAGTAGTCACAAGTCGCCTGTTGGGCATTTGGGGGCTTTAGGCCTCCTCACGCTGACCCAGAACACACCACATGCATTGCCAGAATAAAGGGTTACTCGCGTGAGGTAGAGCATTCAGACACGGAGGAATATGCTGGAATATGTGACGCAATCAAGTCTACTGAACAACAGTACATCAAGTCTTCTGAACTAACATCCTCAGCTCCCTTCAAAGAAGACCTGCTACCCCAACTGTTCTGTTGTGACAAAGCACGAGCATGTCGCACAAGGCTGCCCCTGCAATAGACGCACTCTACAATTCCCTTGCACATCAGATCAGGCTAATGCACAAGTGCGAATGAGACATGGAGTTCTCTTTAACGAACACGGCGTGCGCCGGCGGGCTGCAGAGGCCAAATCCGACTGGAGGAGATGGTGGGGCGAATCCACACCGTGGTTCTTTTCAGCGCTGCAGTGTGTCTCCGACTGCCTAATGAGGCCTTATTAATTCAGATCAGGGTGAATGATTACCTCATCATTCCCTTTCTCTAGAGAGCTCCCTCTCCCTCTGTAGTCTGCCCAGCAAATTTGCAGCGCAGTAATCCGGAGAGCGTCTCTCTCTGCCCGTGAGACTTGAATGTGCCGCGTTGGGAGTGGGCGCCGAAACGGACCTCAAACATGAACATGTCATACATGTTCATGTTTGAGTTCAGCAATTACTTGGATTTATTTCAAGTCGGAACAAACGAGTAGTATCTGTTTTATCTATTTTTTATCTATTCTCTTTTGGAGAGGCTGCACTCCCACCAGCAGCAGATCTCTGACAGTAAACACAGAACACCCTCCCCATCGCTGTGCAGAGACTAGTTGCCTAGCAATGAAGTCCCTGATTTTATGTTCTGTGAGGCTTACATACGCAAGAAAGGGGGAGAAAAAAAAATCCATCAGGATTAGATTTAGAGTATTGTAACAGCCGGGCTCTTACTCTGTTTGTGCATGTTTATGTGGACGAAATCAGGCGGTTGCACTTTAGATATTGACAACAAAAAGAGCACAGCAAACAATGCCGCGTGACCGAGCTGGGAAGCTTAATCCTCAGCGAGTGACACATCCGCTCATTGATCCAGCGCCACGGGTGATGCTGCCCTCACCGTCTTTTGACAGAGCTGATGAAAAATTAAACAAATCTTAATCTCCAAGGCCAGGGCTGGGTTTGTTGTTGATGAAATTTGCAGTGATTGAATTCAAAGCTTCAGAGAGAGAGAGAGAGAGAGAGAGAGAGAGAGAGAGAGCTCCGTCTGCTATGTCACCACCACAATTTTATTTCCCACACCATCTCGGTGGTTGTTCAAATTTTTGTGATGCCAATTGTTAACTATGTAACGGCTGGATGCGGGATTCATTGGATGATTGTAGTGCTGCTGTCAATATGCTCAAACTATTTATAAAAAGCAGAGTCCCCGAGACTGTCCTCACCATAAGAACACATTGTTCATTTGTTCAAATGCCTGAAACAATCTGTGTTTATATTTACCTAACAAGGACGTCTAATGGCCATACAAAATTCCCCTCAACACACACACACACACACACACACGCCCTAAATAGTTTAAATATTTTGAGAAAAACATTGTAATATTACGAGAATAAAGTCATATTTCAAGAAAAAAAATTCAACCTGCCCTGTAAAACTGATACTAACAGAAAAGAACAGTTGATAACAAATACATCTTACTACTGTGTGTCTTATTGTCCACACAAATATAAACTTCACCAACTCTGATGCAATGCAGGCTATAGATCCACTTGATCATAAACATTCAAACCATTACATCCTGGAGCACAGAGGAAGGGGCCGGACTGTCTGCTACGGACACTCTTGGTTTGCTGGAGAGCAGCTGATGAAATTATCATCATCGGTTGTGTAAATATATAACATCAAATAGCATCAAGGAATGGCACAACAGAGCGCCAATATAGTTTTTGATAATATCTTCTAATACTGTGCCAATATCACCAAGTACGATTTTAGTTTTCATGTAGCTTTTGTGGCCATGGACGTGCTGTGCTGTCAGGCGCACAGAGCGCAATGAAGACGACGCAGTGCGCTACACTCTCTGCCTTCTCCAGTCACCTCACCACCACAGACAGCCGTCTTGTTGATGGCTGTCAGTCTCAAGCGGAGACGGTGGGCTTTTTGGAAACAAGCGATTCTGCTCCTCAGACTCTCTCTGTGCGTGAGCTGTAGAAGATAATGCAAACATTGTACGAGAAGTTTGCTCAAATATTGGTAGGGACAATTCTGTACCCCCAAAATATTGGTAGGACATGTCCCTACTGTCCATATGCAAACCTATAGGGCCTACCCTTTGGCCCAACTAACTTTGGCAAATATATTTACATTCATCCCCAGGGAGTACGTTTAGCACTGAATGAGTATTGTTGTGTTTATTATTATATGTTTATCGTTAGTCTTTTGGAGAACCAAGCCTATAGGGGTGGTGGTAAATGGACTGCATTTATATGGCGCTTTTTCTTTTGTTTAAGCGACCACTCAAAGCGCTTTGCAACACAAGTCAGCATTCACCCATTCACACACACACATACACTGGTGACAGAGACACACCATATAAGAAACCACCTGTTACATAGGCGCGATAAACACATGCACGCAGCAATTTAGGGCACAGGATGTTGCCCAAGGACACTTCGACATAAAGACCGAGGTTATGTAATAGTTTTGCTTCACATTTTTGGTACACCTAGAATCGCATGTTTATTATTATTGACCGTGTCTATTGACCGTGCTTAACCTAAGCAGTCACATCACCGCTCAAGTGTACTTCAGTAAGCTGTATACAACAGTAAGTTCATACAGCAACTATTAATGAATGCTGTCTGCTGGATGTTTAAATACGCAATTGTTTGCAAAAATAATTCTATGACAATATTTTAAGGATTTGTGCAAACAGCACTGAGAGCATCTTTAGCTTGTATAATCTCACACACTATTACATGAAACGAAACAGCTAACACAAGCTGAGAGAGCCAGGTCCAGTGAATTTAATCAAATTTGATACAATTTGTCATTCTTCTGAGTAATGATTGGGTAATCCACAGCTCACCATGAGACTCTTGCGAGAGAAAAAAGGGACTCTCAAGTCTTTGAGACGCTCCTGCGCTTCATCTCCTCGCAACACCGTTGCAGACAGAACAGACGACAGCGAGAGTGGTCGGCTTGTAACGCCAAATGAGTAGAGCGGCGATGTATTCGAAAATGCACTTTATATGACACAGAAGAGAGCGTGAGAGCGCTTGCTTTGAGGAAAGAGTCTGCTGATGTTCTCTTGCATTTTTAATTAATTTCATCATTTCACCCTTACACTTACACCCCCGCTGCATCTCTGCCAAAGCTCTTTAGCAAGAGAACCACTGGATCATGTGGCTGCTGGACAAGCTGAAGATAACACAGCCGCTTGTGAACTGGAACCACATGGAGACAGTAGTGTGTGTGGGGGGGGGTGTTTATTCTTGTACTTTTTTGATCTTTGAGGGCCAAAATGTATTGACAGAATTGCAGAAAATGAAAGAAGAGGATGTTTTTGATTTAAAATGGACAATAATGTGAATTGGTGAGTTGGTTTTAAATGTTAACCTTAACATAGGCTCATATGTTTTAGCACATGAACTACAACATGTGAAAATGGTCCATTACGGCTGACTAGTTTGTGTTGAGAGGCACTTTGTTCACTCAGTAGGAAAATGCAGCTCTGTTTATTAGATAAGAGATGTTTTCCATATAGAGAAAAATGCTGTGTCTTCATTTCTTCTCCTTGTGGTCTATTTTTGTCAACAGCATGACTTTAGCCTTTTTGAGCACAGACTTTTGGGATGTTTTTCCAAAGAGTACTTTGAGTTTTTAAGATTGATTTCCTACCTCCCAGGTAGCCCCCGTTTGAAACCTCAGCACTCCATGTGTCACTATACGATGTAGTCCCATTGCATAGCCTATGTCAACCTTAAGGGGGAATAAAAATTAAATATATAAGTATTTTTCCTTTTTTCCAGCAGCAGGGATTATATCTTCAAAGGTATGTCCATGCAGTTCAGGTGGGAAATTGAGGAATGAGGAAATTGTTACCTAGGTCGAGCCAAATGTTTAAAATACATCATTTCGCTGGATTCAAACATTTTTCCGTACAGTTACCAAAAACGTGGCTCTACTTTGTATGTTTCGGTCACTGTCTATTGCTGCTGCCCCTCAGCTTGTAAAAGTCTGTGGCAAAATTGGATTTAAAAGTGGGATTTCTATCATTTTGGCTGGAGACATTTGTGAGATCACAGACTGTTGAAGATGCAACCTGTTGCTGGAAAATAGGTTAATATAAACTCCCCCCTAAGGTTGACTTAAGCAACGCTATGCAGCCGAATTACGAAGCAACGTCACGTCACAGACCTTCCGGGCAGCTATTGGTTCCACTTCATTTCAGTACAGAATGTGAACACATTTGTACATTTTAAAATAAATTGCAAAACATTCCCCTTGACTTGTTTTCTTTATTTATTTTATTTTTTAACACTTTTAACACTCAACCCTGCTACACACAGTTATTGGATTGTGATTATCAGTCAACATTTAACTGATGAGTTCAGTATTAACATTCAGGTATATTAGGTACCAACATGACCAACAATGACCTTCTGAACAAAAGATGTGCATTAGTTTTTATATCAGCATATAAAACAACTGAATTGCATGATCATTCAGCTTTTATTGCCCCAATCCCTAATTTAAGGCAAAATGTCTCTGCTTGCCTTAAAACGTAATAAAAACAAAAAACCTTGTTTCATAATGAACTTCTGAGAAAGTCTTGGCCACATAATCCTGTCGATGGAGAGTAAAAATGAAAGCTCAAAGTCCATGACCAGCTGACTAACGGCAATGAGACTTTATGTCGAATGGGTAAAACAGGTAGAATAAGTGGTAACAGTGAGGGAGCGGTTCTATTTCAACTGAAGGTCTTCACAAATCTCACGATACAAGATGAGCTGCATGTTGTGCGTGTGCGCGTTGGGGAGACAACGTCACGTCACGTGACAGTGAGGGAGCAAGTATCTGGTCTTCACACTGCAGTGGGTCCAGCAGTGAAGAAGGAATCTAATTTCCTCTCGGGGGTGAATTGATGTGCAGAGCTAGCAGCCCGTGTAAAATTGACCATGAAAGTCGCTCAATTCAGATCAAAGTCAATACAGCCCCACTTGCCCGCTCAATAGCGTCAGTGTATTAGAGGTTGCGAGGCTCAGAAGGCTTTCGCCCCCTCTCCTAACTCCACCCAGTGACACCGGAGTGAGATGAGTGCCCCCTGTGTATGAGATGAGGTGGATGGGTTGACAGATGGATGTACAGATAGATATAGATATGCAGTATAATATCTATAGCATACACGGACGGTCATTCAAATCCAATCTATAAAAGTGACACCATTAATAAAGTTAAGATAAGCCTTTATTGATGCCCAGAGGGGAAATGCAGCAGCACAAGGACAAAAATAAGTAAGTGGAGAGAAATGCAGATAGATAAAGAGTTAAACATATGATTAGTATGAAAAAGGGAAATTTAGAATAGACAAAAGATAAACTATACAAGAGCAATTAAACTACAGGGCAAAACACAGAAGAGTTCTCATCTAGAGTATAAACCGTAATGTGACAGGAGAGTTGAAAATGAAAAGCGATGAGAGAGCATGGTTAGTTGTTGGTGGGCTTCGTGACATTCGGAGGACATTCACAGTCAGCTCTGTGAATGTCCTTTTGTCCTTTATGGGCGGTTTGTTTGTTGTCGAAAGAAAATGCCAGTATTTGTCTTGATCTCTTCCCTGCCAACCGAGATTGTTCAGCACATTGTGTTTTAAGCTGTCGTTGAAAGCCAACAACACCCTCCTTTTACTTATTGCATTCTATTCAAGTGCCATGGTGGAGCCACTGAACCGAGCACAAGCTCACTTTGATCTGACTGATATTTGTGTTGATCTGCCAACATTTCTTTCTTTTTTTTGTCACCTGAACATGAGAAAGCTTTTGAATGTGATGTAAAACATCAGTGAAGAAAATGTATCTACATCATTTATAGCATGATTATCATTTATATTATTTATAGCCACGGCTCACTGGGTTAAGAGGGTTGTCTGGTAACCGCAGGGTCAACGGTTCGATCCTCGACTGGGACGAGTCACGTGTCCCTGAGCAAGACACTGAACCCCCGGCTCCCCAGGCGCCTATCATTGGCAGCCCACTGCTCCCTATATACAGTGATGGGTCAAATGCAGAAGGCAAATTTTGTGTATATGTATATGACAATAAAAATGGTTTGTTTCTTTCTATAGTTTCTGTTTAAAAGTGGCCACAAGAGCTTCTTTACGGGACGGTATGTATTAACAGGTACAATTTCCCTTTATTCCCCGGAATCCTTTTGAGTCCAAATATCATTTACAAGCAGATCCATTGAGAATGAACAGAACGAGCAAAAACGGAACAAGAATTATGTCCTTCTAAGGGACCGTTTGTTCTCTTCTTCTGATAAAAATCCACTGAAATATTTACGTGTAAGAACATATACACGACATAGATGTCAAAGAATCTTTGACATCTATAAAATAATATTCTTCATGTTTTAGTCAATTTGATATTTTGGACCTGAAGCAAAATTATTTCATTGTAGGTGTATTTTTTTATGGTTGGATGAACCCTAATCTTTAAAGTTAACTGGTTATGAATCAGTCTCAGTGTAATACCGATGCCTCTATATGAACGACATGAGCAAACGAGACCATCAGCGAGAAGATCGGCTATTTCTACAGTTAGGCGTATTGTTAATGCATTTCCTCGGGTTAGATTCGCTGCGTCATCAGACGGAACAATTCACGTTAAGCAGGTTCACCATGAACTCCCTCAGCTCAGACTCCAGCGCTGCGGTGAAATGAGAGGTTTTCTAAAGGGACTCAGACAGGTGCACATCTTCACAACGCAAAGCGGTGGTGCTCTTGGAAAAAACACCGCATTTGTCTGCAGGGGCCGCCAAAATCAACACAAAATAAAAAGTTCCTTGTAACGTGAACGTCCTTTGCACAGGATAACGAAATTTCGCAAACATCAACTAGCATTGACCACCAGCAAGATCACAGCACAATCTTGTAAGTGTATGAATTGATGGGTGTGATTTATTGCTTATTAATGCAACATTTCATTGGTTTAAGAAAGACTCTTAAGTCAATATTTACATAAGTTTACTTTAAGCTAACAAAATTCAAGATTAGCCCAATGATATTTGTGCCCAATGGACGGATTGACTCCCATTTCAGCCACATCTAAAAAACAAATGAAACAATGGCCAATGGTTTTTATAATAAAAACTGTTGGATACTGAGTTTTCTGTTGGATACTGGTTTAAATGTTGCAGGTTGATCAAGTGTGGAAAGTAAAACCACCTGATTGAGGTTATGGTAAAAATGTCAATGTGAGACTGTAAGCATACAATGTAATTACATACGCATATACGTGTCTACACATACAAAACTATGGACTAACCCTAACCCTAACACGAGAGACCACATATGGCCGTTCCCTTGCCAAAGTGGTTATGATTTTAAGCGTGACAACAAACAAAGGTCCCCTACCATTAACCTAATAACTCTAAGCCTGACCATGCAGTGTCGTGCCTGGATCCCTACCAAGCCGTAACCATAGCAGTGTTACATGGGGAAATATTTTCAATGTGGATTTGTAACAGTTTGAGAGGACAGCGACAATCAGTGTCTTCCTGTCGATAGTGTTTCATTTGGAAAACTTGTTGTCAATTCTAAAAAACAGAATAAAATGGTTTAAAATAAGTCTTCTGTTTCATATTCTTCTGATTCCGTTCACTCTCTTGTAGCTGTCGTGTCCAGCCTGTCAGTCTTTTTTTTAATGCATTCTACTATGATTTGCTGTCTGCCTTGATTTTTCTGGATGAGTAGCTCACAAAACGCAACCCAAGCAGGCCACGAATGACAACTGACACTTTAACTCCCTCGTGGCGAAAAGTGGTTGATGTAAAAATCAAAATGAATATTCCAAAAGTGAGAATTATTTATCTGCAATTCTACAAAAGAAATTGGGCTTTTAATTAAAACATATGAAGGGCTCTAGAGCCCTTTTAGTCAGCTGGATTTTGTTTTTTTTAAGTGT
Source organism: Anarhichas minor (assembly GCF_050575085.1). Taxonomy (NCBI): domain Eukaryota; kingdom Metazoa; phylum Chordata; class Actinopteri; order Perciformes; family Anarhichadidae; genus Anarhichas; species Anarhichas minor. The sequence continues at coordinate 1,543,403 of NW_027466449.1, read as the reverse complement.
TTTATTGCGAACGACTAAAAGTCTCAAAATATCCCTCAGGGTAATGGAATCACTTCAGAAAATGACATGAAAGCTGTTAAAATTCATGAATGTCTCAAATGCTGGGTGAGACTGAAGGAGTGTCAACAGGAATGGCATGTTGAGCTCAGTATACAGCACTGTGCCAAATGTGAAGTTGTCATAATACATTTTGAAAGTGCACAATGGTCTTCTTATAGACTGCTTCTGTCTGCTTTCTTTATTGAGCTGGAATCTCTCCAGCTTCCTGCAGCCAACTGCATTTGTCTTCTTTCCATTTAACACGAGCTGAGACTTCTCCCAACTCTTCTCAAGCAATTAAAGCACACAGCAATATCAAGTATGTCTCCTTAATTGCCTGAAACATTTTTATTTGAGGCTAATGTTCTAAATATCGGGGAAATATTTAAATTACACTCAGCTGGCTAATTAACTGGAATGAATTCAAATCTCATTCATACCAGTGTTGATGCAACAAACTAAAGTATGCCTGACTTCAGTAGACCATAAAGAACTCGTCTGCGACGCCTCACTGGTTTCGTTGCTTGTTTTCTTTGCGTCGAACAAACTTTGTTTCCGCATCGCTGACTCAATCAGCATTTCGTTTGTTTCCACTGTCCAACACATTAAACAGGAGGCCAGATTGATTAATGGCATTTCATTTTTCCCAGCATGCAGCATGAGGAACCCTAGAGTGTTCTGATATATGTCCACTAATTAGAGCGAGCCAGCTAATGAGCCTCGTTTGGGCTCGGAAAACTAATATAGGAAAATCCAACTCCGAGGTGGTGCCCTGTGGCAATTAGATAAGTTACCAGACAAGCAGTTTTTTTTTTCCGAGCGCTTCTGAGGGCGCTTTAACATCAGAAACACATCCTTAAGTGTCTTCATTACCTGAGATGAATTTGTCCGATACAGTGCTCAATTGATCAAGATTGATCGGTATAAAGGCACTTGTGCCGGCTGGTGAAAGCCAGCCAGTGTGTCTTACTCATTGAGAGCTTGTTAAATAAATAAAACCATGACTGAAATGTCTTCTCAGAATTGTCACATTTAGTGCAGTTACATTTCTGCTGTGGGCATCTACTTATTCAGAGTTAAAGTAACCCAAAATAGAAACACATTCAACAACCACTGTCACCAAGCCTTTCCTTTGTCACTTAATTGAAACGGATCACCATTTGATCTGTCCTGCTGTCGTCTACCTAATTGAAGGTTATTATACACCAAGTCTGTATAATCTTTGACTGTTAATTACACTATCTTGTAGCAGTGAGATAGCCGCACATTAGTTTATTCAAGCAATGAGCCGCGAAAGATGATATACAGTGATTTTACAACAGCTAGGTCCCATTGTTAGGCACGACACGGACATTGTTATGTCGTCTTTTTTGTTCATATTGTAATTGCTTGTGTTGTTTTTGTTTTTTTATTGTTTAAAGTGTCTTTGAGTACCTTTTAAAGCGCTATACAAATAAAATGTATTATTAATATTGCTATTTAGCGGAACGGTTGCCAAGCAACACACGGACGTAGCGGATAGCACGATTAAAGATGGGGGTGATTATTGACATCTATCTGGATATTAAATACCGTCACTAATTGTGCAGTTGTTGGAGTAGTTGTTGGCTGTCTTCTTTAGAGGGTTCTTTGCTCTGGACAGGTGTGTTTTAAGCGAGGGCATTGCTCCAGCATCTGATCTTGCTACAGTTTGGGCGCCAGTAAGATTGCAAGGGTGATTGCTGCAATGCTTCGTCACTCACATGATTTCTCTTGTCTCTAGGCCAGCATCAAAACGTTTTAGTACACTGGTGCTTCACAAGCCGTGGTTGCTTTAGATTATGGTGCTGGTAGGATTCGAGCCAATGAAGTTCATCCTGATGGGCTCCAGTGTACCTCACGTTAGGAGGATGAAAGCAAAACAAGTTTTCATTACGTTACTTTATAACCACATTGTATCTCACGATTATACTCACTTTCCCCCCTTGCTGTCGGCAATGGCAATTCTATTTGTACAGTTTCATTACACGCAAACTCAAAGTGCTTTGAGTTGTGTTGTCACTTGCCATGGTATCGTTCTTGCTATCATTGTTATCAGCGATATCAGTTTTGTTACATCACTGCTGGTAATTGACAATTTAGAGAAAAATCTGCTTAATACAAATAAAAACGTTCAAGCTAGCTTGTCCACTTTGGATGGAGATAAATGGCCAGTGGACTGGGCGGCAACAAAGGCGGTTATTTGAGTGAGTTTTATTTCCCTATGGTCAACAGCTACACAGTGTGTATGTCTAGGGCTTTTACTGTGAAAGGGAAGAACGGAAGGAGTGTAGCTGTAATGTCTCAAAACACACATAGTGGAAAAGCATCCTCTGAAGCAGCATTTCTGCTCCACGTACAACAGGGGAGGGTTGAGCTTGCGCTCATCACAGCCCCGTGCTCGTGGGACCCCCGTTTGTGCATATGGAGCAGAAATGCTCTCTCATGAGGATGCTTTTCCACACGCTGATACTGTTCTGTGCCCTCGTATCACGTGCACTTGGATGGTTTTAACGTGCACAGGTTTTAAGACTAATTAAAGGACTCATGGGAGGCGATAGAGTTTGCCATCTCGGTTCAGACTCCGGGGCCTCCGTGTCGTTGTACACTATAGTGTATTTTTTGAAAAATGTGAAGCTCAGGAAAATCGTCTCCTTCCAGAAAATAACTAAGTTGCTTCTTTTCCAAGTTCTGTGGGAAAGTACTCATGCCAAAAAAAAGTATTTTTATAAAAAATATATTGATGTGCAAATTAATTGGACAAAAAAAGGCCTTTAGTTCAGAGACCTGCATTCATTTCCCTGGCTGTTGTGTTACAAGGACCAACCTTCCATTCAAATATATCAAGTTATTTTTCAGGCTTGGTTAACAGTTCAAATTATATTCGGGACTGCACTCAAAGCAGTAATTCAAAATTTGCAACAAAATTTTACATTTTATAACAATTTGTTTTGTCCAGTCATACAATTGTAATGAGGTCACAGCTGTGTGTTTGTAGAGTGTTTTGCAACGGGTTTGAACGCGGCTCAGCCGATCATGATCCAGGACCAGAACTATCCGTTTTATATTTTAGTTTGTCGACCTTTTGACCTTGTGCATATTACATTCGCACATGCATAAGCAAACACATTCATACATCATACTAAAAGTGTATTTAATTATTGTTGGTAGCTCATTTCATGTTGAGTCACCACAGCCTGAGGGTAGTTCTGTTTGGCTCATCTCTTTTAGTGGCCCAGAACTTTGTCGCATAGGGTTGGAGTTGTTTCTCACATTTTTGGGTGAATAAAACCTTGATTTTGAAAATCCACCTGTCACTCCTTCCGCCCTGCCGGATCGGTCCTCTCACAAGCAGGATGCGGTAAAAGGGACGGGGACATTAGCAATTTAGGATTTACACCTCAAAAGCAATGTAGCAGCAATCTCACATTCGTTGATGCAAATGATCTGCTGACAGAAATGGTGATCTGATCTAAGCTCCATAAGCATTTTTTCATTCAGCTAAGGGAGGTAGTCACCTGTCCTGAAGAGCTTTTGTGGTGCCATGCCAATATTGTGCTACTTCTGCCTTTCTGACAGACAGCAGTCGATATTTGCACAGTTACAAGAAGGGAAATGTAAACATAGGTTGTTTTAAGTGCTTGAACAAATGACTAATGCTGTCATTTGTCTGGTAAAGACAGTCTGTGCCAATATTAGACTCTAGGATTACCATCACAGCAAAGTCAGGTCTGATATAAACTGTGTGACACCAGCAGAAAAGTCCAGGACGTCTCCACTTTTGGGGAGGCTGACGCTAAAGCATCTTGAACTGATTGCCGCAGGGCTCACTGTAGCTCAGCCGATGGCAGCGAGGGACGGAATAATCCTCTCAGCGTTGAATGACTCAGTACATACTTCTAAATGTGTTTGAGTCATAAAAAATAATGGATACAATGCACTGTTCGTCTGTGGCGTTCAGCTTCTCTTGCTCCAGGGCACAATATGCTGGAGAAATGCTGACTTCTCCCAGCAACATTTTGTTTTGTTCATCCTTAGAGCAATCACAGTAGTTCCATAATTCCTCCACATCTGTTCCCTGTGCTGCAAAACAATATGAAGGAGATTGGGAGTGGGATCACTAGGGTGTGGAGTTTCAAAGGTCATGAGAAGTCGTAGATGGCTCGATGACACAGAAACGTAACACGGAAGGAAGAAAAACTGCTCATGAGAATGGGGTTAAATCAACCCTCCTTTACATCATGCATGTCCAGAAAAAAATGTGTTTTTTATTGTTTGGAATATGTTTTCGAACAATGGTCATATACTGTACATTGAGAGTTGTATAGCATCGGTATACATTCTATAACCACGGAATAACCACGGAAGGGCCTTTACTGAAGTACGCAAGTTACGTGACAGAAACATCAATGTGGACTTGTCGTTTCACATGGGGAGCAAACAGCGGCCTCCTGGATTATTGATCCCCTCCCGGCCGCCCGGTGGGGTAGGTGGGCTCTTTAGCGATCTTTATACTTCCTCATTGAAGATTACTTGGATAACATACGAAATCATTTTGTGGGATATCTACGAATGAAAAATGCATTATTTTTTGTAGGTATTGCTACGAATGCTGGACGAGACCAGCCTGTCCACGTCAAAGTCTGTATACAAGTCCTGGTAGTACTACTGCATGTGTGAAAAGAGCTGCTCCAGATGGAGCTGCACAATATCCACTCAATTCCCAATTCAACAACTGGAACTGGTTTGGTGTCAGTAAAGCTATAAATACTTGTCATGTTCCGCCCTTAAAGCTGCATTCACCATTTATTGGCCACTAGGGGGCAGAAAAAGCTATAAACATACCGACAGCTGGCAGTAAGCCCACAACCGTATCCCAAGGCTTATTAGGTTGTCTACCGCCACTGTACAGAGCAACAGTAGCAAGGTCCTGCCTCAGCAGTTTGGGCAATTGAGTCTTGCCCCCGCACTCAGCTGCAGTTTCTTCATTGACAGTAACTTGACCTGCTTGAACTGAGAGTTATAACAATAGCTCAGCCCTAAAGAGACAAATAATAGATTAAAGAACACAATATACTGTGAAAAGGGAATGCAAAGCTATTGAGAAAATAAGAAACCTTGTCAGTTTTGCTTGTGTTTTTCTTGAACACATTAATCTCTTCTCTGTAATACCACCAAATACCTCTTGTACCACATGTGTTTATCCAACCCTGGCCCCTAAAACATGTCCATACAATGAAACTGCATTGTGAATTAGGTTTCAAAAGGATATTTTGTCGTGGACTACTTGTTGCTTTTGACCCATCACAAATGAAGTTCAAAGTTGTCCGGGTAAAGTCACATAGTGAAGAGGTCGAGGTGGTGGATGGGTGAAAAAGCAGAGGGCCTTTACCCAGAAGACTGCTGTTTGTATCCCGTGTGAACCAAGTACTTTTGTTCAACAACACGTGTATGGAATTAGATGGGCTCAAAACCCCCGTCTTGTTGGACTTTTGTTAATGTATTGTAATTGGCAGAGTGTTTTTAGTAGTGTGTCCGATGTGATTACAATCTTGAATTTATGAATTTACAGTATGACCATATATACTGCAGCAAATAAAATCAGTCTTCTTCCAGTTAGATGCATGACTACCAGTAAACCTCATGTCACAACACCATATAATATTTCATGCGAGAGTTTGTGGATTATGTATCGAATACTTCTAATGATATGATTTATAATCTACCACTAAGATGGAATAGCATTGATTTGAGCGACTCCTCAAATGAGATAATTAATGCAGTCACCAGACATTGGATATGGCTCTAAGCTGCCATAAGAACACGTTAATGAATTAAATAGATATCAATGGTGTATTCTTCAAGAGATGAAAGGAATAACATAGTATGCATGTTTAACTAATAAGGACTCTCGTCGTAATTTAATAATGATGGAATTAGAGCGATTAAGCCTCATTGCCATTAAAAGTAATCACTGAGGGTCTGGTGATTAATTGTCCGTGATGTAGCCCTCCCGGTGACAGACGCAGTGTAAAGAGAGCAGGAGCTCACAGATGAGCTGCTAGGAGACCCAGACATGAAGGGTGCCAGCTGAAGGTTGAACAGCACACAGAGAGCTGCATTGCACTCCGTGTTAATAGCACAGAAATAAAAAAAACAGATCACTATTATATATCTGTGGAAGGAGGCTACACACACACAAAACCGAGCATCACCCTGTGGTTTTGTTTCGCTGTTGCCAGGCGACTGCAGAATAGCTGACGATCTGCTTGTCAGTCACATGGCCAGCTGTTGTTTATTGTGCTCGGTCGCTGTGATTTTGGCTACACAGGTATTATATAAAATCCGAGGACGGGAAAAACAAAAAACAATGAGCGGAGAAGGTTTCAACTCGGGGCGCTCAAGGCACTCTTCCAAAGATTCAAGGGGCCTAAAGCAGAGAAATGCGAGATGCAGCACAGCCGGGGGTAACCACAGTGTTTATGGGGCTGTGAAGGTTCGACAGTCGTCAGTAAGAAAAGACATTTATTCTGCAGATTGCATGATCAAGGCATCTTACACTGTCATTGACTGCAATAGATGCACACTGTTATCTTCTTTACCTTTAGCATTGCCGGTTTGAAACGCTGACTGGATTAGTAAGTGCATTTTGTCACCATCACACACAACGATGATCATCATTCAACAACGCTGATGTTACTGAACCAATAACACATCTTGTACCAGCATCAGGTTGCTGTTTAACTAACTCAAACAGGAATTGTCTTTTTTTTTGTATTTAATGGGTACATTCATGCTCTCCAGAGGACAAACCTTTAGCCTGTTGGACACTACATGAGCTGTCCTGTAGGCCAACACGTCTACTCTGAACACAAAATCTCTCATTATCTTGTAGGCGAGTAATTGAAAGATTTTAAAGCTGCACTAATAAATACTTTTATAGCAACGACTGATGAAACAACTATTAATATTAAAGGTGTCACTCATAATGACAAACCCAAAGAGAACTTTACAGTTCCCTTCAAATCTAAGGGTCAATACTACCACTTTCATCTCATTATTTTAGGTTTTAGGGCCGGGCCCCGTGTTTTTAATGTTTTGGTTCACTTTCAACAGCAGCAGGTGGATAAAGTGATTATACACCACCTGCCCAACGGCCAAAGATAATCTTCTCAGGAGTCGGTGGAGAACAAAACATAGCTAAAAGTAGAATAAGACTTCATCAGATGGTCTCGCAAAGCCGGACCAATCTCCACAGTGCTGTGTCAGCACTAAAGAACGGTCTAGCTCAACATATTGTCATTCTGGTTGAGGAAGAAGAAGAAAAAAATGCTTTGGCTTGTTTGTGTTTCCTTAAATTCAATCCTAATCGTCTTGGGTGGCACTAAGCATAGAATGCACCCAGAGTTTACATTCAGTGAGTCAGCCTACCTGACACATTAATGCTAACGTTCCTCTGTGTCTGCTGGGTGGGTTAATAGGGTTAAAGTGTTTGTTAACAAGTTCATCATGTCAATTATAAGGTGAACATTTGTCAATGTTGTGTTTACAGCTTGTTGGCCTGACCAAAACAGCACAAACAACTTAAGCAGCTTTAACATGCCCATTATTTTTTATTCCGGCGCTACTCTTCAAATATTACATTCTTTGCTCCACCATACCATTAGGCTCTGAGTCTGAGGATTACAAAACTATGAATATGTTATATGTTCTGTCCACATACCCTCATATTGCAAGGTGTAATGAACATCGCCGGGGGCTAAGGCATAAGAAGTTCAGTCTTGTCCTTCTCTCTTCCCGAGTTGTGTAACTGTTACAAAAAGGACATTCAAATACAACATATTTTCCCTAAATTGAGCCTTACAAACCTAACTGGGTGTCTGCTCATTGTTAAAACATTAAAATCAAATTTCAATTTTTTTCACAGAGCCACCTTTGTGAGCTCCAAGCAGCTGTCCTATAAATTTGCCTGTGTGTCACTCACGTAATATGCCAAAGTGTCACTCTCTCTGTTCAGCCTTTAGCAGCTCTGTTGTTGAAAACGTGTCTTGTATTATTAGTCCGGGCCGAAGAACTGCAGGCAAATACAAAGCAATGGCTGTGAACTAAAAGGCTCCAGGCCATTAGTGACCAAAGGGGCATATACAACACAATAGCCTACATGAATATATTACTCAGCCTGGAGAGTCTTTGACCTCGGTTCCTTAATGCATCGGTAACACTTTATAATAGCTACAGACTATGAAGCATTAGTTAAGTATGAGTAAACACTTAATTCATCATTTATAAAGCATTGTTCCTTGTACATCTAAATAAGTTCTTAATCATTTACTTACACTTTATAAATTATGTTTTTAATCACCTACAACTCCTTAATAATTGGTTTGTAATATCTTAAATACGTCATTTACAAATGGGGAATCCATCATTTATAAAGTATGAAAACACAATCACGAAACACATAATAGACGAGCTTATTAATCAAGAATAAAACATTTATAACTCTTATAAATTGTATACTAATGAGTGTTAATGTAGGAGCAATGCTTTATAAATGATGAATTAAGTGTTTACTCATGCTTAACTAATGCTTCATAGTGTGTAGCTATTATAAAGTGTTACCGATGCGTCGACAATGCAGCATGCCTGCCGTCCACTTGCACATTAAGCCCTGAAAGCGGTTATCGAAATGCACGCCTGAGGAGGCGCATCTTCGCCGTGTCCTGTGTGGAACAAACGTATCGCCCACAAACATCGTGAGAAGATTGCTGTATTTGGGATCTTCTGTCTTAGTCAAAGTGAGTTTATCTTGTAGCAAAGTGATTAATTCCACCATGTCAAAGAGAGCTCAGAATCATGATGGTGAGTGAAGAGACCGAGCTGCTGGAATGATATTACTACCCTGTAGGAGTTGTTTGCTCACTCAAATTGTCCTCTGCTTTGCTCTGTTTTTAAGCCCGGGTTGTCAGCAGAAAAGTGCTGGAATATATCTGCTTTAGATATTGCAGAATGAATAATTAAAAACCCGAGCTTCACATGTCAAGAGAGGGTGATGTGTACATCGCTTTGAACAAGCTGTGGAGGAAATGAATAAATACATAAATTGTGTGCATTTGTGTTTGTGTGTGTGTGTTTGTGTGTTTGTGTTCTCGCGTTTGTGCCGCACGCAAGCAAGCAAGGAAGCCACAGAATTGAAATTGCACAGGGGGATGAAAGCGAGAGGTAATTTTAACATAAAGCATGAACTGTCAGAAAAGCTTTTTAACTCTTCAACAGCGCGGCCTGTTTAGGCAGAGAGTTTGTGAAATGACAGATTCCAGCCTATTGTAACAGAGAGAACCACAAACAAACTTTATGGTTCGGGTGGTCTCCTTTGACAGCTTCACAAATTACATTTAATAGCACGTTAACACCCATATTAAGAGTAGTGTTTCGAGGCAATTCACTTCAGTAGTAGCACGTAAACGTGATTGATTCAGTAACAACAAGGCAATGTGAGCTTTTGAAGTACAACACCAGTTCTAGAGTTCAAAGTGTAATGAGATGTTCAACTGAATGTATGAAATGTCGGTGGTGTAAAGGAAAGGTATTTGCACCCCAGACTGACATGTTTGCACTGCAGTCATTCAGAGGCGGCGGTAGTTTGAAGAGATGAGGAGCCGAACCGGATAATACTCTGACATACCAACAAAGATCAAGGGTAACAGGAGCTTCTGTTTCACTCTTCCAACTGGCACACGGCTTTGTCTATGCGTGTAAATACGCAGCGACGTCTGCCTCGATGTGTACGTTGATGCATTCTGTTGCAGTCATTTAGCTCGGCAGCAGATAGCTTCTGTGTTTGCTTTTCCGTGGCAACTTTCCCTCTCTAATTGGTCGCAGTTCAGCTTTGTTGTAGAAAGGCAGTCTGTTCTCTCTGTCTACAGGTCAAAGTTTCCTGTGTAGTAACAAACTCAAAAGGGAAGACTTTTTCTTCTTTCCGAAAAAGATACAAATTGCACTGTGACGACTTTCCCTTTGAGTTTCCGTGCACTCGGAAATCAAACGTGGGAAAGTTTGAAGACAACTCAAATAGTTTCACATTCCATGGATTTAGTTTGTGTTGAATTAGCTTTAGCAGCCGTAACAATGTTTGAATAGAAACTCCAACTCCATCAGCGGAAAATCACCAGTGAAAGACTTCACAGAGATGGTGGATGAGGATTGAGTTCTAAGTGGAGATGCATCACAGGAGTGATCAATTACTGCACTCCTGCTCTATATCACAATGATACATAGAGCACTGCAAGTTATGGTAATTATGGGGTCAATTTAATCCATAATCAATAAACACTGCATTATCTCAAATCCAGTCCAGAGCCGTGCTGCTTCTGTGAAGTTGTACTTCACCAAAGAGGTGCTTTAAGCTAAATGCTTACATCAGCATGCTAACATGCTGACAATGACGGTTCTAACAAGCACGTGTAACAGGTCTTATCATGTGCATTAGCTTAGTTTACATGCTAACGTTTGCTAATTAGCACTCAACACAAAGTACAGCTGAGACTGATGGGAATGTCATTAGTTTGGGCGGTATTTGGTCACAACTGTATTGAACAAATAGAAATGTTGATCTCATGGTGGTGCCAGGGGGGCATGACTGTCTGTACCAAATTTCGCAGCAATCCATCCAATAGACAACAAATGTCAACATCACGGAGGCACCAGGGGAAAAGTAGGAGGTCACACCTTTGTGTCGATCCATCTAATAGACGCTGAGACAGGTCAAAGGATAAGTGTTACATTTGACCTGCTGGTGGCGCTAGAGGAAATGTGTGGGCGCTCACTACAGTCATTCAGATGCAGCCTTTGAGGACCATGGATGGGTGGACGATGACTCCATCTAATAGTCGTTGAGATATTTCAGTCTGGACCAACGTGGTGGACCAATTCCTTGAGACTGGATAAAAATGATTTTCATTACCCAGGAATTCTGTGTTGAAGACTACGCTTGGCAAAATGAATAAAAAACTATATACAACATTATTCAGGTTGTTTATTATGCATGGTGGTGTTACTGCTTGGCTTGAGGCCATTGCTTGTTCATTACTATGGAATAAGATTAGACCATTATCTATATGGATTATGATTATGTACTTAACAAGTTACTGGTGAAACATCGCTAAAGAGAAGAAACTGACTGAGCACACTACTGCATGAAATGGGTGGGGCATGAAAGTGTTTAATGTCAAGTTATATTAAATTAAAGTTGGTGTTGTCACAGCTCTGCCACCATTATCCTGTTTTTTCCATCTCTCACCTAATCAGTTTATTCAGCGAACCTGCCAGTCACTCCCACCTCGTCAGTTCATTTCTCTCACCTGCTCACTCCACTGCAGCCACTATTTAAACCCCAGTCACACACACACACACACTCACTGCCAGATCATTTTCATGTCTACCCGCCCGTTTGGCTCGTCTTGTTCCCGGGTTTTCCCGTCTGCCTGCCCTGCCTCATTCTGCTGGATTTTCCCCCTCTTGTCTTGTCTGTGGATCCCCCGTTGTGTCCTGTAAGTTTCCTGTGTTGATTGAATTTCATTAAATACCTGCTTCACGCTACTCTGTCTGGCCTGCATTTGAGTCCTCCACCACACCCCGTGACAGGTGTACACACTCTTGAGTATGTTCAGTGACACTGAAAAAAAAAATCTCACTTGGAGGCAGCATCAAACAAGCTGTTACCACTGATAACATTGACATATCATCACCTTTTACGTTGAAATGTAAAACGTGTTTGCAAAGAGTTGCTCATTTTCACATCCAGCAGTTACAGAGCAACATTATAATGATAAAGTATTTCTGGTGAAATATTCACCATCTCTGGTATTCTCCAGGGTTAATCATGGCACATGAATTTGATAGTTTGACAGAAACATATAGTTAATTTTAGTTATAGGATTTTTGTCAGCTTTAGTCCAGCGTTCGTCATGCATTTATCATTTTTATATCCTCTGAGCATTTTGAGGCTACAGCTGTTGCCATCTTTTTTTTTTTTTTGTGTAGTTACCGTGGTTACAGGTAGTTCTTGTCTGTAGCGAGGTAAATGTAAAAGGCGCTGTTACTTGTTCACACAGTGTTCATGTCACTCTGCCCAGCAGTAACAGACTGACTTGTCTCAATAAATCCAGTTGTCACTTCCATTCTGGCCGTTTGAGCAGAACTGTTTCTGCTCACCTAGCATTACCACAGCAACCCGAGCAGAGCAGCCGACATTTCAGAAGCTGGATTCGCTCCATTGTTCACCGAGATGCTCGTTATCTCCGTTAAGCTTGAGAGGAGAAGCTAAAACAATTGATAACTTAGCGATATAACTTTAGCAAACATCTACAGGAACGTGTTTGACCATCCAGGAACGTTCTCATTTCTTTGCAACACGACAGATAGTCGAAAGTTGTTCCAGCTGTTTGTTGTTCTTGTCTAATTCTCAAGTCAGTTTGTTTTTAAGATTGTATATATGTTTTTAAAAGCAATTATTTAATCATGAAGAAGAACAGAGTATTGCTAAGAGTAGCTCCTTGTAGTGATACAATCCTAAAGATACCTTTCCCTACCTCAAGACCACTGTAGTTCTCTGACACGCTTGGAAAGAAAAAGGTGAGCGGATGGGCATGTTGTTGCTTGCAATCTGCAACCTCACCACTAGATGGCACTAAATCTCACACACTGTTTCTTTAAATCTGATCAGCTAAACAATGGGCTGAAACTCAGATTTACTTGCTGATTGTCTGTAGGTTCGTCACTACGAGCGACCCCTTTCACATGGTCATTTAATGCATTGTTGTTAAAAAAGATATATTGATTATAGCCACTTTAAAGTATTACAGGTTCGTTCACAGTGTCCTCTACTCCAAACTGATGCTGGATGCATCACATTTATTTTTTTTACCATTTTTGCTCATTTTTAACAACTCCGAGTAGATTTGCTTCATTTAACCTCGTCTTTGACCCACTTTCAAAGAGCTTACCGCTGACAATAAAAAAGGGCAACATGACACCTCGAATAAATCACCTCCACCCAACTAAGAAGCTTTTACTTCTACTTCTACATCTATCAAAGATTATTTTTGATTCTGCCTTGTTTGAGCGTCTGGTGTACAACAAAGTCAAGGCCAGGGGACTGTCTCTAACAATGTAGCGAGCCTGTCACTCACTCAATGCAACTGCGTGGTTCCCTTCACCCAAGGGCCCACCTCCTTCCATTAGGCTGAGTAAATGAGGTGCCAATCAGGCGATGGAGGTTTTGACTCCACACACAGCACAATAAGTGCCCCTGTCTGCTTTTCTGGTTATGGTGAAATGTTGTTGGAGGCAGGCAGGGGGATTCACTTCACACGTAACGCATTGTGGGAGCAACAAACAGAAGCACTTACAGTTGTTGCAGGCTGGGATTTGGGTGTCTGATTATTTTTCAGGGTGAAAAGGGCTGCAAAACTGAGAGAGGCAGATACAACTTGAAAAAAGGGGTAAAGAATGGTAGAAATAGACTACTCCAGTCCCACACATAGGACTGGATGCCCCTCTGGGCCCATACGTGTACTTTGACAATGCTTGAGATGTGTCATTCATCCATTCAAATGTTGTGTAAATCAACTCTATGGTTGAGGTTTGGTTGAGTTGACGCTAAACTTTAATAAATGAAGTTGAGGAGAGATTGTGGTCATGGTTAAAAGGAAAATCAAAGGTTTTGTACATTTTTAATTTTAAATGCCCATTGCTGTATTGTTTTACTGGGAAGGACAGCGGTCAAGTTTTCATCTAAACATTGTGAAAATATTCACCAAATTTCCAGTCAATTGGCAAAATTAATTAATTAATTAATATATATTAATTAATGTGTGCTTCCATCCACTACTGTTAAAAAATATATAATATTGTTGTTCTGGTTGGGCTCAGTTGGTGCTAGTTCTCCAGTCAGGTGCCATTAAACCATTGCAGAAGAAAAAGGCGCAACAATATGATGTGACCAAAAGAGCGTCATTCAAATCTCAATGAAATATGATGGGAATATGTCATTTTAGTTTGTTTCATGTATTCCTTTCTCAGTCTCGCCATTAGGCCACGCACACATGTGATGTTTGACTGCCAACGTTTTCTGTCTCTTGCACTTTGTTGCATTTAGTTTTTATTGATACGCCAATTGTTCCATCTCAGCAAGTTGTTTTTTTTATATGTAAATTGAAAATGTACAAAAAAAAAACAGGATTAGATGGATTGATAGATACACTTTATTGTCCCAGCGGAGATATTTATATTAGGGACAGTGTGACAGTCCGTAAATAAAAAAACATCGCATAAACAACAGGAAACCATCTTTAAACATACAGCAAAGAAACATGGTATTCAGGGAAGAGATGATGATGTGCGTCTGCAATGACGTTTGTCGCTTATTTCATGACTCGTTCGTACATGCTCTGTATGAGCTCATAGTCTTTTCTTTCCTAGTGTTACGTGCATACTGGCAAGCCTGCCTTTTATACTGCTCCGGTAGTTTGCCAGACCATGCTGTAATTCCATATTTTATGATGCTCTAGGTTTGAATGGGAGCACATCAGCATGCTTGCGCCATACAACCTCAATGGCCTTAGGGAGTAAAGTCTCTTCTGCAGTCTATTGCACAGGTTATCAATGTGTGTTTTCTAGCAAAGCAGGTTGTCTATGAAGGCTGAAAATCGCAGTCAGTCATCATTTCATTTTGTAATTAAGTTGTTAGGGTTATAAGGTTGTTAAAAGCGCACTTAGTGTCAAATACCATGCAAAGAATGTTGAAAATAGAAAAATGCAGAAGTGTATAAACTATAGGACAGTTCTTCTGGAAAAGACAGAGCAGAAACCCAAGCATGGGACACTGTTCCAGACTGACTGTCAGTCATATGGAGACGCTGATATCTCTCCAGAGTTTCCTCTCTCCTCCTTCCTCAGGAAACATGGGAGAGACGTATGAACTATAAAGAAATCCCTCCATGATGATGATGAATAATAAGTGCGCAATGATTGCATCTGCCTGTGTGCCGTTGTTCTGTCGTATGGTACTAATTCCAGCCAAATTAGAGAATTACAATAATAACATAAATCCCCCGTCCCCTTAACATGAGGGACGGTAAAATAATCTCAAGACAAAACTTGATAGCAAGGCGACGGGGGGAAATCATGCAAGGTAGTGGGACATGCTATTGACTGGCCTCTGGCCCGCTTGGGTCTTAATTCATGGAAAGCCCTTCAACAAGTGTCTGAGGGGGCTCGCCGAGCATCCAAGAGCAACAATGATTAATGCGGTTATAAAACCAGTCGGCCGACTTTTAAGTGTTGCACTAGATCATCCAGTGAGGGAGCTCCACCATGTGCACTGGAGCGACACAAAACTGGGAGCTGTGAGGAAGTGCATCGAAAACAAATCCCTCATTAAACTTTGATGTTCCTCCCGCCTTAACAAAAAGAAGAAGAAAAACCTCCTGTCCTCCAACTCGGCTATGAAAATCCTAAAATCCCTAACGTGTTATGTTACTGAGGTAATCTTTGCTTTCTGTCATACACTGAAACTGTACTGCTACTGGTTTCACATCAGAGGTTTAATTGGTATTTCCGTTTTAAAAGGGGCAATAAGTAAGAATTTGACACAAAATGGCCATAATATAGTTGTAGTGGGTTGGCTGGACTGTGGATCGCTCACTCCCAATGGCAGGGATTGCTCCACTAGGACCCGCGATCTGTTGCTTTTGAACCCAACCCTCCCATTTACAACAGCTCAACAGCAGACTGTAACCTTTACGGTATGGAGGCTAAAATGGAAAACAAATAACGCAACAAAGCAACGACATAAGCTGTAAAAGCAGATGGTTGATAGTACGCCGAAACCACAGCAGAACTCCATTTTTCCTCTTCTGGCTCCTGAGTCCAGCGCTTGTACTTCACATCCTGATGGGCTGTCAATCATCAACTCCCACTATGGTGGCCAGGTGAGACCAATGCTAACATGGCGTTAGACTGCTTATATGGTTTCTTTTTACTCCATACTTTTGCACGCATGATGGTGTGACGTCCCTCTCCTGTGACTCCTTGGCGTCTCACTGAAGGAGGCTGGTGTCAAGTGGTCGGGGAGATTCAGCTCACCTGGACGGACTGTCTGGTTACTCTTTTTAAGCTTGTGGCAGTCAGCTAATCTTTCTCTTTCCCCTTGCTTTCCTGCCCTTTTGGTTTTGTAGTATTTCATTAAACGTTTCTTTATAGGGCCGGTGTGTAGCATTTAGGAGGATCTATTGGCTGAAATGGAATATGTTATTGATGAGTATGTTTTCATTGGTGTATAATCACCAAAATAATGTTTTAATTGTCTTAGAATAAGACGCTTATACCTACACACGGAGCGGGTCCTCTTCACAAAGTCTGCTTTGTTTCTACAGTAGCCCAGAGCGGACAAACCAAATACTGGCTCCAGATGGGGCCTTTTGCATTTTTGCAGTCGGCCACTTTGGTTCTTGCAATCTGCAACCTCACCGCTAGAAGACACCAAATCATACTGGCCCTTTAAGTGAAATTAACCTGTTTCGCTCTTGTGTGACCTCCCAAACTGGCAATGTGACAATGGCTGTGTTGTTTGAAGCACTGGTTGTGCATGTCCTCAAAAAAATAATGCTACATCTCCGCTTATGAGCTTATCAGTGGAATGGGCAGTGAAATCCAGCAGCCGGCTCTGAACAAACAGCAACAACTACAAGAGTTTGTCTGCTATTACCCACATCTATATGATGATATATCTGCTCGGCTTAATCACCAAAAATCGATATTGGGGTGGGCCCTTAGTAAGAGCAGGCCCTCCAACAATGTCTTAGGTGGTGGACAGGCACTTGTGAATGATTCAGAGAGCTATTTCCGAAAATACGCCTATGTCCAAATAATGACTCACATTCAGATAAAAATAGTGCCGTATCATTTACCTTTAAAAAAGGACACCCATCTTCGTCATGGTTTTAATTTTTGAGGTAAAATAGTCAGTAAAGGCTATAAAGATCTAAGTCTTATTTATCCAGTTGTATGCTCGCTACTTCTCAAACGCATGCATCTTAGCTAACGCCTTACTATTTAAAATAGGATAAACACTCTCACGCTTGTGAAAGAAACGCTACACATCTGGATGAGTCTGAAGAGTTTTAAATAGGGAGCTGTTAGCGAAGATAATAATAACTTTATTCATATTTATACATGTGTTTGGGAAGTAGTGAGCATATGAGTGGATAAATGACACTTATTATATTGCGGGAGTCGTGTGGGAGTTTGTAAGCGCATGTTTTGATATGGTTTTGCTGCTTTACTTCAATTCATCAAGGATTTACTCTGGTTTTTGATTCTCCGTTCACCGTGGAGGCATGTAAGGGAAAAACAAAGTACTTAAACCTCAATGTGCTGAGCCGAAACAAGGAAAAACACACTGCATCACTGTCCTAATACCTACAGACTGCACTGTAGAGTTGTTGTAGAGTTGACGTTCATATTACTTGAGGTTCAGTGGGGTTTTTGATTAGACTGAGATCCAATTAATGGAAATGTTAATGCTAATCCCTGCTCTTTTCTTTTGTCCGTCCATACTAATGTGTCTGCTTTCGATTGAAAGTCTGACCGGGAAGAAACTAGAGCCGCTGATGATTTTGCTATATACTTTTATATTCCTATTTATATTGCTACTGCCTACTGCCCTTCCATCCCCGAAGCGTAACGTAGGCTAATACAATTATTTGTTCAAAAACAAAGGATCAGCAAAAACGGTTGTGTTCTGGATTTAGCAATCTTTTCTTTGGCTGTGGGGCGAATATCACGGCATGTCCTTTTAGGAAACAATTCACTTCGGCAGCTTGGATGTTGTTTCCCTCGCTTCTTGTTCATGCAGGTTGTGTCCTGAATACGTGCAGGTTTTACTGCCTGTATGGAGGAGCAGTGACACGCTGATGCACACAGGAACCACTTTGCTTGTTATCCAATGCCAAGTAATCTGTTCAAACAAAGTCTCTCGTCGCTGTACATATTGGATTCATGTGGGCCAGTATTGACAGTGACATATGAGGCCTGGTTGTCTCTTGTTTTGTTTTTTTGTGGGGAGCCAGAGCCAGAGTGTACTGTAGCTACCACTCCCTTCACTCTGTGATTGTGCTCTCTGTTCCTGGTGAGCTCACCGGGGGGATGTTGGAGGATCTGCCTTCAAAGGATTTTTATTTATTTTTTAAGCATGTACGTACTCTCTGGTACATCAAAGCGAGTCAATCAATTATGATTTAAGTAACACATATTAATAGGCGTTAACCGGTGCAGAACACTTCAC
>NW_027466449.1:817500-920000 GCF_050575085.1 Anarhichas minor | reverse complement strand
CCGACATCGATTGCCCGGAAAAGATGGACGATGGCGACACGGACGACTCTGAGGACTACTTCATACAGCCCAGACGCAAACGGTTAAAAACAGACGAGAAAGTGGTCCACATCAAGTGAGAACCATTCACAGAAGAAACAAGAGAAGTGTAAAGACTGTCTTCTTCAAATTCTACACTTCTCTTTTGTTTGAGGCAGCAGACAAAAAACGACAAGATTCACTGTACAAACTGCTTTGGGTTATCTCATCCTCGCCTTGGGAAGAACAACTGTCGACTACATTAATAAACATCTGCCTTCAACAGAACTCTTAAAGACAGAAACATAGAAGAGCTGCATTTCCTCCTTATTTCATGGACACTCAAGAACCCGCCTGTACAGATTTTTGATGTAGGACTTGTTTTGCAGTAGTTAAGTTAATGATTGCTCTTTTTCTTTTCTATCATCCATTTTCATTGGTAGATTTGTTGTGACGGTTGCTTTATAAAACGTTCGATTCCTCCATTGCCAGTTCTTAATGTATTATATCTATACTTTGACATGAAACCAAGTATTTGTATTACTTTGTGGAAGCATTGTGTAAATAAGAGAATCTAGCCCACTGAAGGTATTCCTACGGTATAGATGTTTGGTTGCGTCATCAATAAAACCTGTTCTTGAAATATATTAAAGAAAATGTGTGGCGTTGAGTAGGTTTCGGGATTGCCAGCGAGCTCTTAAAAGGAGCAGTTCACCAAAAATTACAAAAAACAAAACCTATTTCCACACATCCTTGGTATTTAGCCATTTTGGTTAAATTTGCCCAGGATTCAAGATTCCTGCATTCAAAATGTCTGTTATTTCAATTGTGGTGCGTACACATTTAACAGCTGCATCTCTTTACAGAAAGTGTCGCCCTTACTTTGAAAAGTACACATGGTAACATTATGTGCTATACTTATTTTGAAAGTACATGTCCTAAACCAATGCAATATAAAGTGATTTAAATGGTGAACTTTACATAGTGCATTAAAACATCAAAATGCTGTAATGCCAAGAAGAAGTCAAGTTGACTCCATAAACAATATCGCAGCCTCGGCTAATGCATGCAAGATTCAGTCCCCTCTTACTGTCGTTACGAGCACTTTGACACAATAAACTGAACCAGAGGTTGAAGTCACATTACTAGAAGCACGCGATGACAGTGGGAACTTGCTTTATTGCTGCAGTCCTCAAAATATACACGCACGAGCTGACATCAGCGTGTATGGTGCTGAGTCCTCAGTCTGGCAGAGAGTCTGCTGACCACCTTTCAACATCTTGAACATTTTCCCAAGTAGCTCTGGAACAAATCCCCTCGTGTATTTTTCAAACGCAGTCGGATATCGGGTTTGCTCGTATCTTCGTGGTAGGATGTTTTTCTCTTGACAACTGATTGCTCATCTCAAACACGATTAACCAGGACAATTAGTTTCGATTTAAAAGTAGCCTCTTTTGCGATAACGATAATTATCCATCTCATCATCGTAACATTTAACAAAATGAGAAGAACGGCCACTGATAAATCCAAAGTTCACTGAGAGATCATTTGCATACAAGCCCGCTTTACTCAGGATTTACTCACGTGGACCTGGTAATATTATATAATCACCTATAGGTGTATTTTTGGCAGCTACATACTAAAATGCAAAGTTAGTTGAAGAATGTAGCAGGCCTCGGGGCTAATGACTGAATTACCATGTGGAGATAAATAATCTAATTTGACGAAGCTCGTAGATATGTGATGAGAGTGTGTGAAATGTGTGAGCTCTGGAACATCAAACTGTTTGTTCCGGTTCTTCTACATATCGATGGCCAAATCGCAAAACCTCCTATCTGCCTATTTTCTAAGAAGAAAACCTCCTATCTGCACTTTGAGAGGCACTAATACCTAGTCGGTATTGTTAACACATAATAATATAGTCCAAAAACAGTGTATTGTGTATTGGGTATCCTTAACAAATAGCATTCTGCAAGAATGTTTTCTCAAAAAAGTGCATTTTTCAGATACAGGTTTTGCTCTTCGGCCATCGATATGTAACAATAACATGACAGCGTTCCGCTGCCTTGTTCCACAGCCTTAACACATTATTTTACAATCGTCTATAACAGTCTCTACCAGGGAATGTTATACACTGATATTGATCCTGAACTTTAATCAGAATAATGTTAGTTCATCAACCTTCAAATCATAACAAATCCATAAGGAGAAAGGAATCCGTTATCGAGAGCTCTACGATCAATTACAGACGTTTTGTTTTTCCAAAAAACATCATTTTATGATGACTGTGGATCAATTGAGGCATCAAAACAATCTGATGCAAAAAACTGAAAAAAACAATGTGTTCAAATGTAGTATTGACAACATGGAGGGATGTCTGGCACACATGTACAATCCTCGGCGAGGGATAATCTTATTAAATTGACGAAATGTACATTCTTGGAGCCCGATCTCAAGTCACGTGCCAGTTCCTCGATGTGCCTGCAGTGACGCTTCAACCCACCGACCAATCAGCTCGCGGACGCAGGCCCAGCTGGTTTATCTGCCTGCTTCCGTGTTGTTTCCACAGTGTCGGAAAAGTTGTTGTTCAGTTAAGGACTCTGTCGGAAAGTCAGCGGCCACACAGGCAAGAGACATCTGCTTTACTCATTTCCATCCGGTCATTCTTCGGTAATTATGACGTAAAGCCGTCAGGCAAAATCCAACTGTCTATTCGTCGGTAGTTTAAGTTACTACCTAACGTTAGCTAAGTGGCTAACAATTCATTTGATTTAACGTTATTCTGTGGTTTCTGATCAGCGCATTTTGTGTGAAACAAACAGAAACAAGTATGTTTTCTGTAGTTGAGCGATGCATGAATGAAGACACACAGCAACACTTCATTCCGCTGTGTTGTTCTAATCAGCTAACAGAAGAATGTGGATAACCGGACTGTTTGGATGTTTTTAGTTGCTCAACAGACTTTGACCCAGTTGCGACCGCGTTAACTGGACACCGGTGTTAAGTCCTGGGCTGTGTTGTTCTCCTTGCTGTTTTGTTTATGGCTGATTCAAGCCCGTGTTGACGCTCCGACAACTCTACATCTGTGCCATATGGTTAGATCAGTGGCTACATGTTCCTGTGTTATGCTGTCTAGGAAGCATCGTGTAAATATGTTTTTTTGTAGGCTGGCGATGTAACCTGTTAGCGAGAACTGAAGACGTGGAAAAAGGATGTTATGTGTTTTTAATAAACACAGACCTCTTTCTCTCCAGCAGACTATGAGGATAGACGGAGTCCTCACGCGCGGTGCCTTTGGATTGACCACTCAAGAAGGAAACTTAACCTCCCTTTGCCCCAACGGGTCCAAATGGGTCTGGGAAGGGTTTGGGGAATGTGCCCAGGATGCGAGGGACATGGCCAGCGTTTACCTGGGCCTCCTGTCCATCCTCTGCTTCATGGTGTCTTCACTTCCGTAAGTGTTTGTGCCTCTCAGAGGAAGTGCTCTCTCATCTGATCATAATGTGTAATTGTGACTGTTGGTGTGTCATCTGATCATAATGTGTACTTGTGACTGTTGGTTGTGATTGCAGACAGTACTACAGCTCGTGTAAAACGGGGAACATGGACAGTGCCCTCTCTATTTGGTTCCTGCTGCTGTGGTTGGGAGGTGACACCTGTAACCTGGTGGGCTCCTTCTTGGCGGACCAGCTTCCGCTTCAGGTGACTTGTTGTGGTTTTTCTATAAATCATTGTTTTTGGTCTATAAAATGTCATGAAAACCCGAAATTAAAAAATGATTGAGATTTTCTTTTTCATTCAAAGAAACAAAATTATGACTTTAAAAAAATAAATAATGTTATGACACAAAAAAACGAATAAATTGTCCCATTTTTAGAGCCGTTATCTGCTAATTATTGTTTGTGCCTTGATCAGGGACTTGATTGAGTAATTGATTATTCAAATTCTTATTGATAATTTTTCTGGTAATTGACTAATTAATTACTTGACTATTCATGTAAAATATTGACAACAATAGATTTTTTTAAGTGTATTGAATTATATTGACTATTTGTGTGAAAGAAAAAATGTTTTTTTCACAACTTGTGTCTTTCTCCTTGTCATCCAGACGTATACAGCCGTTTACTATGTTATTGCTGACATGGCGATGCTGGGCATGTACTTGTACTACAAGATATGGAACAAGATGTTAGACAGTGAGTGGTTTTTTTCTTTCACTACTCATTTTTTTGTTTACAAATGCACAATATAATAACCGCATCCTTGTTTAGTTGATTTCTTGATTCAGCCACTACTAAGGCACTGCTTATTTCTAAGATCAGTTTTTATCTGACTTAGCTGCCTAATGAACAAGCATCTCATATCAGTGCTGAGGAACAATGATCCAACACTAGTCCAGACAGAGGAAGAGGGTGATCACTGTACCCGGTTATGTCATCACATGCCTCATGTCGCTGCGTTTGTTCCACTGCTGGTGAACTCTGACCCTTGTCTGGAGGAATGTGCTTCGATGTCTTTCCCGGTATTGATGCTGAACCCAGGTGTTGTCTCTTCCCCAGGCAGGAGGGTTTTGCACGTGGTGGGTGTAGCCTGTGTCCTGGGCTTCACCACAGGCCTCGCCCCCCTCCCTGGATTAGGTGCCCAACATGAAGTTGTTCCTTCTGGGTTCAGAGGTCGCGCCTTGCTCTCAACCTCCGATGTTAGTCACATCAAGGTGAGTCATATTCATTTGTTTATTAGGGACCAGAGGGGGGGTCAATTCATTTTGTCTGGCTTTTTATTTGTGGTCTAATGTTGTTGTGTCTGCCTCTCTGTCGCTTCAGACTTTTACCACTAAAGAAATTATTGGATTCTCCATCGGCTCAGTGTCGTCAGTCCTCTACCTCTTTTCCAGACTTCCCCAGATGTACACTAATGTGAGTATGACAAAGTGCTTCCTGCTGCACATGTGTTAATTCCTTTGTAATAGTGGCTGCATACTGTAGACGTTAGCTGATACTAATACTTATGCTAACACTAAAAACAAATGGCTGATAATAATAATTAGAGTAAGTATCCTCATAATATTACTTCAGCATCACTGTATATTTTGCACTTTCAAATGTTGTTTCTATTTTTGTAATTGCATGTATTTTCTTCTTACACTAATGTTGGTTAAAGTACTTCCAATACAACAAGTTCTAAACAATAAAATTAGAGGAGTCTCATATTGGGTCAGGTATCCACGGGTACCCAATAAGTAACATTCATAAAATATTTCCAAATTTAAAGTGATAGGTAAAGATAAATAAGATATGTAGAAATGCATGTGAAATGATAATCATGGACAAAAAACAGCTGTGAATGCATTAAAAGTTGTGTTTTGATGTATGTTTGAATCTGCACCAGATGAAAAATGTATATCGAAGTGAAAGAGACGAGATTAAATGTAGCTGAAAGCTGAGCAGTCAGAAACGCCTGTGAATGTGATGCTCGGAGAGCTCGGATGATTGCCTCTGCAATCTGCACACATCACTCTGGTGGACAATGTGTGGTGGCTGTGTATACCATCCTCTATTCCTTAAAAAAAATAAAGGTTTGTGGTCTTCCCCCCCCCCCCCCCCCCCCCCTCACTTCTCCCCACAGTTCAAGAGGAAGTCGACAGAGGGGGTGTCTTTCTTCCTGTTTGCGCTGGTCATCCTGGGAAACTCTACATACGGCCTGAGTGTCCTGCTGAAGAACCCTGATGAGGGCCAGGGCGAAAAAAGCTACATGATCCATCACTTGCCCTGGCTCATCGGAAGCCTCGGCACCCTCTCCTTAGACCTCATTGTATCCTTTTAAAGAATTACTGGAAAGCATGAGCCGTCGTTGCCGGGCCTCTGGGCTCTCTATTTATCCCACGTACATGCTACATTTTAGGCAGTGCTGAGCTGGAAGAGGGGACACTTAATCAGATGGGTTTGTGTCTCGTGACTGTGTGTCTTGAAATACAATATGCAGTATCAAAGGTCGAAGCACTCGCAGGGAAATTAGCTTGTCACAAGCAAAGAAACAAGGCTGTAGAAGCTGCACTAGTGCCTCCTGGAGGCCTTGTGCTTCTTTGCACCCCACTAAAGTGGTGGACTTGAGTGTGCGTGCAGTGGCTTGCTGCTTTCGTTTTCAATGAATATTATAGAAGAGGTAGAAACATGTGACTTGATGATGAGCTCTTGGGGAATCCAATCCTGTACATCCGATGTAAAGGAGTCTGGTATTCAGTAAAATATATTTGTAACACCATAAATAATGGTCACTTCATGTATTTATTTCATCACTTTATGGTTAAATATGATCTCAAGTTTGTCATTGTTGTTTGTGTTTCTAGCTAAATTAAAAAAAAAGACACTTTCCCAGGATTTCTATAGATTTCCTTAACGTTGTGGTTCAGATCTGCATCCAGTTCTTAATTTACCGCAAAGCTAAGTTGGAGGTGGACGGCGGCCGCGGTGAGACGACGCCTCTTATTGGGAGCTAAGCCGAGAGTGTACTGGTGGAACACGAACGGACACTCGCTTCCAGTGAATCCTCAAAATCATCACTTCCAACAGGATCGGGATGAAAGAACATTTTAGTGAGACTTGATTGTGTAATTTATTATGCTCTTTTCATGTTTACACTTTGTTTTTATCTGCAAAAGTACTGTGGCAGATGAAGTCCTTCCCCTGGAGTTCAGCTGCAGTGATGTGATTGACGATTCTCTTAATGTTCGAGTTTTTAAAGGGACGATTGAAGGTTTTCAGGTGTCGCACATGGATTAGAAACTCCTCCTGATTTTAGGTCACAACCTCAATTTGATTTCAGACCTAATCTAGATGTCAGAATTCTGCTGGCCGGGGGTGACCAGACCACACCGGGGTTTCTCTGAGTATTCTGGTGTTTTTCAGTTGCCAAACACTTTGACGGCGTTGACACTTAACCGCTGCATGAAGCCCAGTTTCATCCTGTTGCAGTGACGTGTCTGACCGCAAAAGAAGAAATGTTTTGCAAAACATTTCCAAATGTAAATTCTATTTAGTCAATTTTGAATTGATGTTTACACCAAGTGCTTTAATCACAGTTTTGAGAATTGTTTTTTTTTGTTAATTTTTGATATATTTTTTATTTGTAGTGATTTTGTATTTGTAGTGATTTGAAAATGCAGACACTTTTGTTTGCACTGGTGATAAAAGTAACAACACACTACTGTGTTTCATTTACACATGTTCGTTGCGTCATTCTCACTGTTTTGCACAACAAAAGTTAGTTTTGTACTTTGAGAAATATTGACTATATCAGTAGGTCAGTGTACTGTAAAGATTAAACAATAAATAAGTAATTTTCTCTGTTCTTTTTGATTCTGGGCTGATTTTTTTTTTTTTTTCTCTACGAATTAAAGAAACTCTGCTCTTGAGAAGAAAAACACTCTGGGGTCGCTTCCTCCCCTACAGTTTGCTCTCTTCACCTCCCACTTTTTTCAGCCCAGCAGAGGTCAAGGCCTGCTCTTGGCCTTGATGTAGACCTTTACCCCTTTGCCTTTGCTAACCTCAACCCCTGCTGACTGTGTTCGACCTGCTCCTGGGAGGCCTTGACAGCCGTGTTTTTTTTCGTCATTAGCAGATTCACACTGGCCTCTCAGTTGCTCCCTCCTCCCTCATAACACCCACGCATGCACACACTTTCCCCCGCTATCAAACATAATGCAATCACGCATAGTCAACCAGTAAGGGCCCACCCACCAAGAAAGCAAGGTCAGTACAGAAACTATCTTGGCTTCAGAGTTTGTGTGTGTGTGTGTGTGTGTGTGTGTGTGTATTTTGGGGTGGAGGGTTGTGAAACAGTGGCAGAGAGATTGCTGAGTGGGTTGGAGAGTTAGCAGGAAGAACAGTGATAGGGAACATCCATCCATCACAAGGATGAACAAGAGGCTGTTTATAAACACTCCATACTGGGAATTTGTTAATGAGATGATTCCAGTTGCTACAAGTAGTGCAGGAACGGGGTCCCTTGTGACTCGGAGAGGTTGCCAGTTTAAATCCCTAGTCCAACCAAAAGGCCCCATGCTGGGGGATTTTATGGTAAATTTAGGATAGTGTTGAAAATATATCTAATTTACCATGTCAGACACCCTACACTTTACCTCTGAATGCTATTGTTGTCCAGTTTCACTTTTCATGTTTCCCTCAAATATTCCCCATAAAAGGTTTATAAATAATGTATCCTCCTCACTGACAGACTTCTGTCCTGCAAGAGAACATTTACAGGAAAAGAAGATCTTTGGTCAGGTTTCCGCACGTCCAGCTAAAACACACATCAAGAGCACCAGTCTGTTTACTCTGTGTGATTATATATGTGTGTGCGATTGTGTGTGTGTGTGTGTGTGTAAGGATGGAGGCTGGGCTGAAGTCAACATTACAAAAAGTTAGTTAGTTGGACAAAGGGAGAGGACGTCGGGACGCTCGGTGCAACAGGAAGGTTCCCACCATCAGCGGTGAGTCCACCACCTCTGCTCCTAACTAACACAACTGCAACATTAACAGAATTGTTCATAGGCCAACGCACAGATCTTTGACCTAAAGAGCAGCACGTTACTATCCTGCAGTCTGAATCAGTCTCGTCTATAAGGGTTTAAAAAAAGGGAGTTTTTGACATTTACATTTGTCATTTTTCTGCGGAATTTTATGAGGAATTTAATGTATTTATTTTATATATCCAGCATGCTTAAGCATAGAATACGTAGTGACCTCAACAGATCATATGAAATGGTTTCAAACAAATCATTTTAGTTGTGACAACTGATATTTTACATTTAACATTCCTTCCCTTGATAGCCAAGTAAACCCCCAACCACACTCACTCACATATGCTCAAACATAAGCTGTGAACTTTACTCACGAACCCAAGGCCACTTTAATGTAAGTGTCAGTTTCCTGCGAGGATCAGTAAACAGTCCCAACCATTATCGAGCTGCAGCTACCAGCCAGCAGCTCTCCGATAAAGAGGAGCTGGCGGCATGGAGGAGACGTCCTGAACAGGATTTACGATGTGCTGAATTTATCTCAGGGCTTGTACTGTGAGTGATTCAGGACTAATGAGTTCAGGAGGTTTGCACATGCACATGCCATCACTTAGTTTGAGGAAAAGTTGACTTCTTTGTCATTTTCAGTTTGCTTTGTTTAAGTTTACATTGAAATGCTAGACCTTGCCCTTGTTTCTCTGGCGCTCATCTCATCATTTTGGTACAGTTAGTTGGTTCACAGAACACAACCTAATTCAGGGAACACGCCAGAGTCCAATTTAAACTATCCGTGCATGATATGAACTTGCCCTTAAAGTCCCCCCCCCCCCCCCCCCCCACACTCTCCCTCTTCTTTCGTGATTCTCATCTCCCATGGGGCGAGCCCTCGTCGTCAGGCCCGTGTCCAACAATGTGTCCAACAGTGTGACACCTCCTGAAGATCCATGGCGACATTTGCACGCTCTCAGATGTTGTCCCCATCGTTCAGTGTCACTCTGAGCACTGCTGCTGCCTCAGAGGTCAGAGACAGTTGGAGGAATGGCTGATGCTTGTTTTGCCATGACACACTGATATTAATGGAGGAAAACACAACAGACCACCTCTTCTTTTGCAATGGAGTCATGCATCTCTCTAGATTATTGTAGTAATGTCAAGGAAATGATGCCTGAGTGAAGATCAAACAAGTTGGCTTGAATTAGAATAAAGTGAACTATTTGACATGACATTTAGTAGAAACTTTCAAGGTTCCCAGTGGATAAATCCTACTGACTTTCGTGATCCCCTGACTTTTCTTCTAGCCCCACCGTGAGGTTGACGTTTGTGGGTTTAAGTCAAATATCTCAACAACTAATGGATAGATTGCCATGAAACTGGGATGAGTTGTAAGAACTTTGGTGGTCCGCTGACTTTCCCTCTAGTATCATCAACAGGTCAGATAATTAAATTGCCCAATAATCCCTGCAAAACTCATCAGCCTCAGCTGTACTGTTTAGTGCTAATTAGAGAATGTTAGCACGCTAACACGGCATCAAAGATGGAGAAGATGATATACCTGCTAAACTAAAGCTTGTTAATATTTTCATTGTTAGCATGTTTGGCTATCAAGCCGATGTTAACATTCAGCTCAAATCACTGCCGTATACAGTATATAGAATAGACAGAAATATTGTATTGTAGAATTACAATATGGAGAAACAGAATGACAATATCATATCAATGAAGTATATGTCAATGCTTCTATGATGCTGTTCTCCGTGACCTTTATCTAACCATAAAACCTTCAAAGTAATACCATCAATGTAGTTATTAGTCTAATGTTTTCACCATTTAAAGGCTTGTGGTGTTGAATGCAACTGTTTCTGGCAGTTGGACTGTTATTGTAGGTCTATGACATTCATTTGTGCTCTATTAGTTTGTGGTTTTCCCTTGAGTACAATTTATCTCAAAACTGTTTGTCATCGTGGACTGTGGTCACATGTGTACAGATTTACCCTTTGGACACAATCTTCAAAGGAAAGTCACTGTGTAGCTGGCGCCCAAATTCCTATGTCATTTGTCACTGAGATCGATCGCGATCGCTCCAGTGAGCATTACTGACGAACCCTCTGCTATCCACCAATCAGTCCTGGTTCCCATAATGAGCCAGTGAGAGGGATGATATGCGGGTGGGAGGACGCCGTTAATCCCCAGTAAGCATGCTGCATGTCAAACGGCCCTGCTCAGAGATTTACAGGCCAGTGTTGAGGTCACTCCTCTGTCTCCACTGGGCGGTTCAGGCCTCGTCTCATTTTGCTCTGCCCCGGCCTGGTTAACTGTCTGTGGGGGAGGAGGAGGTCCCAGAGCCCCTTTAAATCTAACTGCTGTCCAATATTAACTGCAGCACAAACAGAACAGCGGTAAACAAAAGCAAAGTAAACACACTCCCAAAGGCTTGGAGGACAAACATGGACGGACAGACAGACAAACACACTGTAGCAAGCTTCACAAGCAGTATTTAGTCCACGAAAAAAACTTTTAACAATTGATTTAATGATGGTAATTACTTTATTCGACTCATCAGATTAAACTGAGGAAAATAATTCATTTTTTCGAGCCCAGCTGTTGCCCTCTGGGATACATCCATTCAGACCAAACCTCAACACACACACACACACACACACACACACACACACACACACACACACACACACACACACACACACACACATACACACACAGACACACATTCAATTTTCAATTTCAATTTCAATTCAATTCAATTTATTTAGTATCGCCCAAAATCCCAAATTTGCCTCAGAGGGCTTTACAATCTGTACACATACGACATTCTCTGTCCCGGGACCCTCACATCGGAAGAGGAAAAACTCCCCCCCCCCCAAATAACTTTAACGGGTACACTCAATGAGTGTTGGGTGTCCTTCACTCTGTGGGATAAAGTCTCCATCTTTCCCTCCATCCATCCCTCCCTGCCGTCGATCTGTGAAGTCCCCGGCCAGGTCCAGCTGTTTGGACCCCAGTCACATCCCTGTCCTTCCTGGGTGTCCTCACTTTCCCTTTCGTCTATCCCCCGGGGACGATTAAGACCTCCTCCAGCACATCATCCACCACAGACCAAGAGCCAGCTGCACTCATCCTCTGTTTTTTAAAAATAGGCTGGGATATCAGCCTCTACAGTTAAGAGACCTGGGGATAGAGGAATGTCTCCGCACTTCCCAGATCCTTCATATCTTTGTGAATCCTCTGAGTAATTGTCTGTGTGTGTGTTTATGTCTTTGCAAGTGTGTGTGTGTGTGTGTGTGAAGATAGATCCCGTATTACTAGCTGGAGAGAGGATTTTCTGTCCAGATGAGAGAGTGGACTGAGTTGGAGATGAGCTTTTCGGCAGGGGGGTTTTTCTCTGCCTCGGATGGTTACTGCTCAACGGAGCAGCTCCAGTATTACGGTGAGTCCACACTGACACGTCTCTTCTGACTTTCTTTTCTTTATATCATTTCTTATAATAATAGATAAAGCACTGAAGATAGAATGAATGATGTCTTAGTTGGACTGTTGAAAATTGATACCAATACATTTAACACCAGGAAGAGGAAAGACTCGATATTCAGACACGAGTATCAATGTCTTATGTGATTTGAATGTGTGGAGATATTTTAGTTGCAAAGTATTTCCAGTGTTATCAGTCAATGGTAAATTTAGTCAAATGTGGTGGTATAGCGTTATTGGTTCCTGGTTTATTTCTAATCTGCGCTATCAACTGTTTTTTCCGCTGTTGTAAAGAGTTTCTTCATCCAAATTAGGAAAACAAATTGTCTCACTTACTGCAGATAGTTTTGGTTGAATTTCTTCACGTTTTAGATATTCACTTCTAAGATTTCAGACTCCATCCCAATACAATTGATGGAATAAAGAAAATAATATATTTATATATAAATATATAATAAATGCATTTCCTTTGTGGTGCCTTCAGCTTTGACAATATAGATACTATCAGTGTTAAGAAAGAAAGCATGTTTGTTTGTTTGTTTTCTGTAATATGGATGAATTGACCCTCTGAAGTGACACCAAAATGTAAGGGAGCTCTGCAGGACAGGCCCTCTAGACTGCTGTCACATCAAATAAAGTCTACTCAAGTTTATTTATGCACTATTTTTGACCCTTTTCATTATATATTCATTATATAATACATTTAACAATATCCCATATTCATCACTGGTGTTTAACAAAAGTTATGTATGGATCCTTTAAAGGTGCTAAATTTGAAATTCAGTGCATTAATATAGCAGCAAACAACTAATAACGTAGTAATGTCTACCTGAGCAGAGACTGAAGTCACTCTTCCTCTCTGTGTGTTGCAATCCGAGTTTCTGCTTTGTTTACATGGCCGCCCGTGCATTTTAGTGCATGTGATTCTCTCTGTTGCGCCCCACTAGCTGGCTAACGGCCGCAGCTTTGCACTGCACTCATATGTCGGTTACAACTGAAAACAATGTCAAGGCCCACGGTGTCGTCAGGGAAGAGTAGCATTATTCAATTATTATCTTTAAGTGCTCATCCTGTTCAGGGCCGCGGGGGGCTGGAGCCGATCACAGCTGGGCGAAGGCAGGGTACATCCTGGACAGGTCGCCAGGTCTGACACATAGAGACAGACACACACCTACGGGCAATTTAGAGTGATCAGTTTACCTTAGCTGCAGTTCTTTGGACTGTGGGAGGAAGCCGGAGAACCCACGCTTCCACACAGAAGGCCCGGCCAGCCCGGGTATCAAACCCTATCCCCTCTTGCTGTGAGGCAAGAGGGGCCACCACACCACCGTGCAGCCCAACCCTGCTGGCTCAGTCAGCACTCATACTGTTCTTTGTACTATTCATGCTGTCAGCATGTTAGCTGCTAGCCGCTCTTTGTTGAGGGCCGTGAGCAGGCAATAGATATGCTCTGAATTCCATATTGTGCGCCTTTGAGTAAGTAACTCATACATTATATTGTTATAAAACAAGGATGTGACTGAACTTTCACAGTTGATGAATGAAATGAGCGTTTATTTACCGCCTCTGAGAACTCGCTGACATGAAAAAAATTGTTCTTGAGGAGTTTCAGCCAGCTCGATGCATTCACAGCACGCAGGGAGGCTGAGTGTGCATCGGAGGATCTATTTATACTGACATGTATTCCCCCTGTTGTCTCCCCTCCTGCCCTCAGGAGCAGGGGGAGGACGACGGTGGAGGCGCAGCTATGGGGGGTAGTTTGCTGGGGTTGTTTGGCTCCCTAGTGCGTGGGATGGAAGGGAGGCTGAGGAGTGTTTAGACAGTGTTCAAATGGTTTACAAACAGTGCGAACCACAGCGCTGTCACATGCAGAGAAAGCAAGGACCCCCACCCCCCCCCCCCCCGCCACAGTCTGGTGAAGACAGGAAACATCTGGAGAGAGAACGAAAGAGGACAAAAGGATGGAGTGAGGACGGGTTAATCAGTGATGATTCTGATATTTACTCAATCAAGGGTGTCAATCAACTTAATGCACCAGTTTTCTACATCTACTTTGTCATTTGTCATGAAAACCTCCAGGAAATGTCTGGGGTCCAAAAGGTTGAAGACTGATGACTGATAAATAGTCGCAGTGGCAAAGTATTAAAAGTACCAGACCGTACCATTCCCTTTGGACTTGGATGGATTGCAGAGAGTGCAGGACTGGCTGTGTCCTCAACACGGAGTTAGAACAAGTCTTGGAGAGAAAGTGAGAGGGAGAAATGTTCCAGTTCTTTAAAGGTGATGAGATAATGAGGTGATGAGCAGGTGACATGGGAAGTGTATTTTGTAAGAATGCTGTGACTTCAGGATAAGAAGATTGATACCACTTTCTTATATTTACCGTGTGGCACTGATCCTCTCAACTAACTAACGAAGACACATTTTCCATATAATCCGATTGTTTTTAGCCCCCATCTTCATGCAACGTGTTTTACCCTTTAAATTTCCATCTCCAGCAGTCCTGAGACTCCTGCCAGTTGGGTGGGCTCTACGTTTAATCAGCGCATTAAAGATCCCACAGCAGTCCCAGTCGTGCTGGTCCAGCTGTTCTTTCAGAGGCTGTCAGTGGTCACACATGTTTTCTCAAAGGAGACGGGACTTGCAAAACACAAGCTGCTGATACACGCTCAGAGACGTCTCAGCCCGTCACAACACGGAACGGCCATTACAGACTGAATGAGGCATCCAGAAACGGGGATCAAAAACTCCTTGATGGCACTGGGAGCTCTCAGCTGCATCCTGTTTCAGCAAATTCACAAGGCCTCAATCTCAGCTTTTTATTATATCCCCCAAGAACCATAAAAGCAGTCACACGAGTCACGTAAGACCACATTCCTATGACGCTCTTTGACTTTGTAACAGCCTAATAGTGTTCCTATAATGGTCATTCATGTTTCTGTTCTTGCTATTGCACTAGTGTACATGTTAACACATTCATCCTTAAAGGATACATTTGGTAATAGTCAATTTACTCAATTTATCTCATTGACAGCCAGTCACAAATAAACTGTTTTATATTTTCAAAAAGCTCAGTCATTTTCGAAAACTGCTGGTCACTGTAGTTTTTAGACAATGTTACTCAAACAGGAGTAAATAGGGCATTTGTTGGGGACTATTTTTAACTGTGGATGAATCAGGGTAGGAAATTTACATATTTTTTAGGGGGCAATTTTTGCCAATTCAAAGAATTGGGGGCACTTTTTGAAACTTGTGAAATAACATTTAACCTTTGTTCAAAATAATAAATATACTTATTTAGGCTTACAGTATATGAGCAATTGTCATCAAATGGCAATAATAAGACTATTAGGCAGTAGTCTACAGATTCAAAGTGTTTTCTTAGATTTTTTGAACAAAAAACAAACATAAATCAGACAATCATATTCAATTTATTCTTATTTCTTTGTGGTTATTTATTGTTATTATTACATTTTTTAAACAACTATTAACAATTATTAAGTCAACGATGCCTTGATTACATACACATCAGTCATTGTATGGAATTATTGAGAAAGATATTTTTGTTTTCCTGATATGCATCAGTCATTGTGTGGAATTTTTGAGATTTTTTTTTTATAGCACCTTAAAAATTTAAAAAATGTGCCATTTGAAGGTACAAATTCAGTTCAGAGTTTTTACTTAGTAAAATATCTTAATTGACTGTCAGTCAGGTATTATTCATTAGCAACCCTCAAATCAAAGAATAAAGACACTTTACGCACAATTTAGGTGTATTTTCCCTTTAACTCACGAGATGCAGGTAGCATGTTTTATACTTAATGTGAATATAATTCATTTAATCTAATTTCCATTATGCAATATGTATACTTTGTTGGCATCTTATTCTGAAAACCGGATGTTCGTCTGAAGAAACCGGATGTTGTCTCACGTTAATATTTCCGCTAACTTTCAAAGTCCTTCGCTCGCTCCCGATCTGTGCCGTTTAAAGTTTACCGTGAATGTCAACATATAGGTGCACTAACATGTAAGTGTCTGCTGAGTTGACCGCAGTCTCGCAGTCACAGGTCTGATTAAGAAGCGCTCCATTTATTTATTCGTTTAGAAAGTTCGGGGGCATTTTTTGCCCCTCTCCTAGTGATATCAGGGGCAAAATGATATTTCTTAAGGGCAGTTTTGCCCTTTGCCCTCGTGTATTTCCGACGCTGGGATGAATACACGTTTGGTGCTCCAGTATTTTCGGCAGCAGGGTGAATATGTCAGATTGACTCAAAATTGACTACAGTGCCCATGTTCAACTTAATGAAGGAACGTGTCACCCGGTGCAACAGTGACACATTGATGTGCTTCTAATTTTGGACAACAATGGAGAACAGAGGAGTACATATGTCAGGCTTAAGCCACACAGACAGTACTTGGTGGTACATGTCTTTCTATGAGGTTTGTTGACAATGATAAAACATATAGAATATCAGCCATATCCTAAACAAATTGGATGTCAGTTACAGGGGGAAAAAAGCAGTTTGATTTGATAGAATGGGCAGAAAGTGAGCACCAGTGAGGATGCACTGTTTTCCAGGAAGTGGAAAGGAAGTTCCAAGAAGTGAACAGTTCAAATTCATTTCTCATGCGTCAGATCAATAAAATAAATAAATGCCTTAATACTCTTGCTCTGATCCTTTTCCTTTTGTATCTGGATCTATTGTCAAAGAAAACACAGTTCACTCATTAGTTTTTAAACTTACATCTCTGACCCCCAAAACAATTATTAAAGGTTTTTTCCCCCTGGACTTCCACCTTTTTCTATTCCAGACATGCTGGCTGACCCTCTGGGCTACCCCCTACAGGACCCTGACCTTCAGCTGCTCCCTTGCAGCCAACAACAGTACAGCCCCGCCAACCTGCCTTTCTCCCTCTATGGCTCTCCACCCTCTTCCACCTCCTCTCCATCCTCCTCCTCCTCCTCTTCGCAGCCCTGCCATCCTTCGTACCACTACAGCCCTCATTGCCTGGAGGCCCCCTGTGATCCCAGCCTTGAGCCCCATTGCGGGGTCCAGGCTCAGGGGCTCGGAGTGGTAGGACTGCCCCTGGGGCGGAGGACACGGGTGGTGTCGGGTGGGAAGAGCAGGGGTCAGGAAGAGCTGTGTGTGGTGTGTGGAGATAAAGCGTCAGGGTATCACTACAATGCTCTTACCTGTGAGGGATGCAAAGGTATTTCTCCCTTTCCAATTTAAAAAAAAATGATTTTCTCCATCGCTGTATGTACAAGCTAATCTAGAGAGGTTATATTTCAGCCTCACCTGGTCCTTCTTTCTGCTTCTCTACTTGTAGGCTTCTTTAGGCGTAGTGTGACTAAAAAGGCTGTGTATCACTGTAAGAGTGGCGGTGGCTGTGAGATGGACATGTACATGAGGAGGAAGTGCCAAGACTGTCGGCTGAGGAAGTGCCGTGCTGTGGGAATGCTGGCCGAGTGTAAGCGACCTCTACTGTGATTTAACTTAAAAGTATCCAATGGAGTATTCAATGCCTACTTAAACAATGTGCATTTAACTGATTTAATGCATCTTTTTCTTTTTCTCAGGCCTTCTCACAGAGGTGCAGTGCCAGTCCAAACGACTGAGGAAAGGTTGTAAAGTCAGAGCACATAAGGAAGAGGAGAACCCATACAGCAAGAGGGTCAGCTCTACCAGCAGGCTACCGGGGCAGGTAATAGAAAGCAGGGCCGAGCCAGTCTGACTGGAGAAATGGCGGTTTGTTAGCCGTGCCAGTGGCATTGCCCTATAGCGATAGCAGTGTTGGTCTATAGATTGAGCCATTCTGGGCTAGACTGAAATATCTCAACAGTTGTTTCGTGGATTGCCATTACATTTTGATGACATTCATGGTCCCCAGAGGATGAATCCTACTAACTTTGGTGATCCCTTGACTTTTCCTCTTGTGCCACCTGTACTTTGTATGTAGTGCTAATTGACCCTTCACTAAGCCCGCTCGGTCAAGCAGTCAGAGCCACCATGGAGTCCACTCTATCACTAACTGCACTCCCCGAAGGATTATTATCTAATATTTTGAAAAACAAAAAAGTGATTTCGGAGAGAAGCAGGTGGAAGGGTCTACAGTACAGTATCTGTTTAAAGGATGTCAAACTGACCCAGCAGTGAAAACAGGTTAAAAAGATGAAGATAGAAGCTAAATCCTACACATTACAGCACGGGTCTCAAGCTCAATTTGGCTCGGGGCCACTGCTGGTATTGCCATCTCATAGGAGGGCCACTTTAACTTGCAAGTACTACAAGAAAGCGCAATATTTTTGAAAATTAGCTTTTTTATTTCCATTTGTAGCACATTTTCGTCAGACTTAACAAAAAACGGACAAACAGCAGTTTTTATATATTTTTACATTATAAGTTTTCCTTACATTATTCTAAATTACTTATTGAAACATTGCACTGAACCAACAGATGCAATCCCTGAATACATTTGTACTTTATTCTATTTCCTGCCAGACAGCAGGCAGGGCTTTTTTGCCCTGATGGAGGTCAAAGTTGAAACCCTGAGTGTAGCTTCAAGATGGGCATCACTAATCCTGGACCTGAACTTGCATTTGTTAAAATTCAGAGTCGAGAAAAGTTTCTCACACAGATACGTGCTTCCAAAAAGGCACAAAAGGCTTTGGACTGTTCTCCGTGTTTAGTTGAGTAATGACGCTTGAGATTGTATTCCTTTAAAACAGAGACTTTTTCTTTGTATATCAGGCAAAGTAGCATTTCCATTAAACTCCACAAAAAATACTGCAATGTCTATCCTTCTTGAAATTGTCTGTGTTCATCATCCACTTTCCTTTTCGATTTGGAAAGAGACATCTTTGTTGTTCGCAGCCAAACAACTAATAAAAAGCCCCGCGTGTAAACTGCTCTCTTCTTATCCAAAACTGCCCGGTCATGTGCGGTCACCTTGACCTTTGCCATTATTTTATGCCAAACTTAGTCATTGTATAGTATGTTACAAAAATGTCATAAAACATGTCACTGAAAAGTCCTAGTATAATATGTCATACCAAATGTCAAGTATAGTAATGACGTAAAATATGTCGTAGTATATGTCATAAAATGTGATGAAAATGTCATGAAAAGTCATAGTTTGTCAAACAAAAATGTCATAGTCATAGTATAAATTATGTCATTGAACTATTATCATATATTGTGTCACAAAAAATGTAAAAAGTCATAGTATAGTATGTCATAAAAAAACATCATAGGGTACTTTCTATCTCTTAGTTGTTACATGAGGAAGTTATATCATAATCCTTATACTGGTTTAACCAGATGTTAACTTCCATCTACCTCAGGCTTTGTCTGCCAGTTTAACGCGAGAACAGAAGTACATGGTGGACAGGATGGTGGAGGCCCATCAACTGTACAAAGCACAGGACAGCAACCACTGCAGGGTAGGTCACAGTGGGGAAACATCGGTTGTTTTTTTCCAAAAACAGTTCCATTTTTACATTGCCCTTCATGGTTTCCTGTGTATGTCTGCTCAGTTGCTTGAGTGGTCGTGTATAGATGAAGGGGAAGGCATGTCTGATGTTGCGTCACCCCAACTGCAACGACTGCTACAGTTTGCCAGGACAGTGCCAGGTAAGACTGATGGGAATATGTGACCTTCAGGATCTGTGATCTGTAATTAAGTACAAGTAGTTTTTAAATAACAAGGAAATGTGAATGAGATCAAAGAGAGGGGATTCAAATGGTTTATCCCATATGTGATACATGATAATACCACTTATAAATAAAGACTTTAAAGACACACTTGTTGGCATACTTCACTTGGGAAGTGTTGTAATTGGTTTCCAAATAGACAAATGGCATAATGATTATAATTAAAAAAAACCTACAAGATGAATAGTCGAGTAGAATAAAGGACACACAGAACTACAATATGATATAGATGTACGTACTGCCATCCATCGTCACACCATTGTGTCTAGCGAGTGATGATGAGGCATACCAGGGAGTAAATACAAAATAGAACTTCATCAAATTATATGATATAACCTAGCTGTCACTCAAAGAACATCATGAAAAATCAAATAAACACAACATATATCCAAACAAATAACGATGTTCCCCTCACAGGCTTTGACCTCCTGGATTTTTCTGACCAGAGCTCTCTCTTGTCCGCCTCTTCGCTGGAGGTCATGTTCCTGCTCTCAGCACAGCAGTTCTCCCACAACCCAACAAGCCCCAGTCCAGGTGAATAAACCGACACACACACTTGCAATGGTCATACTAGCAGTCTAGTTCAGTTTGATTCATACTTTGTTTTTCTCTTGTATCAGCCCTGCAGATT
This sequence comes from Anarhichas minor, assembly GCF_050575085.1. Lineage (NCBI taxonomy): Eukaryota > Metazoa > Chordata > Actinopteri > Perciformes > Anarhichadidae > Anarhichas > Anarhichas minor. Next base: position 899,638 of record NW_027466449.1, on the reverse strand, counting down.
TTCAGTATGTCAACACACAACTGGTTGAGAAACGTAGAGTCAAAGGAAAACATCCACAGTAGGCCGCTGGTCAATTCAGGTGAATCCAGAGATACAGTCACTCTCCAAATATCAAACATTTCACAGGCTGTGAAAAAAAAGCAATTCACGGTATTCCTAAAAAAATGAACAATTTCCTATTTGCTGGTGTGAACAGGAGGCAGCGAGGATCTCTTCGGGCCAGTGCTCAACTTCTTCCACAGCATGGCAACGCTGCGGGTGACGGAGGCAGAATACACCCTGCTCACTGCGACAGCTCTGCTCTGCTCAGGTCAGACACCAGGAATCTGTACATTTGGTTAGAAATAAGAAAACAGCTTTCAAATTAAGACACGCAAATGCTCTATTCCTCTGTAAATAATCAGTATAAACCCATCTGGAGCTCTTCAGCAGGGTTTAATGGTAAAATGACGCCTCCGAAGGATTCACTTATAGTCTGTGTCAAAGGGTCTGACTTTATCAAGGCTTAGAATGGCTCTGTAACTTACCTGCTCTGTAGCAGGGGTTTTCATAGTCTGACACCTGCGTCAAACAGTAATTGTTTGGCGAAGTGAGTCAGTCAATGTTTGGATACAAACACAAACAAACAGATCCAGGCGTCACAACTCTGTGTCCCTGTTCTACAGACCGTGCGTCCCTGCAGGCAGCCAGCTGCGTTGAGAAAATGCAGGAACTGATCCTGGACCTGCTGTCCAGGGTGTGCGGGGCCCAGGCTGGAGCTGCGCGAGGGGGACCGCAGAGGTTTGGTCGCCTGCTGGGTAGACTGACAGAGCTACGAACCCTTCGTCACAACTACCTCCTCCTGACAAGACGGCAGCCTGGACACTGACACAAGAGGACACACCACAAATGGTGAAAACTACCACTATCATGTCGGGGGAGTTTCATGTTTGAATTTAAGGACTAGATGATCCGGTACGAGCTGAGCAGCGTTGGATTCTTTGGTCTCACACACCAGTCTTCCACCATGTTAACTTCGGTTCATTCAGTACTGCGGTCATTATTGAATTTTAGCTTACGATGGGACTGAAATGTGTTTGTGGATTGCTGTAATTTGTTTGGACAAAATATATTTTATCAGCCTTTTTTTTTTAATAACTGTTGTTATGGCGTCACAACTAACATTTACAACTAACAATACTTTTCACTATGCCGAATATTGTTAAAATAAAAATGAAACGCAGACTGTGTGCTAGCTGGAGTTCATCAGTGGAAAAGGTGGATGTCACTTTCACCACACCTGTTAGCTGTTATTGAGCTTTTAAGCCGATGGTCTGAATACTTGATGTAAAGCATTTAAATATTTTTCAAGTGATTAATACAAATTAATACTAGAATGAGAATTGATACTACCTTTGATTTAAAAAAACATCAACAACATAAAACTGCAGTTTTCCAAAATGTTCAAAATGTGGAAATGCTATTGAGACTAAATATTTCTTAAAACATACAGGTACAAGCTTACGGTATATTTTTCTCATTTGATAAAATTGGAGCTCTCGACAATAAATTGGATATTCAACAGTGAATAATGGCAGTTTGGTCTTGTGTGAAATCCAAACAAAACTAAATGTTTTTTAAAACCTCACTTAACTTGTTTTAAATATGATTTAATACTCAACTTTATCCAAAATAACTATATTTCTATAGTCCAAAAAGAGATCAAAAAAAGAAATTCAAATATCAAGAACAATTAGCTCATTGTGCTGTGCACCGGCCACTTTATTAGGCACACCTGTTCGATTTGCTTGTTAACACAAATAGCTAATCAGCCAATCACATGGCAGCAACTCAATGCATCTAGACGTGGTGAAGACGACTGGCTGAAGGTCAAACCGAGCATCAGAATGGGGAAGAAAGGGGATTGAAGTGACTTTGAACGTGGCATGGTTGTTGGTGGGGGATGGTCTGAGTATTTCAAAAGCTGCTGATCTACTGGGAATTTCATGCACAACCATCTCTAGGGTTTACAGAGAACGGTCCGAAAAAGAGAAAATATCCAGTGAGCGGCAGTTGTGTGGACGAAAATGCCTCGTTGATGTCAGAGGTCAGAGGAGAATGGGCAGAGTGGGTCGAGATGATAGAAAGGCAACAGTAACTCAAATAACCACTCGTTACAACCAAGGTATGCAGAACACCGTCTCTGAACGCACAACACGTGGAACCTTGAAGCAGACGGGCTACAGCAGCAGAAGACCACACCGGGTACCACTCCTGTCAGCTAAGAACAGGAAACTGAGGCTACAATTCGCACAGGCTCACCAAAATTGGACACTAGAAGATTGGAAAAACCTGGTCTGATGAGTCTCGATTTCAGCTGCGACATTCAGATGGTCGGGTCAGAATTTGGCATAAACAATATGAAAGCATGGATCCATGCTGCCTTGTATCAACGGTTCAGGCTGGTGGTGGTGGTGTAATGGTGGGGGGCATATTTGCACACTTTGGGCCCCTTAGTACCAATTGAGCATCGTTTAAACGCCACTGAGTATTGTTGCTGACCATGTCCATCCCTTTATGACCACAGTGTATCCGTCTTCTGATGGCTATACTTCCAGCAGGATAGTGCACCATGTCACAAAGCTCAAATCATCTCAAACTGTGTTTTGAACATGACAATGAGTTCACTGTACTCCAATGGCCTCCACAGTCACCACATCTCAATCCAATAGAGCACCTTTGGGATGTGGTGGAATGGGAGATTCTCATCATGGATGTGCAGCCGACAAATCTGCAGCAACTGCGTGATGCCATCACCTCAATATGGACCAAAATCTCTGAGTAATGTTTCCAACACCTTGTTGAATCTATGCTACGAAGAATTAAGGCAGTTCTGAAGGCAAAAGGGGGTCCAACCCCCGTACTAGCAAGGTGTACCTAATAAAGTGGACGGTGAGTGTATGCACACACACACACACACACACACACACACACACACACACACACACACACACCACCATTGCCCTCTACAGGTAGTTGGACACGACAAAGCAGTGATTGCGGCTGACTCGGCACTGGTGGATCATGGCGCTGTTGTACTCCACCTGGACAGACTTGCGGATGCTGGACTGGCGGCCTTATGCGACCTCCCATTATGCACAGCTTGTCCGCTGAGTCGTTTGCACTCAAGGGTGTCACCTTGTCATGTGGAAGCCACTGCCTAGAGTACTAAAGATAGAGATTGAAGATAACCACTTTCACTGCTTTAGACCGGTTTGCATGATTCAGACCTACAATGCCTATTAAAAGTATTCACCCCCCTTGGATGTTTTCCCCTTTTGTTGCTTTTATACATGAAATCATGGTCAGAATAAATTGGCTTTTGTTGACAAAAGCTTCTTTCATGTCAAAATGAAAACAGATTTTTACAAACTGTCAATTAATTAAAAATATATAGTGTAAAATAAGTGTTTGCATAAATATTCACCCCCTTTAAAGTGACTGCCCTAATTCAACAGAGGTCCAGCTAGTTGATGCCAGCAGTGTCACAATTAGTGATATGGAGATCACCTGAGTGCAGTTGATGTGTGTCAAGTGATTGTAGTGTATAAACACCTGTGTCTGGGAGGTCCAGTCTCTGGTTCGTCAGTATTCCTGCTACAATTGCAACATGAAGACAAAACACTCCAAGCAACTCAGAGAAAAGATTATTGAAAGGTATGTCAGGCGATGGCTACAAAAAGATTTCCACTGGTTTCTAAACTGAGAACACTTTTAAGGATTTAAGGGGATGTATCAAACAGAAAAATGCTAAAATAAATCTAAAAGTTGTCTTACCTGCACGGTTATCATCCAACTCACAGCCCACTCCCCTCAGCAGGTGCTCCTCCTCGATCGGCAGACGACTGAGGGCCTTTTTCAGGCTCTTCTGTTGTCCACGATGATCCAGTAGTTTAGTTCGCCAGCACTATTCGTATCCAGTATATTTTCTAAAACAGTGTAAAACTCAGTTATTTTCTATTATTCGTCAAATATATTTTTTATTCTTCAGTTGAAACTTTCAGTACAGCTACGAGTTGTAAACCTTACACAACCCGTCTCTGCAAAACTTATTGTAATACAACAAATTGGGCAAAGTGTCTCATAACAGAACAGGTCTATTGAACACTGAAAGCCAAACTGGACGGTAAATTAGATAGACTTTGCTATCAGGCAATATTGTAGATTATAATTATGTTCTCGCTGTGATTAATCACACAGCATTTTAAGCGCTATCTTTACTTTCTTGTTCTTGGGTAACTACATGCCTGTAGTTGTGGAAACATAAAAAATACTTTGACTTTATAACGACATGCTACAATGACTTTTTTTTGACATACTATAGTATAGTATGTTAAGAAAAACTATAAAAAAGTCATAGTATAGCATGTCGAAAAAGTAAAAAATAGTGTAGTATGTCGAAAAATTTAAAAAGAAAGTAATATTATAGCATGTCGAAAAAGTCATAAACATGGTGATAAAATAATGCATACAAATATAGTATAGTATATTAAAAAGAGTCGGGGTAAAGTGCAGGTGTATTCAATGAGGTTCAACGAGGTCATTGTATAGCATTTCGAAAAAAGTTATAGTATAGCGTGTTTAAAAAGAAATGGCATAGTATGTCCTACAAAGTAATAGTATAGTATATCGAAAAAACCCTCGTAAAGTGTCATATACCACATCTAAAAAGTCATAGTATAGCATGTCAAAAAGTCATTAAAAAAGGTGGGGCGTGGTAAATGTTGTGAAATTCATAGTATAGTATTTAAAAAAAAAAGTCAAAGTAAAGTGTCGGAAAAAAGTAATCTTATAAGTTACTGCTGCGTGTGTTGTCCTTGCAGCTCTGCAGGTTTGTGCTGAACAAGGTGCACTGGGCATGGGACTGGACTGCTTAAAACTCCTGTGCCAGCAGTCGAAGATGGAGGCCTCTGGTGTTGGGACTGCTCGTCTTGCTGCCTTTCAACCGAGGATTTTGTATTTTCCTGTTGTATGTTTTCATGTTAATAAATCGCATTGTTTTGATTTTTTTTTAAAGGGTGTCTTCTGTGAATGATTTGGGCGAGTTACGGAATCTGTACGCTTGGTCTAGAATAAGCCAATCAGCTGTCAAGAAAAGACATACACAACCTCTATGCAACTGTAAATGATCAGTATAAACCCACCTGGAGCTCTGCAGCATGTTTTAATAGTCAAATGACACCTAATGATTCACTTAGTTTGTGTCAAAGGGTCTGACTTTACTTAAAATGGCTCTGCAGTCTGACAACTTCACTCATGCAACACGTATACTGTATGTTTGCGTACAAAGTAGTTTTTATCTGATTTAGAATCAGACTGTTGGATTGTTCGGTCTCACACACACACCAGTCTTCCACCATTTTCTCGGTTAACGTCAGTTCTGCAGCCATTATTGGATTTTAGCTTGTGATGGGACTGAAATGTGTTTGTGGATTGCTGCCGTTTGTTTGGCCAAAAGATATTTTTAGGTCTTTTCTATGACTAAACGGGTAACAGTACTTTTCACCATGCTGAACGTTGTAAATAAAACGCAGACTGTGCTAGCTGCAGTTCATCAGCAAAAAAAGAGAATTTTCTGACTGAAAACCTGCGACATCACTTTCACCACTTTCATTTTTGAGCTAACGTTCTGAATCGTTGCTTGTAAAGCATTTAAATATCTTCCAAGTGATCGTGATTAAATGACACTGAACAATGGCTGTTCTCATCTTTGGTTGTAAAAAGAAAAAAACAAAACTGCAGTCAAGTATCCCAAAAGTCTTTTAATAGAGCATTGATTTCCCAAAATGTGGAAATACTTGTTTTGACAAAATATTTGGTGAGCAGGTAAAATATGCAGGTATTACAAGCTTATAAAGGTGTATTTTTCCATTTGATAAAATGGGGCTCTCGACAATAAATAAAATATTCTGGGGGTCAACAGTGAATGATGGCGGCTGGTCTTGAGTAAAATCACCACCAAACCAAATGTGAAGTTATCTGTTAAAATGTTGGCCGCATGTCTTTTTAAACTTCACTCCATTTGTTTTAAATAAGATTTAATTCTCAACTTTAACCAATATAACTTTCTATAGTTCTGTATCCCATAAATAAATTATTTCTCTCTGTATCAAAAAGAGAATTCAAATATAAAGAACAATTGGCTCATTGTGTTGTATGCTCTGAATGTACACACACACACACAGCACAATGAAATTACATCAAAGACAAGCCAAGTACACTGCAGCAAGCCAGGAATCATTTCATCTCCACATACACACAGCCTCGCTTTGCCCCTTGTGGGTTGATTGAAATACGCATTTTAAAAACAGCAACATTAAATTAAAAATTGATAATGAAACATACATATGTACACAAAGTGTGCCTTTATAATATACAAGTGTCTTTGTAAAAGATTAAAATGTAAAAAGCTATTGTATAAAAGATGGCAGTGATCCATTCATTCGTCTTCTGCGTTTCATATAAATATGTCAAATCTCTTTTCTGACAATTTGATTCCTTGGCAGTAGCATTAAACGAAACGGAGGGGAATTCTTTTACATTTGATCCAGACACACGGCTTCAACACATCCAGGAGGTGGGACCTCAAGGTAACTTCATTCACATCCAGAGCTCCATGACGACACGAAGGCAAACAAACAGCACCGCTCTGTGTTTCAGACACTAGTGGTTTGGTAACGAACTACAGTCCAGGACTCCGTGCGGTGCAGGAGCCTCTCTTTAGACCACAGCGTGAATACAAATTAACAACTCGCAGTAGGACCACCTGCTGCTTTAGGAACCAAACAGAAATGCATAGTGGCTGACTGTGGGCGCACACAGGGCTCACCGCTGCCCTCTACAGGTAGTTGGAGACGACAAAGCCGTGGCTGTGGCTGACTCGGCTCTGGTGGATCATGGCGCGGTCGTACGCCACCTGGACAGACTTGCGGATGCTGGACTTGCGACCCTCCATTATGCGCAGCTTGTCCGCTGTGTCGTCGACACCCAGGGCTGTCACTTTGTCCCGTGGGAGCCACTGCCTGCAGTACCAAAAACACATGACCACTTTCACTGCTTTAGACCTGTTTGCATCAACTACAATATATAAAACTACGCTCATTTTATTTAATTCTAATCCTCCTTGACTGGACATTTCACCCAGCTGAAATGCAGTCTGACCTCATGGTGGATATCAGGTACATTTGAGCGTGTCAGTTTGACCCTCACCATGTCCGCTTGTTGTCAAAGAAGAGCACCAGGTAGAGCCTCTCATTGGTCTCCTCCTGCCTCTGCTCCCCCAGACAGAGGACCTCTTTGGGTGGGACAGGGATGGGCACCCCGTTGTGCAGCATGCCCTCCTCGGGCATCTCTGGGTCGATGATCTGAAACCAACACACAGTCAAGTCTCGCTGGAAATTTAGGTCTGTTTCTAGCACCGCACTCTCACACAGCTGGTCTTAGGAAACTCCGTATTTATTAGATGGTGCTTCATAAACATTTAGAAGAATAAGGGACTACCAGAGCAGGATAGGAGGGATATCCCCGACACTTGGCCCACACCAGATCTAGGGACTCCAGCTCCTTCCCAGCCTCAGTCCTTAGGCTGCCGTTGCCTGCAAAACAGCAGCAGACGGTGAAATGATTTTATGAATAAGAAGAAAACGAATGGGACATACACGCATTTCCAATGAGGTTAGAGTGTCTGATGCTTAAGAGACATTTGTGAGCAGAAGAGAGAGAAAAGAGGATAACAATGGTACGACTGCTATTTAAATTCATGTGAACTTAGACATTTTTAACAAAACAAACATAAGAAAAAAGCATACCAGTATAATCAGAGTCTCCATTGACTATCTCCAGAAAGGGAACTTTGGAAAGAGCTGGTTTCCCAAGGCTTCTTTTGGGTGGCGAGCTACTGTAAGACAATGTCATTGTCAATGAATTGTCAATCATTACCATAATCAAACAACCACTGACAACGGATGCACCATGTCTTACATTTCTTTGTGCAGGACTGGACAAGGGCTGTACTCGGAGTCGGACCCGCCGTCTTTGTGCTTATTGAAGCCGTTGGTCAGTCCTGAAAGCAAGTGAGAGAAATCTAAGAACAATCTCAGAAGAAAATGGATAAAGACAAATTGAAGACTGCTCTTTCATCTCTTGAAGGAGAGGGATGACAAGTACAGCACATTCTAACAATTCCCTATGTGGACACATCCGAATGAAGGTCTTCAGTGCCACAGGTAGTCAGTTCTAAGTAGCTCTGGGTAGAGGATCCTAAACTAATGCAAGTAACTACATAAAGCCTCTCACCACTTTCCAGTGTATGATTTGGTGTCTTCTCCAGCTCACTATCTGAGCACATGTACCGACTGGGGGTCCATTGTTCATTGAGGGTGGGGGGTCCGGGGCTTTTCTGTGGGGTCTTCGATGGAGTGGACACAGGTGTTGAGGATGGGGTACTGGCTGTGGAGTTGGGCGCTGTCGGGGCGTTACTTGAATTGTGGTCCTGCTGCTCCTTTCCGTTCAGCAAAGGATTGTCTCTCTCTCTGAACAGCTTAGCGCCATTTTTTGCCTTTTTGAATAATACAGAGGTTCGTCGTCCGACTCCGGTGGTGGGCCGCGGAGGAGTGCTGAGCTCCGGCAGGCCGTTGGCCACTGTCGGTCCTTCGCTGTGCAAAATAGGGGGTGGCGACATCTGCCGCTCCTGTGGTTTAGTGCAATTCGTGTTCGCTGTGGCGAGGTCTGAGAGGTCACTGTCCATCTTTAGGCGTTTGCAGGGCCAGCTGGGGGACTGGCGCTCCCCTGTGATTGGCCGCAGGGTGGGAGGTTCCAGAGGTGCGTCCCCGCGTCGTGGAGGAGGGGCCGGCCCGGTCGGTTCCAGCGTCGGGGGCGAAGTGGATTTAAGGTCATCTGGAAGAGGAGAAAAATTCAATTCAATTTCACTCAGCGTGCATTTCAAACGGATGTCCATTTAGTATGTCGTGTGATGTGGTGGTGTAGTATTCACACTGGAATATGGTGTCACTTCAGAATGGGTTAGAGTTTAACCTGCTCAAAGGGAGTTGAGGTATTCTACAGATATGGAGGACCTTATCTAGACGAGTGAATAAATAACTTTCCTCTCACAACTGTACACCAGCAACATGATAACATGGCAGCATTTTAAGACTCAACTGACACAAATCGCAGGTATTGTGCTGCGCACCTCTACGGTAGCAAGAGACTGTTTGACTGGACTAGCCTGGAGTCAGAAGTGGGATGACATGGCATGACTGTACGTGGCCAATGGAGAGTGGTGAGTCCATGAGAGTGATGTACAGAAGAGGTGCAGACATAGAGTGCACTGGGAGAGAGGAGTTGTGAGGCAGCCATGGCTAACGAGACTCTGTGGGCCCCTACTTACTAGACTGGAGACAGTGGGGTGGTTGGGGTTGGTGCGTGGGGGGGACCCTGGCTCAATTACCTGAGGACAATGTTCCGTTAGCTCATGTTCACAACTGGTCTCATAGAAAATAGAGGCTTTTAAAAGGTTTATGCATTGGCAATTTCATACTGTTGAAATGTCAGCGCTTTTCATCACCCACCTTTGTCCGAAGACGACAGTCCGTTGTCTGCCTTGGCATCTTTGTCGTCGTCATCCTCCTCCTCCTCATCATCGTCGTCGTTTTCCTTCAGATGTCCATTGTGAAGGCTGAAGCGGTGGTGTTGGCCCTGCCTGTAGCGGATGTTGTTGATCTCGCGACGAAGCAGGCGGATCCGTCGAGTCCGGGCGCCGCTGCATCGCATGGAGGAGACAAAGTCCATCTTCTCCAACAGCTCCTTCAGCTGTTCCTCCACCGTCATATGAAGCCGGTTGTCTGGATCCAGCACACTGTCAACTGGACACAACAAGAAGGGGTTAGGCTAATGTTCCACGAAAGTACAACAAACATGAGTTTAATACTGATATTTTTTAATTGAACAGATTAGTTGACGAGCAACAGCCCAAGAGTAAATGCTCTTGCGAACGAGAAATTAGATCCTGCCTCTGCTCTCAAGAAAAGAGAGCAGAACATAGTGCTGTCGATTTTTTCCACAAAGGCCAGTCAAATGAACCAACTCACAACTGCCAGAGCTTTACTTTCATCACTTCAGTTTGTCATGTACACTGTCCACAGACAGCAACAGAGTTACATCTACATGGTGTTAAACTAGCAACACAATAGTACAGGGGTCACTAATAGGCGGACCGCAGTCCGGATCCGGACCCAGACGACGTTGTATCCGGACCCTGGACCAAAAAAAACGATTTTATTTTTGACGGAGCGCTTCAATAGTAACCGGTGCAGCTTTTATAGCCTTTATGGTACTCGTTCAGCGGTCCAGGAAACACACCGACCAATTACATGCGTTATAAATATTCTCACGTGATGCTACTCAGCCAATCAAATATGTGGATTCTGATCAACTTTCCGTCATAAAATGAGTGTTACGCGAGGACAGAGAAGTTATTTCACGTGACGTTCTCTAAAAAGAGGAATGTGGATAGCGAGACCAGAGGGACCAGAGTCTTTAACCATGAATAGACGGACTCGTATCTGTTAATTCTTCCCTTTGTGTTAATCTCAAATACAATTTCTCTTTTTAGAAGATGATGAAAATATAATATTGTGTCTTTTTTGGGTGACATGACTTCACACCTGAATGAACTGAATTTAAAGCTGCAGGACAATTCAGTTCAGTTAATCTTTCTTAAATGAAGTACTTTATTTTAAGATGCACATTTTTTAATCCATTCCTTATTTTACTTGAAATGAGAGATCATTTATTTATTATTAGAGTATGTATGTATTATATTTCATCCAGTTCAATACTTGAAAACTGACAATAAATATTGTTGAGATATTATTCAGTTGTTGACTACATACAGACATTAATACAACTGTTGGCTACTTCAATATATTGGACTAAATCATTGCGCAAGTGAGACATTATTGTGATGTTCTGGACCTTTGCTTGAGGAAATACTCTCTAAATAGACCTCGTGAATTTTAATTGAATTCTCCTGCAATAGTAGATACAAGAGTCAGAGAAACACCTACATTGATGAGAACAAACTAAACCAAAACAAATTCTGAATTCTTTTTTCTTCTTTTTTTTTAAAATAGTTCTCAAAAATGATGACCCAGTTAAATATATATTAGCCATCCCTCTCCTGCCAAATCTCACACCTTATTCAAATCCATCACTTCCCAGAAGAAAATGTCAGACTCCACTACACACAGAACAGCCTGAAATCTCAACATATACTAAATAAGACATGCAACCACCCTGTTTACTGGTGACCACACTATTCTGCTGTCAAGCATTGTCGGTGACGTTCATGCTATTTGCAGAAACAGAACATGAAGAACATTTCGTATTATTATACATATTCTCAGTCGGTTTCAGTGAAAAAAGCACCCACAGCCCATATTTATACACAAACTGTAAACATTTTTGGAGAGGGGGCATTTGGTTCTCATTTAGCACGTAAAGGAAAACCTTTCCCACAAAATGACCAGTCATGTTCTTGAAGAAAACTCTATTTTTCTCCAATGCCTCCATGGTGAACGAATAATCAAAAAACGTAAAAAAAAAAACGTTGTGATGAATTGAAATAAATGGGGCTGTTTAACAACAGCAAAACTATATCAAAACATCCGTTTACAAACTCTCACACGACTCGAGCAGAATAGTCAAAGTCTCATTTATCCAGTAATATTCTCACTACTTCCCAAATGCAGCTTCGCAAAAACTTTACTATTTAAAATGAGCATAAACAGTCTCACACGTGCGCAGAAAAGCTACTCTTCCGTGTGAGTCCGGACGAATCCCGAATGATTTACAAGGCTTTAGCGAAGATGCATGTGATAAATGAGACTTGGATTAAACTGCAAGAGCTGTGAGAGCATTTGTAAACGGATGTTTTGATATAGTTTTGCTGTTTAATGAATGCTTCAATTCTTTTCTTATTCTCTATTCACCGTGGAGGCAGGAAAAACTAAGTTTTCTTCACAAAATCACAGTAACAGGGTGAGGAGTAATTGATATACAAATGGTAATTCCTTTCAAACAAAAAGAGCTGAAATAGTAATAATTTCTATTCAGGTACTCGCAATCACAACTCACACTTTAATTCATGTTCAACAAACAAAAAATAGCACATATCTATTTCAGTCCCATTGAACCACCTTTGAGTTGCAGTGCATTAATGTATTATCGTTGAAATAGAATCATAACAAAATATTTACAAAAAGTTTCTTGATTGTACTGAATCATTTACCATGCTTCTAAATCATATAGGAGGGATACACACAGACCCCTATCTAGAGTAAAACAGGTGTGCGTGTGTTCACATTTCCTGTCGAGTACCACAGGGTGACTTACCGTCCTCCCAGGTGCAGCTGTAAAAGTCTCGTTTCTGCGGCGACTCGGAGAGATGCATGCCAGTGTTCAGGTCCAGGCCGGTGTTGGTGGCTTGGCGCTGTGCATGGCGCAGCACGGCTCCCCCCAAGTCTCTAAGGCGCAGCGCTAATCGGTGGAAGACGGTGTCCTTGCTGTTGTAGAGGAGGCAGTTGGACACCATCAGGTTGAAGTCGGTGTCCAGGTCAGCCACGGAGCGGTAGGCATGACTCTCCAGCTTAGCGCGCATCGTGGAGAAGTCCATGGGCTGGCTGATGAACTCCAGGTAGTCGGGGACCTGAGGACAAGAAAACATAACTCTAAAAGTTCATGAGGAGAAGGGACACATTTTGGCAAATAAAATACAAATTAGTAAAAGAGTAACAAAACTGGACAGATTATAAATTATACATAGAGGAGGTGCTGTTTCGGTTGCTCTGGTTCCGCAAGTAGAAATCCAATTAATTTCTCCCCACAGACACTTTGCCAGCTTTGATGGGCATGAACCTCTTTCAGTTAAATTATCAATACAAAGGATTACAAGCTATATAAGAAAAGATCTGTTTTTTTGATAAAAAAGTAAAAAGTATAAGCCTGTGTACATAGAAACTTTGGGGGCAGGTTAACTACGCTTCCCAAGGTGCATTTTGGCAAGAAATATCGCATCACCTCGCTCTAAAATCTGTCATGTGCACCTCTCACAGCAGGCAGGACCTAAAGATTATGCTGTTGGGGAAACATATTTCAACTATGAAGCCCTGTTTTCTTCATAATTGCAATGATGTTGTGCTCTGAATTTTGCTACACCCCTGATTTGAGCCTCTGACTGGCTTCTTCTCCACAGCAACAGCAGTCGAGGCTCATGGGTATTTTAGTATTTAGAGTCGTCGGACAAAACCAGATTTCTCAGAAAATACAGTGAAATAAATAATAACTGGTGATAACAACAGCTACCTATAGGGTCTTTATATTTAATGGGAGATTCCCAAGTTTGACTCAAGTAACACTGAGCGTATCATTTAAATAAATTGGAAAATGGGAAAAAACACTTCCGGCGCCAACAGGCCCTCCAGCTTAACTCCATAGAACCAGTTTGCATACATCTGGTCTCTGGCAACTGGGGTTGGAACAGCGAGTGTCTCACCTCCTTGACGTTGACTGGCTCTGTAAAGATCTGGGCTGTGTCCTTCTCCTGTAGTTGGTCCAGAGTGGAGCGGAGCAGCACCAACATTGGGGTCAACTGCATCTCCAGAGCTTCCTGGTGAACTTTGACCTGCAGAGGATATGCATGTGATGTCACCATACGTGGAAGTTGCAGCCATACAAATTTCAAAGGAAAGTTTTTGCAGACTTCCAAGAGGCTAAAGGGAAGAGAAAAGTGTGACCATTCAAACATCTCAGATCTTCAGACTACATTGGTGAACGCCTTACAATTTGAAATACCCAAAATGTATGTACTTTGGATCCTCAAAAGTTCAGATTTGAAATACTGCATTCTGTAGAACTGCAAACATTAAATCGATTAATTGTCAACTATTAAATTAACGACAATGAAAATAATCACAGTATTCTGTACCCTTCATAAGATCAAAAGGGTAAAGGATGAAGTTAAAAGCATGAAAATTAAATACAGTAAGTCGCCACCTTTTTGAGCCTGTGAGATTCCTCCCGTGTACATTACCTGTTCTCGTTTGAGTTTCTCTCTCTTGCGGATGAGCTCCACCAACAGCCTGGCTTTCTCAAGATCATGCCGCAGCTTCTGCCAATATCTCAGAGCTTCTCTTGCAGCAGAAACCTTCTCATCCACCTCAGGCTACAAAGAACAACACATTCTTTGAGAGGTATTGTATTAACACTTTATCGGATGTATCTAAAGGCAATCAATTCATTTTAGAAATTGTTTGGGAGGACAATGGCTAAATAACGTCACAAAAAATGCTATCATCAGAGAACAAAAATAGTCAGAGAGCCAAGACCGTAGAAAGGTTTCCTACCATGATCTGTTCAGTAATCCTTTGGGTTTGGATGCTAGAGATCAGACGCCGGACCAGCGGCACACCGCTCCTTGACTGCCGCTTCAGTAACCAGTAATTATGCAGCCTATGCATGAACGGTTTCTTTCTCTGAAAGATGATTCCTTTACAGATGATATTCAGCCTGTACAACAGAGATAGATGCAGGTTGGTCTTAGTGTCAACATAACCAACATTGGTCCAGACATTTCCACGAGAAGACTGTTACTTGTAACTGTACACTTACTTAAATTGGTCAAAAATCGTTTGGTTCAACAACAGATGCACAGCATTTTGTTATATTCAAAACAAAATAAAATCTAACCTGCTTGTGGGTATCTGAGCCACTATTACTTGTGGTGAAGCCGTGTGTTGTTCTGTTGACTCGGAGCCCCTCTTCCCTTTCTTTTTACCCAGCTTGGCACCATCTTCAGACTTCCTGCCTTTTTTCGGTGTTATAGGGCCCTCTGTGTAGGCACTCCGTCCTCTGCTGGCCCTCCCTCTGCTGCCCACCACTCTCCCTTCACTCTCCTCATCTGAGACGGCCTCTTGTCCTGGTGGTGAATGGGCCTCACAGAATGCTGTCTTTTTCACAGAGAATGTAGTCCCATTAACGTTTGTCTCTCGCACAGGATCAATCTTCATAAACAGGCCTGCACGCTGAGCACATGTGACGTGAAACGCAGTGTAACAGTTGGCCTTGTGGCACTGAATTGATGCGCCACGGCCCTTCTGCTTGCACAGGTAGCAAGTCAATTTCCAGCGTGCCGGGGGGATGTTACTGACCCCTTCCACTGGTTCCAGAAACACTGTGTTGGCAAAGCAGACCTCAGGGATCCAAATGGCACACACGACATGTGCCCAGCGGCCGTCACTCGTTTGTTTGAAAGCGCCTCCACGGTTCGGACATAGAACACAGTCAACAGGTTTCTGAGGGGACTGAAGGCAGCAGCGGCACAGCCATTGGCCCTCAGGGATGTATGGTACACCATAACACTCCTGGTGGACGGCCAGGTTGCAGGAGTCACAGAAAAGGATGACATTGCTGTTGAGGCACTCATCATCCAGGCACACGCAGCAGAAGGCATCATCGTCAATAGCACTTTGAGAGGGTGCCCGGCTGCGGGCTTCCCGGTACGCCTCCTCCTCCAGCCGGTCTACCAGCAACTCAAAGTTGTCTGGTGTGACAGCTGAGTAACCCTCTGACGTCCGGCCAGCATTGACCATCTCCAGCCAGGCGGTGTCTTCATCGTCCATGTCATATTCTGCCTCAGCTTCCTGCTCCTCAGCTAACCGCTCAATGTAACGGTAATATCCCGCGGGCAGAGGAGGTGCTTCGACTGGCGTGAAGGTTTCTAACACATGAAACTTAGGTTCAGGGAGGGTCATGTGCTGATGGTGTGATTCGTTAAACTTTTCAGGGGATGGGGGATGAGAATTGGGGCAGCGGTTCTTGGAAGGTGGTGGCGACTTGACAGGAGGGCATTTGGAGTCTTTCCTGCGGCCCCGGGGCGTGATGGGTTTGCGGACAGTTTGGGCACTGCTGGTGGGAGGTGATGACTGCTCACTGTTCTCCTTGTTGCTATTACACTCAATAATGTCCTGAGCCATCATCTCATCTTCAGTAATAACCTCCAAGGGTTCCAGAATAGAAATGCGATGAAGCCTACCATCTAGTTCCACCTCTACCACCTTCTGGGCCTGGGAGTAAGACAGGGTTTCTCTGGTTGGAGATGCTTTGAGACTGTAAGGGGATGGGGATCGCTGCCGGGCCCCCCCACGCCCGCCAACTGTCCCATTGGACTTCCTGACATCAGTTCCATCTCCTGCGGCCACCTGGCCTTTTCGACGTGGCTTCCTCATAAGCCACCAGTCACACTTTACCTCCTGTTGGTATAATAGGAAATAAAATATGAGAAAATGGTGTTGTAGACTGTAAATAATAATAAATATACAAATTTGGTGGTGCTACAGTGAAATGTTATGCCATAACTCCACTCTTGCTGTAGTATTTTGTTGTTATCGTTTGCTTCTGTTATCTTGATTGTGTATTAATCTCCTATTCTTATCTAGCTAGATGTATTGGACAAGCCTCACTTCTTCTTGGGATCATTATAGATTTACAGGACTAAGCTAAATCGAATGCTTTTGCTGTGACAATGCAATGACACTAAGGTCTGAATAGGCTTAAAATGCTCAGTCAAAGCATCCCTATCTGTGCGTTGCATTTAAATGCAGTGTTATTCGGCATGACTATGGTAACTATCACCTGTAGTGTTAACATTCCTTCACACACCTCAACTCGCAAAACTATAATTTACTCATTGTAATTAGGTAAATGCGTACGCCAAAGTATTGACAGCTAACGGACACAAAATGAGGGTCACTCTTCACTGTCAATAGATACACGGCAAGAAAAGAAAAATGATTCTCGACTTTATCTCACTGTTGGCAACTAGCTACTATCAGTGCTAGACTCAACCACAGCCGAATAACGACACAAAGGGCACATCCAATCAGCGTTCAGGAAGGCTTGACTGATCCACCCGAGAACCAATCAGCTTTAAGGATACCAGATCAGAGTCATTATTTCGGGAGTAAAATGTCAGCCATATTTACAGTTTTAAACACAACTAAAAGCTCTTCTTCGGATACAATTTAAATTACAGTTATGTAAATGAATGCTATAGCGGTGCTTTATCTCTTAATCTTGTCAAACGGGATGAGAAAGGCACAGCATTGTAACAGTGCTCGTATCTTGACATAAAAGTACAGAGAGAAGTAGCATTAGTTAACGTTACAGATATCACGAGCTAACCTGCTAACTTTAAAAGATAGGCAGAACTAACTTCAGCTGCCTTGTTGTATTTTAACGTTGACAATGAGCGGAACAGGTTGCCATCTTCAAAATAGATAAAGAGTTCTGAGCCACTCTATAATAAAGAAATAGTACGTAGCAAACTTAAGGCATCTTACCTATTATGGCAACTGACTGACACAGGTAGCTCGACAGCCGGCGGTCTGAAGCCGCTTCTACAGTAATGGTTGCCCAGCCAGCCGCCTCACTTGCTGTACTCTCGAAGCTAACTGCTACCAGCAAGCTACAGTTTTCTGGCACAACCGGTATATTTCGCTATTTTATACCGCTTCCGTTTCTTCACAACAAGGCGGTTGAAGGGCAAGCAGTCACACACAAAGGTTTACTGAGAACACAGGTGATATATTTGCATTAATAATATGAGAAACATCTCATTATCGACTAAATGTTGTGAGAAGGAGAAATACTAGCATCCTTCGGCTAGCAGTTTGGAGTCCTGAGTATGTGCTAAATCGATACTAGCCCGAGTAAAAACATAGAACTTCCGGATACATGTTTCAAAATAAACTCCTTATTGGGGCACAGTGTTTCAATGTGTCACAATTAATAAGACTCGGAATTAAATCGTATGTTCCCCCTCTATCACCATTTCCTGTTGTAACACATTTTCTTGAGATGTTTGATCCATTCCAAACATAGGGCATATCATTTTCAGTGTTCGTTTATTTTCTCCTGGTGTATTCTTCAAGAACTTACTTAGAATAATGGATTGGAATGGAAAGCTTGACTTTCAGTTTTGATTGATCATATAGCTGTGCAAAATTAGTTGTCATTCTACTCATATTTATATCATTAAGTTATTTTATTTTGACGACAAATTAGCTCACTTCCGCTTTCATGGTAGCCTGTGAGCTAACGTTACCTTGATAGCAGCAGTTTGATACGTTTAGCCCGCCCCTTTGACGTCACCACGTCATGATTTTCGCGCGCAAGCGACTCAACAGGGCCAATGATAACAATGTATGGATCTTAGTACAGCTTTATGCATTCTAAATGTGTAATTTTCAATCAAAATCATCAAAATATAACTCTGAACTACATGTGGAGTGGAAATTTCACACCTGTTCTGCACTAAACATGTGCGCACACATGCATGCTCATGAAAACTGTTTATTCTTTCAATTTACACACATGCACACCCTTGCCTACTCAAGAGAGTGTCAGACCAGTATTCTATTTTATGGTATAACATGTTTGAAATTAGTGTCATGGTGGGTAGCAAGTGCAAATAGATGACACAATAAATTAAACAGCATAACCTTACAGCAGCCTCTAAATGTACCAGCCCAGTCAAGTACATATTCAAAGGCTGCTACATTCTGGAAAGATCCACAAGAGTTGGGCATACAATTTGGTGCAAAAAAGAACTTATGATATACACAGCATATCAGACTTTAAAGTTGTGAAGTATGGAACCACAAAGTCATACAAGCAGAGACATGAATAAATCAATCAGTTGGGGTCTTTGTTGGTCAGGGGTTTTCAGGGCATTCATTGGCAAATCCTAAACTTTTCCCCCTGATGATCATTTTAATTTGATAACATAAAGATGACATTTTCACCTCAACACTGCATTGGTTTTCATGACAAGAGATTATACTTGACTATCAGTTAGGCCAGTCTTTCTTGGACAGCAACATGTAATATTTGCTATAAAAACAGAACTTTGTACACATCTTGTCTTATTATTTAATTGAAAAACCACATTACAGTAAATTCTACAGTAAACTCTGTGACATTCACTCACAATACATTTGCAAGACAATATACTGATAGGGAATGTGTATCATGAAGAGAAATCCACACTTAGGGAACAATTGCACAAAACAAAAGGTGTGTCAGTTTTGATCTAATCATTCTTCACTATCCATGATAAAAGAAACAGAGTGAATCCATGGTTGGAATATACAAGGGCACCATTGGCAATATGCTGGGGTAGGTTGGGGCATCAGTAGTTACAAGATATTGATCAGGTCACGGAGAAATAGTCAGGGTGTGTTTCCTCTTAGAGTCCCGCCGTGGGAACGGCACAAAGCTTCCCACCTCTCTAAAGCATAACCCTGTGGGCAAAAGGGGAAAAACATTTGTTTTCTGCTTGTGCTGCATGTCCACAACTCCAATACTAATTTAAACAGAAAGCCATTAAAGGTGTATTACTTTATAACATTAATTATTAATTACCACATTAACAGAAGCCCTGCAGCAGGATGTTTGTGTAGTTATAAATCATTCTATATGGCCAACATGGTAAACACTTGAAGAAAAGTCCACTTTAACCATTTCAAAAGCATGATAATAATACAGTTCCAATGTTTACTGTGTCCACTATGAGACAACCTTATTACTTCTGTTTCTATCGTTCTCATATAACACAGGAATTGTTTTTAGAAAGTCTCTATTCTAAAAAAAGTTGTAAAATGAGACCAGAACTGGTACTATGACATATAGTTTCTGTGAGATCTGTCAATGACAGGTACACACACACAAGACGTGTATATATACACTACTCAAACCTGAACATTGATTATATTATGGCTCATTGGTTTTTGCTTACGCTTCCACTCATCCAGGGTCAATGTGGCGTTGTCATGGCTGTCATCGTACGATGCAGGCTCAGGTAAGTCCTCTGTGTCCCTGAGGCTGTCGAAATATGGGTGCTCCAGAGCTAGCTCAGCTGTGGGTCTCTCGTCTCCGTCCAGAACCAGCATCTTCTCCAGCAAGTCAATACCTGCAAACAGTCAGTGGAACAAAATAAAGCAACGATTTGATCAAACATAAAAACATCAAATTGTACATATCAATGTTTAAAACACTTTTACTGACATTAGCCATATGGATGGTTGCTGCGAGTGTTTCAGAAGCAGAAGATTGAATTAAGTGTAGTCCAAAGTACTATTTGTTTTGTGCCTATTTTGCTGTTTCCAAAAGTTACAAAACAAATTTCTGCTATTGCCGGATACATAAAATGTACTACTTTGAGAATTTCTCCTGTTGTTAATCTACTTGAAGCTTTCATGAACAGGGTGCAAAATAAGTCACTGCAGTGTTAATTCAGAAAAGGAAAGTAGCAAGATGAACATTATAAGCAAAGGAAAAATGATTACTTCAACAACAAACGATTGCTGCTGTGGTGGACCAGTACGGTGGACAGTAGTAAAAGACTGTACTTGTACTAAATGTGTCTGAAGTTTGATAAAAAGGTAAAAATCTAAATCTGTGGACCGGTCGAGCTCAAGAAAAAGGCTGTTGCTTAACTCACCCTTTGCACTGGCTCTGGGGAACAACGTTGAGAAGTCTTTCCTGGGATAGCGAGGAAGGGTCTTGATATAGTTTTTGGCCTGTGTTCAAAGACACACGAGAAATTAAATTAAGCATCACAAACTAAATTTGACCAGATATAATGCAAATCAAAGCATCAGCTCATACTGTATCTATCCTCTCTGCTCATGGACTAGAAATGATTCAAATTACATGCATTTCCTCTGCCTACAGACAGACACACAGACAGACATAGCTTACAATAAACTAAATAATATTCTTCAAAATGATCAATTGATTGTGTAAATGACAAATCAACTGCTTCAGTCTGCAAATGATACAGGTGTTTCTGTAAAATTCAATGAATCACTCAAGCATCTTCTTCTGCTAAAGTTTAAATATATTCTGTACCAATATCATTCTATGCTCTGCACGTTGCTAAAATGCAATAAATGAAACTGACAGGAGCACTGACCTTAAGTCTAGGTTAGCGATACAGTTTGAGATTGGTGCAAATTTCATAGCATTCCTTATGTGTTATTATAGTGTGATACTAATAGACAACATCATTTATAATTCAGTCATTGTTTCTGTTTTTTACATATAAAACAAAAACATTACTGAATAGGAAAATAACTTTGATAAAATGAATATTTCTATGATTTATTTCCATGTCTTTAAATCATTTTATTTCCCATCATTCCTTCCTGCTACATGCTTTTGTTGAAGCCCTGACTTTTCCTCTGGTGCCACCCTCAGGACAAAGTATACATTTTTACTCCAACTACTGGTAAAGCTTAGTGAAAGGAAACATCTTGGATCCCAGTTACTGTAGTTTAATGATATACATATATATATTTATGACATACACACACTATAGTTTGTCCTACCTCTTGGCTGTCCAGCTTCTGTGTGAACTCTGCTCCAGGTACTCCAGTCACTTTCATGATCTGAGTCAGCTGGTCCATGTCTGGTAAAGGTAACAATCAAGGATTGTTTTTTTTACTTGGGATGTTCTGGAGGTTCAATAAGCAAGTTCCACTTAGAAGCAGTGGAAAGTAGGGTTTCCATGCAGGTCCATAAAACTGAATAATAAAGGGAACTGAAAGCCACAAGTGACAGCTTTATTTGCTAGTCGATGCTATAAATCATTAAAGTGCCTGGAGTGCAAAAAAGGACATAAAAAGTCAATCTAAAACATGCAGAAAAATTATGTAATATAGTGCAGAAGTAGCTGCATTGGATGCTGCCTGAGGAACCGTGTTTTTGCTGCATGTAATATACTGTGATTGCCTTTTGTGTTCCATTCTGCACCTGATTTATTGTGCCCATCATGGAACTGGCTTGAATGGCATTTATTATTACATTAATGAAGAGATATTAAAGCTTGATGTGATGCCATTTAGGAATCATTTAGTACATTTACATTTATGTACACTAAAACAAGTCCAGTGAACACACAAGGCTGGTGAAAGGATACAATCTCTCCCTTTGAAAAGGGTTTTTCCGTTAATCATTTCTGCCATGATACAGCCCACAGACCAGATGTCCACTAGAATAAAAGAAGGACAAAAAACACGAGTGAGAACCCAAGCAGAAAACATGTCACAGTGTTTTAACTTAAGCTCAGTACAGTGCAAATGAGGAAGTTGGCATTTATATGCCAGAGCAAAGTTCCTTGTCCTTGGAGCAGAATCTATTGTGCTGTTTATATTGGAGAATACTTGGTGAGTGATACAATCCCACGGAGGGTGTAAACCTGCGCCAGAGTTGCCTCCTGTGCTACAACCTATTCTGTAGCTGCTGTTTACAAAATGAAAAAAGCACCGTCCCCTAAAGAAGCATAAATCCTGGGAAAGTCAGTTTGATTGCAGTGACAGCTCTGTCACGGAGTCTCAGCACTATCAGGCTGCTGTCAGACCCATCTCTGTCAACTGCTAACAGATTAAAGAAAAAATAAATAAAATAAGATTCAGTCAACATGAAACCAATGAAACTTCAAATGCATTTCATGCACCAACGGCAGGATTATAAAAAACTGCTGACCCATAAAGTACCATACAAGCCACCGCTAAAGAAAGAAACCCCTGTAACTGGAGATGTTTGAACAGCTACAGCACCGACAGGCCAACTCAATACTAAGACAACAGCAAGGACAGAGGTAAGAAGTTGTAACAGCAGCGCTTGTCTTGCCAGTCTGAGTGTAGTGCATCCAGTTCAGAATGACCTCAGGTGCCCGGTACCAACGGGTCACCACGTAGCCCGTCATCTCAGCGTCAGTACTGCGAGCCAGCCCGAAGTCCAGGATCTGCATCGGCAGCAAAGAAAAGGAATCACAATCTGGAACATGAAGCCCGTACATGACAGACATCTGTAAAGCTAACTTGTTGTTTGATAAGGTTTTTCATATGCACATTCAAATGTGTGTAAAAAAAAAAGCATCATCTTATCAAATTTGTTCAAACTGTCATTATTTCCTGACAGTAGTACATGAGATAGATGATCTGTGAAAGAATCAGGGTCCTCTGCCACCTTTTAGTTATCCTAATGGCATTTGAAAGATTCTACCACGCCCGAAAGAAAACAACCAATCAGAGCCGAGGAGTCGATCACTGCTTTGTGAGTTCTCATCAAACTGTCGAACTGAGCAGCGCTGATCCAATGAGAATCAACATTCTGCTACAGCATTGCCTATTTTTGGCCTCAAATGTTTTTAGAAACATATTTTAGTGTAACTTTTAGCTGTAAAAGGAGATAGTTAGTGACCTGACTGCCATGTTGGAAACAGTCGAGCCAAAACCAAGCAAACTAGGCTTATTTGTCTCATGTACTCTTGTCAGGATATTGTGAGTTTCAGCAAATACGAAAAAAAAAGTTGTTTTCATGAGAGTTACCAACTGCAGCTTTAATGAACATATAGACTGATATTGGCCATATTGGTTCCAATGTTTAAGATCATGCATCAATAGCAATATCTTAAAACATGTTTCTTGACATTAGGATCAGAATCATCTGTCTATTTTTCTAATCTACTATTTGATCACTTTGTAACTGCTGAATCCTATTATTCATCATTTCAGGTTAGTCATGTTCTCCAGTGTAATGCTTGGAAGTACAAACCTTCAGTTCACAGTCTTGGTTTACAGCCAAGTTTCCAGGCTTAAGATCCTGTAAAAAGAAAATGAGCTGAGTGGAGGATACTTATTGCACATCGTGTTTAACGGCAAATTAACTTGCTTGTACTGCGTAGCATCAAAACTGGGATCGGGAGGAGCCTTTAGTGCTCGTAGTTCCTGTGGTTTAAAATGGCTCAATGCCTGAATACCGTAGGATTTTAAACAGGGATTCAAACGGTGAGACTCAACTGTAAGCTGATCATAACACTCACTGCAGCATTTCTGCAGAGTCACTCATAAAATACCGTGACATAATGTGTGATAAGTGTGGCACTGATAGTGAGTGTTGATAACACCTTGACTGTGCAGGAATTACAAGAGTACTAGCAGGCTAACACTGACTGAATCATGTGCATGATCATATTTTCTAAACGCACAGTTCGCTGAGCTCAAACACATGTTCGCAGCTCATCCATAACACACTAATGCCTTTGGTAATAATAAGCATAATCAATAAATATGTTATGATCAAAACATATATCAAAACAAATCTTCATAACAGAGTGAACATTAGTGTGTTTCTACTTGTAAATATACTACTTCCCTGCAAGGAAAACAAGAAAATTAGTACTTTGTCTTCGGACAACACCAAAAATTTAAAAGACCATTTTAGCGTTTGGACGTACAAGTATTAAGAAGCCATTTATATCTGCCGCATATGTAAGTGCTGTATTGATCTAACCCTACTTTCCCTAGACAACACACACACACACACACACACACACACACACACACACACACGGCACTAGTGAAGTCGGGTGTGGCCGAACATCTCTAGACTTGCAGTAATACATCAGAGAGTCAACTCATCCAACCTGTTGGGGCAGGGTTTGATCTGACTCAATAACAATGACGAAATAAATCAACATTCCCATGGATATCTTTAGCACAGGAAATGGTGCGTAAAAGATAAAGTACAACACAAATCACTGCACGCATTACAATTTCTTAATACTAGCCTTTATCATAGACCAAAACCTTTTCTCAGGATTTGTTTTTAATACCTAATCTTAAATGTCTACATTGACATGTGACCTGTGCTTACCCTGTGGATGATTCCAGCCTTGTGAATGTACTGCAGAAAGGGAGAGACGGAGCAGGAAGCAGACGCTGTTATTGCAGCAACATCCAAAATGCATGGTATGTGGCATGTATATATGGTATTTTGTGTCTCTTTAATATGCCTGTTTACATGATAGTTTTATTAGTTTGCACTATTTGTTAACCTGACAAATGTTTAGTATAGTTGAATATAGTATAATGTATATCATACTATATATATATATATATATATATATAGTATACACTATATAGCTTATCATAGTGCATTACTTTGTCTGTTTTCAAATAGTTTTTAGTACCTCTCTATTCTATAATTGTGTATATTTGTGTTATATTGACCCATTTAAGATACAAAAAGGTTGACTCTCCACTGCGTCCTTCATTGTATGTATAAGTGTAAGTGCAGACAATTCTCTGAACTTATTGTAGCATATGTTAAAATACAGTATAAATCTGGCATGACTGTGCTGCATGATAACTTTTGAACGCATTCAGTGAGGTTTTGATGAGTCACAAAAATGTTTGACTAATCTTCTCGTGATGCGTCACGATAACATTGTGCGTTTCTGAAAAAGGTCGGCTCACCCTGAGTCCACAGAGCATCTGGTAGACGAGAAACTGGACTTTGTCTTCTGTGAGGTGACCTCGCACCTTCGACAGGTCAGTAAACATGTAAGGCATCACCAGGTAGCTGAGCAAAAGAGAGGGAGAGGGGCAAGAGATGGACAGTATGATTCCCTATATTTAACAGACCAAACACTACACAAGCTTTATTCAGACCAGATCACAAAGAATGCTTCAGAAAAAGCTTTTCCTTTGCTGTGTGCTGGTATTTTCTACACCCTGTTAATGTTGTAATCTAGGCCTTTTTACACTTTGATCAAGGAGCTTAGGATGCTTGTGTATGTTTACCTAACACTTACGCTCATACAACCTTCAATATACTCTTCCTCTTTGCAGTATCCTCCTAATTTGCTCTGGCAAAAGTCGAAGTTAAATGTATTAATTTTACCAGCACACTAAACTTAGTCTTTTAAATAAATCAATCTAAAAGTATTCTGTCTTTTGCTTCATACATCTCCACATGTCCAAAGCCCATATCTATCACGAAAAGAGGCGTTGCCCGTCTCTGCCTGAGGGCTCTGCTAACATGGCGAAGAATACTCACAAGTCCTGGATGTCATCAAGGCTTAAGGCAGATGAAAACACATCGAGAAGTCCTATCACCTGGTTGGAATGAAAAAGAGAGGTGACGAATACAGAGACGCGGGAGCAGACGTGAGGAGCTCAAGTATTTCCAGGATATGCTAATGCTAATGCTATTTAAAGTGGCAATCTCACACTCTAATCACAATCACAACATATTAATCTATCTGCTTTCCCCATGTATTGTTGTCCATGTATACATGTGTTATTTTTTACATTATATTTATATCTTTTTCACGCATAGCGACACGTAACATTACTATTGTTTAGGAGGTTGTGGCAAACCAGGGGAAAAAAGACATGCAGATCCAGCACAGGGGGACAGATCCCCAAGCTCAGTTTGGGGGAGGTGATAGAGGGAGCGTTCTCTCCGGTTCAAGTTCTGCAGCCACTAGGCACATGGCATTAGACACACCTGCAGACCATCAGGTAATCAGAGCAGGCATGAGCTCGCCCGGCTCCTAAGCGGCAGACAGGCTGGGGAGTAGACCAGGAGGATCTCCTGTACCACTGGAGACAAGCGGCGCCGAATAGGAGGTAATCAAAAAGACTCATATATCTCTCTCTCTCTCTCTCTGCTCGACCCACACAGGACAGTGGAACTGCCTTGGCTGACGACCAAAGGCCAAAGACCCCAAACGGGAGGAATCTTTAGTTAGGATATGACCCCATCCCCTTTACCCCAACCTCTTTATTAAAGGACACTTTTCTTTCATACCAACTGCCTCTGAGTCCCCTGTTTTATTGTGAATCTTGCCTCCACGTCCCCCGGGTTGTCACAAGGTGTATAAACCAATATACCCCTCACAAACACAAGCACACACTCATGCACTTGAGAGAACACACACACACACACACACACACAGACAAACAAAAACACACACACACACACACAATCACATTTTCTGTCTTTTTAAAAATAGGTATTGTTATTATATACATCTTGTTAAAGTAGTTTGCCATCAACATTATGTAGTCATATTATTTCATGAATAATCTTGTGTACTCCATAGTATTGTGAAATGTTAACATTATTTAGGTGGAGGCTTCAAATAAGCTCGGTGGGTTTTCTGCCTCTTCTACACTGTATTTAAAAATGTTGCTAAATTAATCTATCAATCTATTATCTGTAGCTTATCCTGTTCAGGGTCACAGGGCTTCAGCCAATCCCAGCTGACATTGGGTGAAGGCAGGTTACACCCCGGACAGGTCGACACAGGCTATCACAGGGCTTATGCAAATAAACTTAAAACTTAAAACGAAGGGCTGAAATCTTAAGGATTGCCACTTGAAAGGCCAAAAAAAAACTAACACAAGTCAAATCTACATTCTTTTCAAGGAAAAAAGAGCAGTGTCAGGTTTAATCTTCTCACGTTTTCATGCTTCATGTGTTTGAGCAGTCGGAGCTCTCTGTAGGCCCTCTTAGCGAAGATCTCTGACTGGAAGGGCCTGTGGAGCTTCTTGATGGCCACTTTTTCTTTAGTCTTCTCATTTATTGCTGAGCTGTGATGAATAATGGAAAAACAAGTCATTAGCTTTGCACTCTGAGTCTGCGTGCGCCTTCTAGCATCACTATGATTTCACTCTTTTGAAGTCAGAGGAGCAGCGAGAAAGTGACAGGATGGTCTATTTTGAGGTTTCACTCTCGCAAAGAAGGCAAATTAATTCCTGTAATGGCAGAGACGTTCTGAGATGGTGGTCTGGATTCTCAAACAGAGTGGGGGGTCTGTGGTTTATTGAGCATGAATATGTAAATGTTTGGCAACTGGTGATGTGCACAGTATGTCTGCAGTGATCTGCAGGGCACCAAATCGTAGGAGGACAGGCTTGTTAGGCTATTTGGAGCCACATCCACCAACACACATTACACACAACACTTGTGCATAGTGCTGTGGACAACGCTGACGCACTAATGTAGGATATTAATGTTAAATTAACACGCAGCAGCTGATCCATGCCAGACAAGCATCCGACGTAAATACAGTACATCTTACACGTACAGCAGTTATGAAACGGCTATATTTCTGTTGAATAATCTGTTCTTTTCCCGTGTTTGCAATTGCCACAAGACAATTTATGAGAGACGTGCAATTTGGCAAAATTACAGATAATGGTGGTGACTTGATCCAAGTTCATCAGATGGTGCTTCTTTTAAAGTTCAGACATTTTAAGCTTTCACAGACCATCACACCCACACTGATGCTTAAAACCCCGGTAACAGTAACTGGCACAATATCTGCAGCTTTGACAACCAAAGTCTACTATGATGGTGGAAGTGCAGGCTTCGAACCAACGAGTTGAACTATAATGTAGGGAGATTACATTTCTGGACATTTTTGAGTTTGAATGGCGGCTGGTCAAAAATGTCTCAGGTCAGTGGCGGCTGCTGGGGGAACTTGGACTCATTCATAACCAGTATTTATGTTAAAGAATTCTAGCAACGGCCCAGAGTGTAGATTATGAATCCAATTGTCTTTTTATAATCTTGTATGGAACTTGACAGCAGCCTTGTGTCTATCGCTATAGATCACTAATAAATCACAATATAGATAAAATCACAAATATAGTGTATCACCAAACTGCAGCATTAGTTGACATGAACACTAAACACTGGATAAATAATATGGTACCTGTAAATCAATAAGGTTAAGTGATGCTGGGCATTGGAAACATCTGCTTTTCCCTAATGGATTGACGCCTAACCTGTATTCATGTGTAAGCCTAACATTTAATTGAATTTCTGTGCTATGTATTTTACTACATGTAAATAAACAACACACAATGTATATATATAGGTACACATGGATGTGCATAGGTGTTAGGCAACATGCGTGTCATCCGTTTCTGCGGCTCCCACAGTGTATTCCTGTACCTTGTATGTAACTGCATGAAGAAATGAAAGTGGAAAGTGGCCATCTTTAATATTGACGTCCTAAAATTGCAACTATTATTGAACAGACAAATGCACATAAGTTTGAAAGGTACGTGTCACGCGCGACGTAGTCGCTGCGCTGTTAACACGCGCAGCTAGGATGCGCTACAAAATGTCAGGTGTTATAACGTTATAACGTTACAAGCGCTGTCGTGTTGACAGTGTCGGTGTAACGTTACACTACACGATATTTACCACCCGGGCCCAACACAGGCTGCATGCAGCCAGTGAGGCTAACGCACATGAATGCTGGGCTCAGACTAAAACAGTTCTCGTGCACAGTCCAGTCCCAACTACGACACACATACGGAGTAAGGTAAACGACACTCACCACACCGAGCCGTACGCCCCGGTCCCTATTTGTTTAAGCCGTGTGTATTTCTCCGGGACCTCCCACACCGTGCTGTTGATTTCCTCGCGGTAGAAATGTGCCCGAGCCTCCATAATGAAGAGGAGACGGCGAAGCTTGGAAAAAAAAAAAGTTCTCCTCCCTCCACTTGTAAATCTGTCACTTGTTCAAGAAGGTAAAGCTAAACACTGCTCAAAGCACGAGACAATACAACTTACCCTACAGCTTATTTCCGCCAGAGGTTTTCAAAATAATGTCCATTACGCGTTAGCCGCGTGGGAGTAACCCGAGTAAACTACTGTTGGACACAAACGGCTGGCTAACATGCTGCGACAAAACCCACGAAAATCAAGTAATATGCATCCTGTAGAAACGGATTGTACTCATCTCTTATAACTAGGTATGATTATATTTGATTTTGTTTTGTCAGTTCTTGCCTTCATTGATGTGAATTACTAATCAATACATGCTATACAAACGGCGTTTAAAGGAAAATGATCGAGGCAAATGTATTGTGGAAACACGGCATTTAGTTTTTGATATTGTTTGTCTTTCTTGTTAAAGAAAATTCTCATTAGATTTTTCCATTGAAAATAAACTTTATTTTGAAGGCAAATCGTTGAACTTCCTGTCTAAACTTGACAGTTTATGGTTGCCTTGATTCGGCAACACGGCACAAGTCTGTCAGTACACTACACTCACTGCATTACAGTAGACAACAGCCTGGAGGACTAACATGTTGCCTCATGTTGTCTTCCCTTTGCGCAAAAACACATTTTCCCATTTGTGAAAATCAGACGGCTTGCTTGCAGAAACATGACTCGATTCGCTCCCACCCACACACAGTAGGTGTTACTTGACATGAATAATTACTGTACATTGGCAGAAGTTTATGAATCATGGCAGCTTACAGCAGGACATTCACACTTACTGACATGGATGAAGACATGTGAACTGAGGCCTGAGATTTTGACTTTGCACACAAATTTACTTTAATAATTAATAAATTATCCATAGTTATGAACAATTGTTTTTCAATAACAACCCCTCACATAATTAGACTGTTTTTACTGTAGTGATATGAATGCACTTAGTTTTTTTTTAAAGAAGGATGTTTTTCCTCTAACAATTGTTTACAATAGCTGTCCCCCCTGAAAGCCTGAAAAGCCAGAAAATCATCACTGAAATCTACACAAGTCATCAAGATACATGACCTGGAGCTGCTCCGTTGGCAGTCAAAACAGAACTGACCGTGTGAATTTAATGTCGGTATGTTTTTTTCATCTTAATGGCATCCAGATTCAGTCAGTTCTCAGTAATCAGAACTGTATTCTCACGAATTTCAACAGAATTTCAGTTTGTTTGTTTTTGTTGTTGCTATTATGTAAAGTTCTCCATAAACTTAATGTTATTTGGACTAAACCTCATTTGTGTAGGTGGTCTTAAACTTCCAAATCTTTGATTGTTTTTTTTAATATATATATATATATATACATGTATAAACTGTGATTACTAATTAGAATTCTCCAGAATACACATATTTGGAATATGAAATATTTCATGTCCATTTGGAAGCAACGGGTTCTATGAATAGGAGGAAGTTGTGAGCTGAATATGTATTTCCTGTGTTTTAGAATCTTGTCAGTTCCATGTTTTCAGTTAGGTTGATAATTCATGTAAGAAGTACACAAAAGTGCGAAGATGGGGCATATACAATAATTAAAAATTCTTACACAGCCAAAAAAAGATCTACAATCTAAAATGTATAATATTCAGTGGCATTCATCTA
Source organism: Anarhichas minor (assembly GCF_050575085.1). NCBI lineage: Eukaryota > Metazoa > Chordata > Actinopteri > Perciformes > Anarhichadidae > Anarhichas > Anarhichas minor. Next base: position 868,529 of record NW_027466449.1, on the reverse strand, counting down.
TAATGTCTAAAATTTGAGTCAACGCAGCTCTCATATTTTGGGGGCAGCCTTTAAAGTAGAAAGGGATGAGGTGACTGTTTTAAAGTGTGCAATATGTAAGATTTTTACTGCAGGATGGCACAAAATGACCATAATATATCTGCAGGGGTTGAAAGGATTATGGATCAATACCAATGACTCAGCTATTACTTGGCCAGCTGCTGAACTCTCTGGCTTTTAAAAGCCCTCTTTCCATCGTGTACGCTGTTCTGGATAGAAAACATCCTACCTACTGGTGTTTAAAGACCTAATCTAAACCGGCCTCTGTTTAGTCAAGTGATTAGCAAAGTAAACTAAAAGGAGGTTGAAAATGTAGCATCCATGTGACTAAAACAGTTCCCCCCCCCCCCCCCTTCCCTCATTTCTCGCATAGATATGCCTGAAGGTTGACCGCATATGCGCTCACGATTTTAGCAGCACTCATACAAAAGCGTGTGCGTCAGTAAAAGTCATGGTAACAGAGCGGTGATGCGCGGCCGAGGAGCTCTGCAGAACTTTTCCACGTTCACACTTTGCTCTTGGACTTGACCCAAGTTGATCCGCTGCCAAACCCAAACCCCTGACAGCAGAACTCTCGGAGATCAGAAGCCTGGGAAAGCATCAGGAGAACGAACGTTGTTGAAGAACTAAAGCCAGTGGTGCCCCCAGGTATAGGGGTGGCCAGATAGGGCCACAGAAAATCTTGTTGTGGCCCACCAAAACCAAAAGCCATAACTGAATTTCAGGAATTTGATCACGCTGTTGTATTATATAGGATAGTAGATAACTATGTCGATATGAAAGTGAAGGAATCACATGCCTAAGCCAGGCCTATATCTTCTATATCAAGAGGCTGGACTTTCTCTCTGTAACATTTAGGCCTTTCCATCTTGCGGGGCTGGCGATGCCCTCTATATATTAATATATGATACAACCGTAAAACCATATTTAACCATCTGCTTCCTGTGGCGGTAGATTTGGTAAACTCCTCACGCACACAGAAGAAGCTGTCATCACTCGCCCACCTCTATAAAATTAACACCGTCAAGAAAGAGACGTTGACTGTTCAGGATGAATGAGTAATAAAATGAATAGGAAAAAGGTTTAACTCGGTTTTGGAAAAAGACCTTGAAGCCTTACATCGAGCAGAAAATGTTTTATGTAAACAATAAAATGTATTCACGAAAAAAAAGTAGTTAAATATTTCCTCATTTTATTTAACAGCATTCTAATTTTTCATACACTATAATTATGCCAACATCTGTCACTGCATGACATCTTAAATTATGAGGTTTTAGTATGTTTTCATTTGACTCTTTATTACTTTTACTTAAGGCATTACCTTTTTACAGTGCTATTTGGAATATTATTATATAGTATACACAAAACATTGATGTCAAGCTAATACAGTAATACAGATCATTGCATTAACCTTCTCACCCACTTATATGTATAAATACAGTATTTTGCCTACCCTCTGTTTTTCCACCCCCCTTGTTTTTACTTTTCAGTACTGAGACTTCTCTGTGCTCGACCAACGGCCGTCCTGAGACCTTTCCCTGTCTCTCTCCCCTGGCTGTCGGTACCTTATTCAAGATCCAGACATGTTGGATCTGGATCTTCATCCTCCAGGATATTCAGCTTTTCCTCCTGTCTCTTCTCCCTTCTGTGTGAATTGTGTCCTTGACATTTTCTGGAATATAGATAACAATTAGTGTCATTTGTCAAGGATATCGGCTCTGTATGCAATATGTTACCGGTTGCTTCAACTCCTTTAGAAACAACTCTATTCTGTAGCTTTCCATGGTGCCAGCCAGATCACAAAAGCATTACATGTGAAGACATCCAGTATGTTGTAAAATACAAGAAGTGGGGCCATTGTAAGGTCTTTCTCAGAAAGCTGTAGAATGATAGCAGCTTGGCTAAATTACACCTCTCTCTGTACCTTTATGATTTAGTATGATAACACAGCGCTCTTAGAGAAAAAGTCAGGGGATTGACCAAATTTTGTACCAAATTTCAAGGTACAGCATTTAAGAAATTTCAGTCCAGACTAAAGTGGTTGATAGACAGAAAAAGACCAGCAATGCTACTAACTGTTAACTGTACATCCATCCATCTATCTATCCATTTTCTAGACCGTCTATTCTATGCAGGGTCACAGGAACTGGAGCTTCTGACACACACAACGTCAAGGGGACCGGGTGCAAATATAAGGTGACAGGGCAAATACACACAGACATATCTTTAGACTTTACAGTAGGCCTTGCAGACTCAAGCAGATCTCAGGTCCGAACCCAAGACCTTTTTGCTGTAACCACTGAGCCATAGTGCAGTACAGTACAGCTACAGTAATTTAAAAATCAATAAACCTCAGAGGCTTTTCAGTTCATAAAACACATTAAAGCCCACAAGTGTAACCTTCTTCCTTGAGGTTTATGATGGGCTCCCTCCTGTTGAGTAACATTTAAAAAAATAATCCACTAATGGCTGCAGCCAATGATCTTCAAAGGACAATTTAGCACCTGGCACAGGCTGAAATGTATACTCTAACTGTAAAAGGAACCAAATGAGTTAAAAGTTTCCTTCATCTTGTCATTCACCTTGACCAAAAGCTATAGAGCTTAAAGTATATATTGTGTCCCTATGATCTCCTCTGGAGGATTTATGCATTTGATTTATTGAATCCACTCTACCGCTGACCATTGATGCACATTCCGGGCGTGTCTGGATACTTCATTGTTCTATGTAATCGTAATGACTTTACATGCTATACCTGCGGGCTAATACATCCAAAATTGAGAAATGCAATTTGACAGACATCTGCGGTCTGTCTGCTGTTGCCAATATTGATCATAAATCCATTTGCTCTTTGCCAGTTATTTGCATTTTGTCAATCTTCCTGGGTCATTTCCGAAAATAGTTTTCATCAACTGCTTGAAGAGAGCCTCCGTCCCTCTGTCTGGGTAAATGTCAGCGAAATGCCAAATTTCTGAAATATTTTTGGAGTCTTTGAGACACCAAAAACAAAGGTTTTTGATTCACTTCCAGTGAGCGAATTACATCCGCGTCTGGCAGGAAAGTTAGAGGTTGTCTACAGAGCAAAGAAATAACCCAGCATTTTGTCACATAAGACTTGTTTAAATGGAGACAATTTACTTTCCTAGGAACATAATAGTTCAGCCTATAATTCAATGACACACGTGCCATGTCTGAGCAAAATGGATTCAGTTAAATGAGGACATGCTAATGATCATCCAGACAGTGATTGAAGTAAACAGTTTACACTACATTACATGTATGTTATGTTTGAACAGTGAAATGATGATCCCATTTTCAGAAACACAGCATCACATATTCTTAAAGCCTGCTAAATATGCCGCATTGAGCTATAAGCCTGTTTTCAAATGGTACTTTTACAAGATGTACCAGATTGTCAGTATCAGCCGCCCCTGATCCCACACAGCTCTCACTCCAGCTCAAGCTCAATAATCACAACTTTGAGAATAAAAGCTATAGATGTGGAAATGTGGAAAGATGTCACACCCAGGTTGCAGCTTTGAGGTTGCGTCTCAATATTCTCCTGAAATAGATCTAAATAGTCCACAAGATGGAGCTAAAGTCTAGCAGAGGGCCACAGGATGAGCTGAATGGTGCATTCGGGCCATTTTCATCATATCAGTGACCAAATGTAACTTCTTTTGGACATGGGTGTGTGTACTGTTTAAATCTGTTAACTGCTTAGAAAATGAAATACATTTGGGCTTTTCATTTAGTAGTCTGGATTTGTGGGAATCCATAAATCCATGTTTTTCCTGGATTTTTTATTTTGATGAAAGAGCTGCTCTCCCTGCTAATGCTAACGACGAAGTTCATTTGTTTATTCATGATGAATCCCAGATGTTGAATGCATCACTGCCTAAGTGCTGGAGGTTTATTCTTAGAAAAGATCTTCCAGACACCAACAATCAAGAACAACAAATGCAAAATCTTTCATAGCAATCCTGACTCTGCTTCCATAATTGTCAGCTGAAACAAAAAGACTGAATGGGATAGTAATAGATGACACATTTATTTATGTGAACTTGTCACAGAGTATTATTTCAAAAGTAAAAGCCTCTGAGCGGTACATTGCATCAGCTTCCTTCACACTACGTGGATTGGTAGACAATAAAATAACATGGCACGTCCTCTATTCTTGCTTGTGATGCAGATACATGACTGGCGGCGTGTCCGTGACTCAAGACAAAGTCAGACACACGCGTACCTATACGTGTGTGTGTCGTGCAGAAACACACACTCTGAGCCTGTGTGTCGGTTCTTTCTCCCATTATTTGGGCTTCAACCCATCTGCCAAAATCCTCTCAAGCAAAATCTGAGTTGACATTTTCCAACACTGAATCAGCAGAGAAAGTAGGCTAGCGCGTAGACGAGTACTGCTAGAGAGAAAAGCAAGAAGTAAAAAAGAGAGAGAGAAGAGGGGGGAGCAGCTTGTTTCACAAAAGGCAACGGGTTGAGGAAGACATCCATTTGCCCCCCGTGCCACCGGAGCACGCGATGGCATTAACCTAATGAGTCTTTACATGGTAATTAAAGGTTCCCCGCAGAATGGTACTCTCTGTCGTCATGTACCGAAGGATAATTAATTATTAGTATCAATCAATGATGTTATCTGTGGGTGTTACTTGGTTAAGAAGGGAGACGGGCAGACAGTGGCATTTAGCTGTGATTAATGAAGTGACCTTCCCTTCAGCTTTGGCTGAGATCGAGAAAAATCTATTCCATTTCAAAGTGACCTCCGCGGGGGATGGCGGGTTGGAACACCCATACACTCTGCATCCAAATGCAACAAAAAAACACACATAATCACGAAAGACCCTGCAACAAAAAGACCGGGCAGTGACTGGGCATGCGAAACCTCTGAGGAAGTCACATCCGAGGTTCATCACTGCTTTCCAGTCAGTCCTTGACTGAAGATTGTCGTCAGTGTAGCTAAGTTCTGTGAGCTGATATTATTCCTCAAAGCATGACCACACCATCCACTGGCATGCAAATGTGACGGCGGAAGAAGTGGTGATGATAATGATATTAATGGGTGCCCAAAGACCTCTAAGAAATTTCCATATTTTGTCCCATGGGCCTCAGTTGGTAGAGCATGGCATTAACATTTTTATATTGGTATACCATTCCCACTAGAACAAGACAAGCCAAGCATGTAGGCGATATTCATTCTTCACACGGGAGAACGGGAGGGAAGAATCGTGTTTTCCACATGGAAAGGTTCGCAAAGAAGAACTTGTTTGCAAAAGAACATGTACAGGGCAGTTAAATGACTTCAGACGCTGCTTATAGATAAAGACACTGTAAATAAAGACACATGGAATAATTTAGAACATGCAACATGTTCAGTATTTTTACATTATCGAAAATAAATAGCAATTTCATTTTAGTACATTTTTGACATCACATGTCTCATATCTATACACATGTAGATGATATAAATAATATACACGTTGAATGCTTTTGTTCAGTTTTGGCACAAAACAGGAAAAAATGGGAGACAATGAGGTATGTATTAAACTTTTACTGCAATTTTTTGAACTTCAACACCCTTGAATTATCCTGAAGGAGCCATTTGGAGAAAATTGATGGATATTCCATCCTTTAATTTCAGGCTATTTTATGCTTTTTCAACTGTACAAAGATTCAAAGATCATCTTTGTGGTTTACGAGAAGCTGAGATATAGGAGTAGATGGGACAAGTAGTTGACTTTAGTGACCCTCATAAACATCAGTAGAACCATAGCCGGCTCATAAATTAATAAATAAAGTAAAACCAACACAACTGCCAATCCCATTGATGTGGCGAAGCTGCACATTGCTTTGCCTTGTTTCATTTTGCAGACATTTTGACATGTCACAGTAGGAAAAGCATGGGTGTAAATAATAACTATAATGATGGCTGAATTCCATTTAGCTGCTTCAGATTCAGGGTCCTGGTATTGTATATGCTGGTTCTGGTGTCACTCTGTCATGACTTACTAGCACTCTTGAATAGGACCAAGCCATCATTAATGTCATTATAACACCTACTTTTCTTACTTTGACATGTCTGCTATGAAAACGCCTTCTAAAACTCAACAAAATATTAAACATATAAGGTTGGAGAGTGTAGCCTTCAGGTTGCGTAAAAAAACGTGAAAGGCTCCTTTCTAGAGCCAGTGTTTGGTTTGTCCGTTGTGGGCTACTGTAGAAACATGGCAGTACTGTGAAGAGGACCTGCTCCCGATGTAGATGTGATGGGCTCATTCTAAGGTAATGAAAATGGTTTTTAGTTTAACGTGATTATACACTAACGAAAACATAAGTTACAAATATTTCATTTAATAGATCCCCCAAAATGCTGGCCCTTTAAAACACAACATTTGACACATCACCCTATAAAGTCATTAAGATGAACATGTTAGCAAGCAGTTGCCTATTTCCAATCCAGCAGACACAAAGCAACATTAACATTCACTTTGTGTTTCATGGCCACCTGATGAATGAACAATATCTATTTTCCTTTTAGCTCTGCTTTTGGTCTCCACCAACTCCTGAGGAAAATATTTGGCTCTTAAGCAACTAAATCCTCCACTATGTTCACCAGCTAACTGCTAGCTATGCCTGTTACTGTTTAGAGCTGGCAATGTAGCATATAGTGGTTTTATCAGAGCTTTTTTGTGCTGAAAACAGTCGTGGAATGGAAATCAGTTTTAATTCTCTGTGAGTTCATTACTATAAGTGACCTGTTTCATATCACGCGCTGACATCTGATCCATTGTTAATGTGTAAAGGATTGATTAGTGCAGCTTTAAGTCTTTCAGATGATTTAAGACATTTTAATTGGTGCTATTCAGTTTAGCCTTGGCCATGCAGACAGCTGTCATGGAGGATCAATCGTCACAACATCTATGGTGATCAGGACTCGGATCATGAGCGTTTCGCATTCCCAAATGTGTCCATACCATTCAGACGGCCACCTGGCTCTCCTTCTGTCTGACCCAGCGTCAAGTCAGCTCAGAAAAGGAAAACACATTAGTTATAATAACTCTCCAAGAATTGCAGATGCTGCATTCGTGTTTGTCACAGATTAACATTTGATAACAGATGGGTAACACAAGCACATGCATATGAACAATGGCGGCAATAGCGAACACACTAGTGCTCATCTAAACAGCGATTATCATCGTGTACGAGGCTGGTGCGCTGCCCAGACGATGACAGCTCCTCATACAGCAAGTCCCAGCGGTGCCACTATACCGAGCCTCGGAGGCATGCATGTCATTGTGCCATGTTTCATCTCACCCACTCATTAATGTTGCTCGTTGGCCAACACATGACAAACCTCAGCTTTACCACTGTTTGTGTGCTGGCCGCTTGGGTAGCAAAGCAGGCCAATTCTGATAGTATACATGGCATGTAATTGCTGCATTGGAGCATACGGCAATAACGGGCTATAGGAGGCTGTTAATGGGGTGACCCTCAACGTAATGACCCAACTCAGGCCTTATAAAGTATTCAGGACATTGACTTTTCATTCATGAGTGCAAGACTGAGGAAAAAGGAGATAATAATGAGCGTTAGCCCGGGTAGTGTATTCATTTGTGAGAATGATGGCACAAATAGTGTCAGAGGTTAGAAAGCCATGTGAGTGAGAGGATATAATAAGACAGTTGTTCATGTCTGCAAAATGTGTCCCCGTCTATATATTCAAAGTGGCTTAAGTGGCAATTTTATTGCAGCAACAGTGGCGTTATTAGACTACTAAGGAGAAAAGAGCAGCTAGGTGCTGTTCAATAAAATTTTACAATCAACCCTAAATTGCCCCGGTAGCCAATGACGTGAAGCTAAAATGGAGTATAAGATTGTCTTCTTCACTAAGCTCCCATCAGTAAAGCAGCTGCAGAATTTTGGACAAACTGCAATCTGGTTATAATCTGCTGGGTTCGACAGCTTTCCTTAATGAAGGAGAAGCATTGGTTGTAGTTTTAGCGGTGAGTCAAAGACAGAAAATCTCTAGTGTTGTAAAGTTAGAGAAAAAAACAGCACAATGATCTTAATGTGGGTTTTTTTCTGAACTGAGATAAGACTTGAACATAATTCTGTCTTTGTTCAGACAGTAGGCATCATGTAGGGCTAAATGTGCATATGAAATACCAGCCAGTATGAGAAGGATAACTCTATTATCTTAAAGTATAATTACAGTATATTACAGCTTTGGTCTATTTATAATTTTGTTATGGTAACTTTGCACTCACCAAAGTCACAACACAGAGAAGCTATAACCTACGATGAGAAACACATGTATTCAGATGATCAGACAACAGTGTAGCTGGACAATTTCAAATCTAAACCACTCTATTTGGAGTTAAAACTTAAAGTGAAACAGATTATTACTAATAATATTTTCTTTTCCAAATGAAGCTCTATTGTGAGTTCAGTCAGTAAGACTATACTCTTGTATGCTTCGGCTTGTAGTTTATTTCTCAAACATCTGCCAATCACTCCTCACGCATGCCTACTCATTATTTCCTTGCTGTCATTGTGCTGGGCTGTCAATCATGATATCAGCTGTTTAGATCAGCTGGTCTCCTCTATCCAATGGCACAACAAAATAATTACATCGTTAGCCTATCATCTTGCTGCTGTCTCTTTTATATATGATTGTCTCTCTACCTTCAGTACGTTCATGATGCCGCTACGTGCCCCTTAACCTCCCCATTTTTGCCCGGTTTTCACAGATCCATCATCTTCATCAACTCATCATTCTATCAGCCTCATCATCTTCATCAACTCATCATTCTATCAGCCTCATCAGCCACCACCACTAGTGTCTGGACTCTAAAGGGGGGATTTATCTCGCTGCTGCTCAGGGCAGACGCCCCTCGATTACAAATGTCCCTGCAGAGTCAAAGACAAAGACTCTGTCAAGACTTTATCATCACATATCATCTGTTAATAACAAACAATTATCTTTTCTTCATCTGACTTGTCTCTCCTGATTTAAATATGTTTGGTTGTCCTGGAGATTTATTCCAAATCTTACTGCCATGTTCCCATATATCTTGAGTGTGTACAATCTTACGGTTACCAAGAGAACTGATGGCAAAAACTACAAATTAACCAAGTGGTAATAAACCACAATCATCCTCTAATTCATTTTCCCAATACAACCTTCTTGTGGGTTTGTGCATGCTAACTGGAGTTGCCTTTCCTTTCCAACATGTGCTCGTAACAAGCAGAATTTCCTGCTGCTTATTTTTCTCTTATTTCTATGAAGGCATTTTCTAGTAACGTTGCGTTTATCACAACAGACATCATCAGTGACAGGACAGGACAGTATCTGCCATGTTGTGTGGTGTTGCTGTCAACAGGCTTGTCCTTGTATGCTATTCTCTGGTTTCCACAACTGTTGTTTTCTCCGAATAGAAAATAGCAGACAGCAGGGCAGGAAAAATTTCGGTTTCATCCATAAAAAATAAGTAATATAAAGAAAAATGTCAGCTAAATTGGCTAATAGCTACATACAGTATCTCCTGGGGTTTGAGACAGTTGCATTCGGGTATTATTAACAAATTAGTGATACCACACAATAGCGGTGTTACAATATAGTGGAATTGACAATAACTGGGACATTAAAATTACTTAAATATTGATATCACGTAAATAATAAACATATGATATTTATGTCAATAATCCAGCGTCTCTTAAATCATTTCCGTTCCTTTACATTCTCGCTTTGTCTACCTGCCCCAACACACACACATTTTGAGTGTACTTAGTTTGCCAAAAAAGACAAAATGCACAATAGTTAAAGAAGAATTTGACTGATTGCATTATCATTTTTACTTGAAAGTTTCAATAGATATTGCAATAATACCTTTATCGTGAATTCTTTTGGCCACGATAATAGTGTAGTGAAAATCTGATATCGTGACAGCCCTACTTCACAAATATTGAAGAATAAGGTATATATAGACATTAAAGAAAAAATGTATATATAGACAAAGACCCAGAATGGACCTAAAGGGAACCTTTACAAAAAATCAATATATATAAAGTTGCTCTACCGCTGAAGAGCTGTTGTTTATTTAGTTATAACAGTACGAAAGTCTACTGGCTTCAAGACTGTCCAAATGTGTGTTTTAATTTGTTTCATGGGCCTTGTCCTGGCACATAAGAGACTGTGTAAACATTTAGTTTAAATCTAATTAAAAAATGAATGCCTGATGGTAGTTATGAGATTGTAACAGCTGTACGGCTGTGAACATATTTAATCTCCTCACAAACAAAACGCTCATTATTTTTTGAAAAGTGCATCTGGGAAACACAGCAGCAAAACACTGTATGTTTGTGTATACGGCTGAACTTTGCATCATTCCCCATGTGTTCTTGTGATGGTCCCATGTGTGGCATCCTATGTTTATGTACAGTATTGTACACACTACATGGCACATTGCAGGATAATCCCAAATACACAAGTCATTGTTTTCATTTCAACTGATTTTACAAGAGTTACTACACATTCTATCTTTTTAACAGACACTGGGTGACAAATATTCCATAAAGGATGCAACATGCAGTTTTGACCAAATAAAACAAAAAATATATATAATTCGTGGAAGATTTAGTTAGAAAAGTTTGCAGATACGTCTTTCTCACAGTGACTGGCAGGGTTGTACCAAATACCTTGATACACATAAACAGTACACACGTTTCAAACTCTTTCAATAAACTGATATGGGCCTACACCTCAGATATGAATGATTTACCATGTTTGAACAGACAACATTTTATTGAAGAATTCTGATAAATACTGTCTACTGGATGCTTTGAACATGATGTCAGTGTAATACATAATAATCATGACATTTTAGGTAACACTTTCCATGACGACCATGTTCATAATGCATTATACTTCAAATGTGTTTTAAACAGCTGGCCGTTGCACTATACAACCGTAAGCACCCACATATATCCATAATGCTTTATAACAATCATTACACATTATAAAACATTTTATAATGACTTACAAGGTAAAGGTATAATTGCTGGTCACTCATTGACATTTTGTTTTTGCAAGGACCATTGTGTATTAGTTGTAATACCTTATCATCTTTTTTATAATGCATTATACCCACTGTTATAATGCATTTTAATGTGATTATAAGTTACTCTAAGTGGTCATTGTTTGCTTTAGTAAAGTAAAGTAAAAAAACAAATACATTTTGTGTGTTGTTCTTGCATAGATTTAATGATATTCTTTCACTTCACTTAAAGCAAACAATGACCACTTAGAGTAACTTATAATCACATTACAAGGCATTATAACATGATGATGATGATGCATTTGTAAAAGATGATAATGTATTACAACTGTAGGAATTATAGAACACTATGTTCATTTGCAAAAAATATGAATATACCAAAATGAACATACCAAATTATGAAGTATTATGATACATGACCTTATATATCTTTATAAAATGCCTTAAGTGTTATGACTATTGTTATAAATCATTATGAATATTTATGAGTGCTAATAACTATAAAAAATACAGTGCTATAAGGAGATTATACCGTATTATAAGCATGATTATGGTGCATTATAAACATGGGCATCAGTTATTTGTTACCAAATATTTATTTTAAATAATGAAGCATCTATATGTCCTAAGTTGCTATGAGCAACAGTGGCTGTGGTGGTTTTGCTTATAGTGTAAGGGGAGATGAAGTCATATATCATGGAAAAAGAAATAACTGGTGCATAGGTGACTGTGTATGATTGAGGCCATTATGCACATTGTGAATAGAGATGAAATGTGGGCTATGGCTATTTAGAGCCTGAGCAACCGCATGCGTCCCTGAGATGTGCTGTTGTGTTGTCGGAGAGCTCTGCATGTCGACTCTGTCAAATCCTCTGGTGAAGGAGTTCACGATTACAGCTAGCGACATACCTTGATTCATTTTTTGTTATTATTAATTCCTTGAAAAGTATTAATTCAATGATTAATGTATGGCTTATTATAGACGACATGGCTATGAAAAATATTGAAAGCCTGTATGTGATCCATGTTCACCATTAAAGGTTAATGTGGTCTGTTAACATTACTGACAGTTATTCTGGGTAATGTGGGAGAAGCAGAGGAGTGAGTAGACGAGGCATGTAAAGATATGAAACAAAGAGAATAACCACAATGAGCCAAAAAAAATGACTCGAAGCACATTTTAAACATCCCAGATTGATGATACACATAACTGCATAAGACAATGCGAGGGTGTAAATTGTCTTGAGTTTTCCATCCTATTCGTCTGCATTTGCATGACGATAGAGCCCATTAGCTCTCATTATGCTTGTTGATTGAGTTTACAAACAATAAAGAGTGTAGGCTTTTTCTTTCCCAAATTGAAAGTTGATTAAGAGAAACCAATGACTTGTAACATCTTTCTACCCCAAACACTTCATTTGTCATCTCAATAAGTGGTGTTGCAAATACATTGAAAACATTTTGTGTGTGTGTGTGTGTGTGACAAACATATAAGTAAGAGGCATAATTCACCATCCAAGTTTCATCCAAATCACTGGCATTCAACATAAAATATTGTGTGGTTCCTGTAATTACTGTCGAAACTGTAAGTGGTGAGTGGGCAGCCTGTGTGTTAGGGAGCATATGTCACAGTGTGTTAGCGTCCAGGCCAAAAACGTGTTACTTACGCCTGTCATGGCCGCCCTGGCTGCCTGTCAGAGCAGACGTGAGGTGACAGTGATGCGTCTTGTCTGTCCAGTTTATTGGCCCAGAAGACCTGTCACCTGTCAACACACACAAATACAGCAGGACACACTATTGCAACAATTGGTGGTTAGTAAAATTGTAAAGCGTTAGCACGACGCCTCCAGTCTCCTGACCAAAAAACTGCATACAGTGTTATCATGACTAAGGCTCACCTGTGCATTAGGCTTCACTCAGTTTTCTCCATTTTGGTTTGGCCCATCACCTCTTTCCAGCTGCACTTTTCATGATAAGCCAGCAGGTACAGACACAATCTCCTGCCCTTAAAATGACCAGTCAAAGCAAATGCTACAATGTAATATAATATGCAGGATACAAGAAGCCAAAAATTCATAATAAATAGAAATGTGCATCCGTGCATCTCACCATATTAATTATAACTGTATATGTGGTCATCCATTGAGCTTTTGTTGTTGTATGTGGAGGTTTCCAACATATCCGCGTACTCGTTTACTGTATAAGATACTCTATGTTTACAACCCCCATGTCTATTATTATCGAAACCCTATCTAGCTAAACTACAACTACCCAAACAACCTGGTGTCCACATGGGAATTATCGCTGGCTTTCATCTCCGTCTGAGCCCTCCTCTCCTCTGTCCTTGGCCCTGATGGTCCTGCTCCAAACCTCTGACTTAAACCCTACAGCACATCAACACGGCTACACTTGCTCTTTCTCTCTAACAGCTCCCTCTTCCTCCTCCTCCTCCTCCTCCTCCTCCTCCATACTCCCTCTCTCCTGTCCAGTGGCCCTTGTCTAAGTGTGTATTTGTGTCTCTCTCTGAGGTCCAGTGTGTTAGTGCCAGATGACCTGAAGCCACCCATGACCAGTGGTCCACGGCTAAACCGATAAGGCAGGGTACTCCTCTTCTTGCCGTACCTTCTTTAATCTCCTCGCATCACCTTTGGTTTTGTTATTTTTCCTTTCCTTTCCTGTCCTTGTTTTGCTTATGTCTATTGGATATTTCAAACCATAAGTGGTATTAGAACTGGACGGCATTAGCTTTTCATAACCCCAAAAACTGTGGTTCCATAATCTGATGAAGAAATATTTTCATAAAAAAACACACATGATTTCTTAATAGGAATCACAGTTAGAGAAAGGTGTTATTACCAAGCGTTGAGTTAAATAAGTAATAAAAAACATTTCTCCACTTTTTGCAGTAATGTATTTAAAAATGTTGCACTATGACTCACCAACCCGTTCTCACTCCCAACGCGCAAATGAATCATGCTAGCTAGTCACCTGACTTTTTGTCAGTCAAGTTAATGTCAACCAATTTCTTTTGTTAAACCTAAGTGGTTTCGGTGCCTAAACCCAACTTCTTGTGAAAACTTCATTTGGAAGACACTATGTAGTGAGCACCATCCGGGATTTCAACGATGATTTCTGGTTGAAAACTGGTTAAAAACTGGGTGATATTCGGTCTGAACCAATTTATTTGAACGTGTTGATGATTTGTATAGTGTAGGTTGATACTTGTCATAAATATGGAAGTATATAAACTGTGTGCTGCCAACAAGAAGCTCCCAGGACATCGGAATGAGAGCAGTGTACATTCTGTCTGTTCATTCATGTAAAATAAGTTTGTGCTTACTGCTGGAACACGCATGTGCAGGTACTTTGGCGCAGACTACTTCTAAAACTTTGAAGGTAGCACCGGTCTGCAGACATGCGGAGTGAAGTGTTGACGATATTAAACGTGAGGCTTCACGCTAACTACGCACTTTGTAACTATACTTGAACTACTGGATTCCAATACAAACCGAAATTAGCACCATTAGTATAATGTTTTGCTGCTCATGATAGCTTGTAGTGTTAGCATGTTAGCTTGTAGCACACTGCAGCATGGACCAACAGTAAACATTAACATGTGTGTTAGTTAATGTTGGCAACTGTCTTTATGGGCTGTCGCTGAAGTCCAACGTTATACAATTTAGTTTTTAGGCAATTTCTCATCTAAAATACACGACAGAAAGCGATGGGGCTACATACAGTTTGAATGGGGAGCGAGTGAATACAACAAAGTGATGCGCAAACAAGAAGCAGGTTTAAAAAAAGTTGAAAAGGCATTTAAAATACGGTTATTGTAAAAGATGTTCAAAAGTGGTTAAAAAATGTAGAGGACGAACAAATTCACTATTGCAACTCCCGGTGAAATATGGTGTAAATGTGAACGTTCTATCAAAAAGTCTTCAAATAGTCCTTAAAAATCGTCACTTTTAAACCAATTTTGAACGTCTTTTCACTGGCGACCATAGTCGTCTTTTAAACACCTGTTCAATGGAAAAATGCTCAGTGTGCTGACCAGGCTGCTGTATGTGACAAGGACTTTCTCAGGCCTTTATTACTGTTGTGGAATATTTCTTATGACTAGTCGGGAGAAGAAAGTGGAGGTTTTCTATCAATATAAAGTAAACAGAGTTTTGATGAACGATCAAGGTTTGTAAAGTCAATTTATTTGCTTGCAAGCAAAGAGAACAGTCTCACAGACACATTGCAGTGATCTGTATGAGTGCTCTACCTAACAGTCACAATGCATGGACATTTATACTCAGACAGCTTCCTGTTATCTGCTTAGCTAACAAGAATACACAAAGAACACAATAAAAGGCAGGTCATCCTTCGAGCCTTAGTATACTTCATTTAAGACAGTCAGGAAGATGCTTTATCTCGTGTTTGCAAATCCCTTTGTTCACAGTTTGCCTTACAATAAACAGTTTAAACACACAGCAGATGCTTCCTTTGAAGCCACTGTGACATTGTTAAAATGACCATTGCAGAGACAGGATAGATATTCTTTACCCTCACACATCATATATGCATGCAAAGGTTTACGCCTTTACAACTTCAGATAATGCGTCACAAGGGAAGTTAAAAGTATTTCAAACAGAGGATCTCTGTTAGTCAAGGCCTCTCTGTGTCTCTGTCTTACGAAGAAGAAAGAAACAGTGCACAATGATAACAGATAACAAGACACCTGGACACTAAACTAATTAAAGTCATCTACTGAAACTACAGTTTGGTGTCTGCACTTTTAGGACTTACATTCTTTAAACCTTCACATGAGACTATGACATATTTTCCCATTACATTACTGACCTGAAAATACAATTCTCAGTGAAAAAAAAATCTCTCCAGCATTGATCTAGTTTCTGACTTTCAACAGCTTGGTATTTCTCTGGTAATACGCATGTGAGTCAATGGGAAATCTATTTATTTCACATCTCCAAATCGAATCCTACAATATCTCATGCAACCTAATGGCACAGCTCAAAAATGATTTTGGGACAAATGGCCCTGTAGTGACTTTGACTGTAGCTTTGCAGCCCTGTGTTGGCTTCCAGAAACCCCAGAGAGTTTTGATTAACCACATCTGGTCCCGCTCTTTATTGGGATTCATCACTGCAAACTCTTTGGTAATTACAGAGACCGTCCTTCATGTCCAATCAAAAATATGACTGATGGCCATATGTAATCTTATGAGTGCATGTGCGTGTGTGTTGGTGATATGCGATAGAAAAATCTGATTAATGATGCTCATCTCGGGCTCCCTTGGCTGTCCAAATGTAAACAGAGGACTCAACTGTTTGCTTGCAGTGTAATTAGTCAGCGGTGACAGGTCTTTTCTCTCTCTCTGTCTTCCTGCTCGTCTTGTCAACAGGACAGATACGCACCGTGCTGTCAACAAGCCTGATAGCCAGCATTGGTAGAAAGGTCAAGATTTACATAAAATATACCAATCTGCTTACACACTCTACACATCAGGCAGATTTCCCATTATAGTGTTCTTTCTGCGCTCTCTACCTCCATTTCTTCTTTCTTGTAATGCAGACTGTCGCTGCGATTGACTCGCACACAGAGGCAAGAATGCATGCATGATTGAGTGCACACAAACATACACAAACAGTCATAAACATTCCTCCTTGTTGAGCAGGTAGACAGCAGAATAATGGTCATCCGTCAGAGTCAAGGTAATGTAGTTCTAGTACACGCTGCCCTACATAAAACCTTATACAATATATATATGTACCCTACTGTTTTGTTGTGCAAACGCTGCTGTCATTAACTTATCCTCGTCAACAGCCAGAAAGAAAGCGCTCCTTGAAAGACAGCGATGGATTGAGCAATTCAGGGGTTCGTTTTCTAAAGCCTGAGAATCTCAGGTGCTATATTTCCTTGGAAGAGAAAAACAGTGTATAGGGAGGATGCATGTATTATACACTACTACTGTTAGTATCCACAGGATATGTACTGGTTAATGGGTAAAAGCAACAGATGCATAAAAAATGAACAAAAACATGAAAAAGATTTGGTAAAAAAGAGCGAGAGAGAAAATATTCATAAATATAAATGGTGCTGGTAAAATAGGGAAAGACATGGATTTGGAGATGACTAGCTTGTGTCACTAAAATGTCCACTTCTCCATGTGTGCACACAGCTAGTTGATTGTCACATAAAGGAACACTTGCCCTTGACATTTTGCGATATGCTGAGTATCCCCTTTAATAGGTGCACCTCATCATTTAGAGTAACACCCTGCTCAAGACGGCGAGTCACTTACAAATAAAGCACAAGTGTAAAGCATGAAGGTGGGGTTGAGAAGTTCAGTAACTGTTTTTCTGAATGCTTGAATGAGCAGCGTGCATGTCATTTTGAACATATCCTTACATTAGTACTGCCAGAACAGGTGCATTAGTCAACATTGGTTATTTGCATTTAGTTGCATCTGACTCCTTGTTTCCTCCTTCATACAATTTTAATGATCTTTCCTCTTTCAAGATTGTTTTCGTACTCTGGTTTCTACGGTGGCCCTGAGGGTTCAGACATTTCAGGAAACACATTTCATAAAACACATTAGCAAAATAGAAAACACAAAGACATTAAGGTGAGACTCAAACACGGAAATGGTACACATTGTATAGTGATTCGTCGTTGCTGATTGGATGCCATTGGATTGACTTTGCAATACAAAGAGTGCAATTATAAAAGTATTACAATATTACATTGCAGTTCAGAGTGTAGGCTACAAGAATCAGAAGTAGTTTTTAGCCGTGTTTTAACTGAGCGGGAGTGTAGACATCACGATATTATATGTTTATTATCAGCTCAACTCAGTGGCAAAAGCCATGGGGGCAAGCTGAGCCAAGTGTCACCTATACCGAGCGGCATAGGTGGATGAGTAAAGTTTTTGCTGACCGTTCAAATAAACCAGCACGTAGGTCATTGAGGAACTCAAAGTAATAGTTGTACAGTATGTTCTTCTATGTTAACATGACAATTTAGTTGTTGCAAATGTGTAGGTTATAAAGTGTAAGTGGCGAGAGAGTGCCAATGAGCTAAATTATGTAACCACATATAACGGCGGTCATGGCAATAGAAAATTAAATGGACGTAACATTTCATGACATACATGAAACATCAGACACCAATCTGCCAATACAAGCTCAACTTCAGTGATCTGCCCGCGCTGACACTACGTATCTTTATGTATAGTTTTGAGGAACTTAAGTATTCTTATCATATGTTAATATGATAATCAAAAAACATATAATTTGCATGATACAGTAATAACTCCTGTAAATAGGCCATTCTGCATTATGGGTACTTTGACTTCTGATATTCATAATGTACATTTTGCAGACACACACAATTGTATCTCTATGTTTAGGACTTTGACTTGTAATTTTTATCTTTTGCGAACATATTGATCTAAAAAATCATCTTAATACCTCATTCATGTACCACAGCTTACACACATAATTAGTTCAGCTTAACTAGTTTAGCTCAATTAGTTATTAAAACACTTTGAATTGAAATATCACATACTGTATCATATAACTGTGTTCTCTCAGACCTTGGTGATGGTGGGGGAATGTGGGATGTAAAGAGAAAGTTATAAATATAGTGTTGAAGTAAAAACTAAAGGTCGACTTGACCTGACACAAATATGGTGTGATTGCTGGTGTCAGACACTTCGGTCCAATCTCGGAAATGATTCAGTGTCGGAAAGGATGTGGCACTAACAATACTAATAACAACAGGGCTGTATGGGAAATGTAATCTTGTCATTTTGTGACACATTGTCACAATCACTAATAATGTTCAGGTTAAAATGCTTAAAGTACAATTCTGAGGTACTTGTACTGGAGTGTCTTCATTTTATGCAACTTTAAACTTCTACTCCACTACATTAAGTCAAAACACCCGTGTTGGTGGACAATGAGTGTTCAGGGCGTCTAAGATTTTACATACAAATTATATATTAGCATTAGCTACATCTCGAAAAGCATTAAACATTAAAAACGCTGCATGCATCAGTAGTAACAAATTAACATACACACCTACAGAGTCCACTCTGCATAATGAGTACTTTTACCATTAATGCTGGACTTTGACAGCACAGAACACACTTGTGTAAAACCTCTAAATTCCAATTGTTGTTGATTAGTATCAGAATCCTCTTATAAATATCTTCTTAAAACACAATTCCATGTTATTAAGTGTTTTTGTTGTCATTGCTTAAATTATTGTATCTTGTATTATAATTCATAACTTGGAGTTAATATACTTTTCTTCTTCTTTTTTTAATGTAAAGCGTGTGGTAATTTTGTTTTGAAAAGTGCTATATACATAGTAATGAAAAGTTATAATTGCAGATGCATAACTGTTTGAATGCATTTCATCACAATATTTGCCATCAAAATATAAAGGAGCAGAAATATAAAGTGGCATAATGTGGTAGTACTCAATTTGAGGACAAGTTCATAACAATTCTACTTAAAGTTACTATGAATAACTTTTAACTGGTAATAAAACAGTCTCAATCTAATACTGATGCCTCTATATGACCAACGTAAGTAAACGAGAGCATCAGCAAGAAGATTGGCTGTTTCTAGCAAAGTCAGACAACATCAGGCAGCGACCAGCCACCTGTGGACAGACACAGATCCAGCTTCGCTGCCACCTTCGACCTGCAGTCGGAGCTCAGGCTAGAGGTGGGCCCACTGGAGGGAAGGAAGGCACGGGAGAACCAGAACCAGGATTGAGCAGGGCAGACTGTCAGACCCTGCTGCGATAAAATGAAAGGTTTTCTAAAGGGACTCTGGTGCTCGTTTTTGTCCACAGGAACCGCCAAAATCAACACAAAATGAAAGTTCCTCATAGTAGCTTTGAGTAAATACTTAGTTACATTGCACCATGCACTGCATACGTTTGGCAGTAAACTTTTAAGTTACTTGTTTGAACTTGAACTCATCACAGGACAGATCTGACGTTACTTTAACTGCCTTCGAGGCCTCCATCCTTAAACCCTCCCACCCCCTTCCCCTGCCCACCGCCTCCTACCCAGACACCCTGCTGGCTCTGAAGCAGGAGAGAGAGAGAGAGAGAAAGAGAGAGAGCTGGCATTAGTCAACATTCTCTCTGAGATTTCTCCTCACTGATGTGCCACCCACTCCCATGAATGCCAAACAGTTCCTTTTTTATCTCTGCATTTACATGATTTTCGGCAGTAGCTTAGGCTTTATTTCTCCACCCTTCCCTCTCCTCCACCTCCCTGCTCTCCTCCCCCTCTTTCTGCCTTCACTCTTCTGCTCTATCAAAGTGCTGTATTCATTATGCTTGGGATAATCCTGATCCCCTCGCCCCTCCCTCCTCCTTCACGTCTTGAGCCTCACCCTTCAAATTCTTCTGTTTTAGAGGGTGTTTAGGGTGTGGGGGGGGGGGGGGGAAGGCTGGGGAGGTTGGAGGGGTTGGGATGTGTTTTTTCTTGTGCTACTGCAGAATGATGATGAAACCATATGGAGGCTACCGGTGGAGGGAAGGGAAATAGGGAGATGGGGGGAGGGGGGGGGGAGCTACGCGGCGGCGTAAATTACTTCTTAGCAGTGCAGCGAGATGTGAAGGACAGACTGACGTGAGACGGTGTGGTGAGCAAACTAATGAGCTACACATTTCACGCCGGGAAAGAAAAGAAAAGGGAGGGAGGGGAGGGCGAAGAGGGGGAGGAGAGACGGAACAGGAGGGGCGGGATGATGACAGACATAGAGAGATGAGAGAAGGAGTAGAGGAGGCAGAAGATGACGGGAGAGGAGAAGAGGAGTGATGGAGAGAAAATGAGAAGCCTTACAATTGCAAAGTTGGGAAGAGTGAGAGAGACAGAAAAGTAGGAAAAGAGGAAGCAGGACAAGGGACATGAAAAACTGCCTTTCTTTGCCAGCTTCTCTCATTCCTCCTTGCATTGACAATGAACAATAAAAGGTAGCTTCAATGAGATATCGCATTGGGTATGCAATCGCACAGGCTTCTCATACCACTCGTCTTTTTGACTTTTGAAGATTTCTATTCATTTGACTGCAAAGGAAATACTTATTAAATGCAAAAAAAGTTCCAATGGGATGTACAGTGTTAGTGTGGAGCTGATATATGGCTGAAAAATGACACGTCAGTGCAGTCCACATCTTATATGATAAAGTTTGTTTGATTACTTACTCATTGTGGAATTATTCAGTACAACACTCTACTGCCTATGGGAAGCCTTGAACCTGACAGAATACATATTTTTGGTATGAGAATGTCTGGATTTACAAAACATAGTTTGCCAAAAATATTGGAGCAGTCTACAAAACAGAATCGACATTGGTTGTCTTTGTTATTGTATTGTTTTGTAAAATCCGATTACTGAAGAGAAAACAGCACAGTGTGACTTTATGCTGTAGCAGCCGGTGTAGATAAAGATTCTAATCATTAATACCACAACAGACTTTTTAATAAACACCAATCCCCACACCTCATCACCTATAACTTCACAGTTTTCAAAACAACACGAGTAGCAGCATGCTGCAGCAGTATTTTTGGTTATTTTTGGCCTCACGCAGGACAAAACTTCCCGCTCTCATCCCTCCTCCTTGGATTCCTGCAGCGCGAGCCTTTCAGTACTTGGCGTGATGGGTGTTGGAGGACGCCCATGGTTCTCGGTTACTAAAAGCAGGCTTCCATCCAGCTCGTCTGACTCACTTCCAGTGTTTGTTCTCTTCTAGCCCGCCCACCACTCCACAGTCCCTCAATGCATCAAAATTTAAAGCTCAAGACACAGATAAAATGTGGCTTAGGAGAAATACAGGGCTTTGCCTTGGAGAGTTAAGGCTTTGCTTGGCTCACAGTAGGTCATAACTTTGCCCTGAAAAACATGGGGGCAGTGCATTTCTTAGACCGAGACATGTCTGAATCCCATAAGCTAGAGAAAAGCACCACTAAAATGTAGCAACTCGAAATCAGCCAGCACAAATAACAGCGAATCGAAAATCGAAAGCATTAATAAAACATTGGGTAAGGTGACAGAGCACCCAGGAGTGACCTTGAGGTACAGTACTTTTTTAATTTTGTCTTTGGCTTCTTAAGCTTATACCTTTTAATTGTCAATGTAATAAAGAAATGTAATTTAGACTAGAGATGGACCGGTCGATTGAGACAAAAACGTCACAGTCACAAGTTCTTCAGTGCGAGTGAAGACATAAAGCTCACAATTTGTCACAACTACAAGTCCAAAATAAGAAACATTTGAAAAAACGAACTTAATCAAACACGTATTATATCATAATTCATTCCCATGCAAGCTGCTCAGAGACTGTATCAAATATGGACGTAGTATTAATGCAGTCACCCATGTGTTTCTGAAGAAACGTTGTGAAGCTCAAAATTAGGTGGCTCCGACACTCGCCATCTTGCCGGTGATCTACTCTAAAAATGGGCAGAGAGGTGGATGGTCGGTGGAGCTGAGGCGCGCTCAGCTGACGCAGCAGAGGAGACATCTAGCAGCTGGTGACCTGGTTCGGCAACCACCAGTCAATCAAAGCAGCTGCTCCCTTAATTATGCCTACTTTTAAGCTTTAATATAATTTAAACATGTGAGTTGTATAAAAATTCCCCTTCGCACAGTTGTCATGAACTGGGAAAGTGGCTATAGAGACCAAAAACATTTTTTTGTACTAGGCTGTAAACATGTTTATTTCTGCTGTAAAGGCATTTTAACATGGGAGTCTATGGAGATTGACTCGCTTTTGGAGCCAGCCCAGGTGGCAACTTCCGGTCCTGCCGAGTGTCTTAAAACTTCCATTCTCTCTACAGACCATCAGGGGGCGACTCCTCCGGTTGCAAAAAGAAGTCTGGTTATACTTCTCACTTGATTTATTACCTCAGTAAACATTGTAAACACGAGTTTATGGTCTCAATAACAGTTTCAAGTCGTCTTCAATACAGAACAATGTTCATTTTGTAAATTATGATCACATTTACAGTAAAATAGACCATAAAGTGGAGTATGCCTTCGAGGGGGGTAATGTGATTGACAGGTCGCTGCCGCTACTAGAGCCGTATACGCCATCTCTACGTCACTCCTCCTCATTCCCAATATGATAACTTCTGTTCACCGGTTGAAAAAAGTCAAGATGGCGACGGCCTATGAGCCAGCCTCACGTGGCCATTTGAGGAACTGCAGTTTTTGGCGCTTTCTCTTTGGCTTTAAATCTCAGCACTGGAGGTTGCCACTTGATGCTGCTCAGAGTAATGCAGTGAGCGGCTCGTCTGCCGACAGAACGGTGCTAACAGATAACGTTTAAGAAAATTGCATTGACTCGCATTATGATGCATTCAAGCTGGTGAGAAAAAAAAATGAGAAGGTAGGGAAGGTATCATGATGTGTTCAAATGTCACATTGTAAAATGTTATTTTTGGCGAGAAACTTGAATAAATACATTTGTTTTCACAGCAATATGAAATAGGTATTAGATAGTGGAACATTATCTGTTTAGCTTTCTAACACTAGCTCTAAGAAGCTTGTAATATATAACAAAAACTACTAAGCCCAAGAATGTTTTGAAATAAAATACAATTAATAATTTTCACATTTTCTGAATTGTGTGTTTTTGTGCACAGATAGCAATGACAAAGTAAAAGGACAACATACATTTTTGACAGTTTACACTGACTTCGGAACAGTTGAAATATTTTTTTGAGCCTTTGCTAACAAGCCCAAAGAAAGAAAATCTGAATTGGCAGATCAAAAAGAAATTGGAATCGGCCAAGAAAATTGCAATCGGTGCATCTCAAATTCATATTTGATTTTCCGAGTTTCTGCAGGAGCTGAGTTACCATAAGTGTTTATGCAGTGAAATTGGTTCATCCTAACCAGAGGTTATGAAAGGCTAACGTGTGAATAATCAACGTTTCCTCTCCCTCTCTGTCTATTTATCTCTCTCCCTTCTGCGCTGTGCTGATACATTATGCTATTTAAATCTCCCTCTTTTCCTCTTTTAGTTGAGATAAGGGTTCATTTCCACTGCCGTTTCTGCTTCTCTCATTATTGCTAAAGTCCTTCTTTTCATGCCAAGGAGCCTGGCAGTGAAGCAAATTGCTTGTCCTGCTAATACTTTATTAGAGGCTACTGGTGCGCACGTACTCCTTCAAACTCAGTCGGACTCACTCATTCTCTCAATCAATCACACGCACTCCCCTCGGCTCGCTTTATCTGGTGACCACTTGTGCTAAAAGCGGACCATATGCACACACAGATGCACAATTCCACTTGAGTGAAAACATGCTGCAGAAAATCTTAATATGCAATTAAGTATTTCATCTTCAAATTACATTTTCTTCAAGTGAGTTCGTCTTCATTTCACAAATCTCTTTAGATCACTAAAATGAGTGGTCAGGACATTTCCCCATTGATTAAAATGTGCTTTGTTCTCTTGTCTTCTTTGTTTCAACCTGCAATCATATCCCCTGCATGATGGTTGATATTAAGCAACACCATGAAAAAAAACACTGCATTACATATTAACTGTTACTTTCTTTATCACCTCATCACTCAGGCTTGTTCAGGTACGTCATTCTCGAGCAGCTCCCTGAGGTTTCGGAGGCAGCCGCTGCTTAATTCTGGCAGCTGCATTCAGAGGGCCGTGACCTTCGCGTCTTGTTGAGCTGGAGAGAGATGGGTCACTTTGCAAGCTGTGTTTACAAGCCACACACTGCAGAAATCCACGCAGTAAGCATTTAAAACAAGTGAAACATGCCAATGGGGTAAGATTACTCTGACTGTTGAATGCAGAGACACCGGTGTGAAAGACACAATGAAGCCGAATATATTGGTAGTGTTGACGAAAGGTGACTTTCAAGGACTATTTTGAATAGGATGAAAGGAGGAGCGGCATAAAACGGATCTTTTTAGCATTTTAAATAAATAAATAAAAACCCAAAGACATCAATGTTGGGATATCGCACATTACCGAGTAAAGTGTTGGTAACAAGTAGTGTGGGATTACCATTTGAAATTCAGGAGGAGGAATACGCTTTTAGTATTTTACTAGTTTTGTGTAAACTAGGATGCTTCCCATAGAAAAGCTCAGGGAAGTGGCAGTGCACTGCTCTCTGCTATTTTTTTTTTCTTCAAATAACTTTCCCAACGATAGACAAAGAGTACACAAAGACTTATAGAGACCAACTTCTGTGCTCCCACCTGAACGCCTTCAATCACACACGCACATCACATAACCCCACGTAGACACAAAAACAGAGCAATGGGAAGCTTGTCTGAGTCTGGAGGAAGAGGAAGACCTGCCATGATTGCTGGGGGCTCTAACCAGTGTCTGACAGCAGGAGGTGAAGCAGCTCGTCTAATTGACTGTAGACAGCGTCTCTGCATTCAGGGCTGCCACTGCAGCCTCCACCACGTAGCATTGATCTGATGGAGAACATTGTCTGTCTGTTACTTGCCCTCTTTCTTCATCCATCTGTCCTCTATCCTTCTTGCTCAATTTCCTTTCTCTCGCTTTCATCCAGTGCCCCTCCTCCTTTCCTCCTTTCACTCTGCTAATCACTCCTTCCTTGCATCTCCCTCGCTGCCGTTCTGTCTTTCTTCCTCATCAACATATTCCACTACGAAGGGATCTGAGCCAAGCCTTTAAGACAGATGGATGATGATGATGAATGGTGAGGCAAACCAGATATCTCTCCCTCTCTGTCTTTTTCTTTCTCTCTTGCTTCCTTTCACATGCTCTTGACTTTGTTTTCTTTGATGCACTTTTGAAGCTAATGAGAATGCGCCTTCGGGAGGGAGATGATGTGCTTTCAAATGATTAGGGCCAAAAGCTACTGCCTTGGCCATCGAACATCACTAGAACAAAGCCAGATGGACGCGACGAGGGTTGACATTGAAAAGGAAAAAAGAAAGAGAAAAAAAGAGTGAAAAACGTTCTTCTCAAAAGTCGGTTAAGAACCCTCTTGTGAAAAACCAATGAGGGGCCGTTGCCAACTTGTTAGATCTTCCACCCCTCAAGTGTTCTTTACTTGCCTATGATAATGATGTGATCCTGCTTGTATCTCTATTGAATTCAATGGTTGAGGAGGATAAAGATCTGTGAGCAGAGTGACATGTAGCTTTTGCCTTTGAAGAAATACTGATGACGCCTTTTGGGAAATCCCCCTAAGACCCAAGAAGGACTCTCATTGGTCTCAATTATACCAGCCTCTCCTTGGTACTACAGCGTTCCCTCTCTGCAGTCTCCATCTCTCTCTGCATGACTTCACTTGCTCTCTTGTAGCACCGCAGGACAGTTCTGTCCTTCACCTTTTGATCTGGGCCAGATTAAACACCAGCTGCTCTTTGATGATAGCAGAGATGGTGGTCATGCCACGGATCCCAGGGCATCCTTCGGTTTATCTCTGGAAAACCCTAACAACCTGTAGCAGCAGGCCTGCAGTTATGCTGTTGACAGCTCCTGGTGGGAGGCAACATAAATAATGGCCATCTTGCTGTGATGATGCAAGGTGTGGGTGTACGTTTTGCAGGCTGTTACGCTTCCTGGGGTGTTTGAGGAGCTGCTCGGCTGGAGAACACTGATGTAGGTTGTGGCTCAAGCTGTTTATAATTCATAATAAGTGACAGAGGTTTGGGCCAGCCCATGAAAGCTCTCACAGTGTGGAGATCAGGCTCGTGCAGCACTTCTGAAAAGTCCTGTCTGCTGTTCTGGGCAACAATGAGTTCCATCCACATGCACTCGATTGATATTGTGATTTGTGTTTTGGTCTTGGAGTACAGTTGAGTGGTGAAAAGGGGGAGAGCCCGAGTATTGTTGATTTATTCATGGGTTTCTTTTTAGCCACAATAGTTCCGTGGCTCTATGGCTATATTGGTTGGTTGGTTGATCGGCCAACTGCTTTGGTCCAGAATGAAATATCTCAACAACTACTTCATGGTTTGGCATGAAATCAGGTACATATGTCATGGTACCCAGAGGATGAATCCGTATGACTTTGGTGATTTCCTAATGTCTCATCTAGTGTCAACAGCACATCAAAACTTTTACTTATACAGTGAAATATCTCAACATCTACTAAATGCTATTGATGGTTCCAAGATGATATGTTCTAATGACTTTAGACCAGACTTTTATGTTTACCTTTCCCTCGCTTGACCAGCAGGTTGAGATACAGTAGGAGGTCTTGTGTGAAATTTCTCAACTATTGTATATATTGCCATAAAATTCGTATACGCAACCTTTCCAACAACTGTATCTATCATACATTTACTACGTTTCTTGCCAAAACTACATTTTTCAAGACATTTGAACACATCATGATGTTAGAATTTACTTTTGTCCGATATTCATATTTACTGAATAGAGCCTGAACGTATCATGATGTATAACAAAAGTATCTCACATTAACGTTAGCTGTTAGCTCCGTGCGGGACTGTGCTGCATACAAGCTGTTAAGAGCTAATGTTAACTAGCTAGCCAATTTCAACATGTATTTGTTGTTCACAATGTAGAATTATCAGGAAAAACACTTGGACGCATCAATAGTGAGTTTACTGCGACCCAAACACATTTTCTATTGCCTCCGAGACGACGTTAGTCTCAAGTCCTGACGGAAACTGCGGTACTGTAGTAAAACAAGTAGAGTCACATTTGCAAAATTTTGGCATTGTCTAGGTACCGAAGTATCGCTTCTCATGACATCCCTCATAAACATGTAACAATAAATGTAATAATCATTGCAGAACTAGTTTGGAGTACAGATTAAAGATGGACATTCATTAGAAAATGTCCCAAACAAAGACAGTTTAGTTTGGTTGGTTTCACTTCATCCCCTGTTCTCCACACAAAGCAGAGTAAGTTGTGCAATTGAAAATGAAATTAGTGTAGGCAACAATCATGTTTCATTGGTTCTTTGGGACCCTATCAAATTGTAATAGGTGTCAAGTCAAATATCATTTAACTATATAGCCTATTACAATGTCTCAATGGGCCTTTCAGCAACACACCAGTAGCAATTCCAGACAAAAACAGGAAGTTTATTTATTTTTTTGATTGTAAAAAGCTCAATTTGTAGATGTAGTATATACACATTTTATGACCCTCTGGACTATGAGAATCTCCTTTGGCTTAAAACTTGTCATACATTGTAACTTATCCACACCCCGAACAATATTAAATTGTATGGTATAACTAGAAGTGATATTTTATATGCCCATATCACCTTGAAAACTGTTGAAAACTAACCATTAATCATCCAAATTACAATATATTAAAGCCACGGACAAATTGAGGAAAAGATTAGAATGAGCAGTGCGACTTTTATGTCTATTATCACCATATATTCAGACTTTATTATCTTGGGTGCTTACCTTCTGAGGTCCTGACTAATACAGCTCTGGACTGTGATACAAAATGATTACGGCTGATGTGGACATTTACGGTGCCCACATTCACACAGAAAAGACACAGATACCTGAAGGTCAAGTGGAAGAGAGGGGGGGGGGGGGGGGGGGGGGGGGGGGGGCAGTCAATTTCAAAGGGCCTTTTGTCAAGTCCTTTTTGAAATTCATCAATAAAAATGGGCCCTAAGCCTTTTCAGAAATAAAATTGTCATGCTAATTCATTTTGATTGCCACATTGGAATGGCTAAACAAAATGAATAGCGGGTGCCAGATGCGCCCGCCGAAGCGTAACTCTGGATATTTCATAGTGAATTACCCCTGATCGACTTGCGCCATGGATCTTAGTGGAAATTCCGATCAAATGCCCACATGTGTGGAATTCCAATCATTGCTTTGCATGCCAAAGAGGTACACATTAAAAAAAACCAATGAAGAGCAGCACTGCTGACTGGGACTGTTTTTTTTATCAAATCAAAGAAGGGAGAGTATTTAAATTTCCCTCCCAAGCGTGCACCTCCTGATACGAAAAAAATTATTCAGCAATTTGTGAACCAAACGATGAATATGCTCCCTTATCATTTGCAAAGACTTGCAGAGAGTAATATGTTTCATTAAGTTTTTATTAGGGCTGACATTTGTGCTCAAACATAAAATTTCACTTATCAACACACCCTTAGTCCCTTAGTTGCTATTCTGGATGGGAGCAGGGACTTAATAAGAAATACAACAACTGACACAAGCTCAGAGCAAAGTGCATCAAATACATGACGGGTCTTGTAGAGTAAAGACCACAGACCACAGTATGGAGGAACAGTGAGGAATAACAAGCCCTCTGTGTTGCATGAGAGACAGGACTCTTGTGGATGAGGGGGGAGGATACTTTCCAATGAGCCATCTGGGCATGGGCCCCCAGGGGACAAAGAGCAAAACACGCTTGCTCTGTCTGTCTCTCTCCCCCATCCAACCATCCATCTATATATCTGTCTATCTGCCTTTCTACTTTTTGACTGTCCATGCTGAATAAACATTTTAACGTTTATCACGAGCCAATATGAACAAATGAATGCGTCATTTTATTTTTTATATATTTACTTTTTTATTGTTAGTCACTGTAGTGTGTGAGGGACCCAAGTTTACATCTAACATTATTATTTTAGTATTAGTAGTATTAGTAGTATTAGTATTAGTATTCAGCAGCATGTGATGTATGTCAAAAACTACAGTTCATGTTAATAATAGAACATGTCACCCAGTGCAACAGTGTGGCTCATTGATGTGATGGCGCTCCATACCACAGATGAATAAACTTTGACAATTTGTTGACAATATGACAAATGTAGAATAGCTCCAGCCTTATCCTCTAAGGTTGTTTCACCCTTGCACTTCTTCAATAAATAACACAATTACATTCTCAAATCAAATATTTAACTGCGTGATGTCCTTGAATAGAGTGTTCTGTGTTTCTGCTGACATCCAATGAGGCTTTGCAATTGACTTTGTGCCTGTTACGTCTCTCTGTTGTTGCCCTAATAAAAATGTACATTTGACCTTTTCTAAAGCAAGTACCCAGCGTCCTCTGTGACTTCTGGATGTTCTCTTCGTAGGTGTACCAGAGATGAGTAGCCGCCGGTGAGTGAAAAGGCAATAAGCGTTCAGATAAACAACCAAGTCCTCAGCAGTAGGCCTGTTAAATGTCTGCATGCAGGGCTGGGGATCAGTGGGACAGATGTGGCAGGAAGCAATCATGTGATGAATTGACCCCCGTGTTAAATGGTGCCATTCAACCTTTTAAAATTCGATAAACAAGTCAGTCGGCCTGCGTGGAGATCCATACCCTCATCACGGGGAATTTCCTGCTGCGTAAATGGGTCAATGGCAAAATGTGAACCCTGACAAGAGGCGGCCTGGCACTTAAAGACAATTCGCCATTAGGGCAGCTCCACTAACACCAATTCTTTCTCAAGCATTCATGCTTTTGGCTTTGTGAGGCTGTACTTAGACACAGCTGTGCCTTGACCTAAATGCTAACATCAACATATGCTAACATACTCACAATGCTAATGTACTAATATTTGCCATGTTAACCATCCTAGTTTAGCGTGTTACCATGCTAACGTTTGCTAATTAGAACTCAACTTAATAAAGTACATCCATCCATCCATCCATTTTCCTCCGCTTATCCGGGGTCGGGTCGCGGTGGCAAAAGGCCAAGCAGGCTGACCCAGACTTCCCTCTCACCGGCAACATGTTCCAGCTCATTCTGGGGGATCCCGAGGCGTTCCCAGGCCAGCTGGGAGATGTAATCCCTCCAGCGTGTTCTGGGTCTTCCCCGGGGTCTCTTCCCAGTTGGACGTGCCTGGAAAACCTCCAGTGGGAGGCGTCCAGGTAACGGACGAAAGCGAAAGCATTTGCCAAGAATGTTTTCATTAATCACGATGGTAAAGTACAGCTGAGGCTTAAGTTTGGCAGGTATTTGGTCATAAATCAAAGTTTTGGTGAAATTAAAACTTTGACCTGATGATGGAAGTTAAAGTGTCGACAAATGTTTTAAAGTTCATCCTGAGGGGGACATGCATGTCTGTACCCACTGTCATGCCAATCCATTTTCGAGATATTTTGGCTAAAAGCCAAAAATGTCAACCTCACGGCGACGTTAGAGAAGAAGTCATGGGATCATCAAAGCCATTCACCAGGGACCATGAACGTCTGTAGAAAATGGCCTGGCCTTCCATCTAGCAGCCATTGAGGCATCCATAGAGCCATGTTGCTAGCATGGCTAAAAACAACACCAACATTGGAGTGATGGAGCAACTGAATCAGTCTAATTCTGATGCAGTATAATGCTAGTCATGACATCACTCTTGAAATATTACTTCCTCTGAGTAAGTAGTAATATTATCTAGCTTGTGAACGACTCCCGTAACTTTCCCAATAACTTCCAATATTTCACCTCACTGTGTCCTCTTAGAAAGTGATGACTCCATTGGTTAAATGCCGCTACGGCCCCCTCTCTCCTTGACTCACTAAATGAGCCGAGTGAAGGATGTTGTGCTCTTCTGCATAAACGCTCGCAGGAAAATAGAGTTTATTACTGTAAGACCCATAAAAAAACAACATTAAAATTCACAACCAGGGGAGCGTCGCCTGACCCCTGGAGAATGATAAATTAGCTTGTGTTGCTCTAGCAAAACGACCGTTTTATTGGGCCTACCTTCGTCTTGGCCTCTGGAGCCGACTCCCCTTCAGTGTGGAAGTGCCGCAAAGGGGCTCTGGACTGAAATGCTTTGGCAGCGCGAAAACATTTTTAGATGACGCCGATATCGTTCTGCCTGCTTCCCTCCTCATAGGAAATCACTCAGTGGTGTGAATGACATTTAATTCAGCTGCATGTCTGCTCTTCACGTTCATCGGTGTCAAGTGGGTATAACGTGGCACCGCGCTGCCTCCACCTAAGCAGGTCTGAATTTGACATTGAAGTGTCTGTTGTAATAATAGAGAGCAAGGGCCACGAAAATAGAATTGTCAGAAATCTCTACAGAAATCTCTTGGTCGATACAAGTTGCTGCTTAGGGCTCAGTCCACTGATACCTTTGATTCTACTTTTCACTTACCATGGATGAAGTCTTTCTGCAGCCAGTGCTGCTCTGCTTATCTGGGACAGCTTGTAATTGTTGAGTGCAGCCACCTCCTCAGTGTTAGTTTGAGGGATGGTACAGCAGATTTCATGTGACAGCGGCACTTCCATTTCCCACAAGGCAAACATGCAGGTGTCTGGGCAGCATTTGAAAAGAGATGAAAGAAAACTTGAATCTCATCAATGCATTGAAAAAACAGGGGTTTAGTATCAGTACAGGCCATGCACTCTTTACATGTATAAAGCTGTTACCCTGTAGGTGTCTACCTTTAATGACGATTCACTTGCTAACCAATGTCTCTTGAGAGTCATCACTGGCAACTCATTAGCACTATGCTAAGCTAATGGATCAGTAAATGGATTTTTATGTGGACATAAATGATAATTCGCTACACTGCAGCGCTGTTCGACAACGCTTTGTTTAGCAAGCCAGCCTGAGCCTCGGGGGTGTGTTTGTGTCTCATTAGGCTCGGCCGGGGATCTATTGTGGATGTGGAGAACTCAGTGGCAAAACAGAAATACAATGACGACGGCCTGCAGTGCTGAAACACTTGTCCATCCTGCAGCTGAAGGTTTTTATTGGAGAGGGCCGACATCCCACAAGTGCCGAAACAATTACTTTTTTGAAAACAGAAAAGCAGCCTGTAAGACGGGAACCACTTGAGTGTCAGGTGCTATTATGTTGCTTGACGGTTGTTGCTATGTGCTACCTGATAAAACTTGGTGTGTAGCTCAGAAATAAAGCAGACGTGGTGACTTTTAGCCCTTCTTCTGCTCATATACCACCATTTATCGTACGCCTATCCATCCACACGTCACATACATATCCACATACTCTTTTCATTTATTAATTACTGAACAGATTCTCAATTGCAAATGCTAATTGGTGATCATTGTCATATTACATGAAGCCCATACCTATGTCAGATACCTTTATACACTACCACATTATAACATGAAAAATGCATTATAAGACTTTCTTTAAGCCTCTATAACCTGTAATAAAAAGGACATACGTCATTACAAGAATGAACATAATAATTAGTTAAATCAATGCTAAATCATCGTATTTGCATTGAAGAAGAGTAAGGTCTGACAAACATTCTGCTCTTCCTGCAGTCAGAGTACACAAAGTGTGGTTAGAGCTTGCCATGATAGCTTCCTGACAGCTCAGCTTTTTCAGCTCACGCCGCCTTCGTACCATTTGTTGATCCTGACAGCAGCCCACATTCAAAACCCTGAGACAGCAAGACAGACATTGGAAATTGGAAGGGAGCAGCAGCAGGGCCTCGTTGAAAGAACATCTCTAACTGAGTGGGAGTTGAGTGGGAATACTGGCTCGGCAGCAACCACAGAAACCGCAAGTCTTCGATTTTCTACAACCAACTGGAGCACAAGATATCCTTGATGACGCTGCATGCTGGAGTATTACATTTTCACCTTTCATACAACAAATATTACCTATTTCTATTATCTCGTACAAACATTGTGGCAAGTCGAAGAACACTCTCCATCAATAATATTCATAGACAGCACGGTAACGCTTTATTTTACGGGTCCATCATTTCCTGATGATTTCTTTAAGGTCTCCTGGAAAGAACTGTAACTATGGAGCAGATGCAGGGAGACAGTTTATCACCAGTTGTTGGTTTCAAGAGAGAAACCTTTTAAAGCAAATTAATTCAAACCAAAGTAAGAATGCAGTCATCAGTTATCTATTGTTGGAAACTTTACTCCCTGTATGCTTCCATGTAGACTAATTGCATTTTTTATACAATGTCACCTGACCTGCTGTGCTCTGAGTAAAAAACTTAACGTTGTGCTTTCTTAGCCATTAATATTAATTATTTAAAGTTTTCTAAATGAACACTGAATGCTATTTTACCAGGCACTTCCATACCTGTAAAATAAAACATTACAGAAAGCATCACCATGTGCATAAAACTTTACAACTTTTCATGCAAATTGAGTCGAGCAATTATGAGCAACTAAGATTATGTCCAATATCAAAATCATTATAACACATTTGTTTAAGGTCTGACATAGCACCCTCATCACTTTTCTAAATAATTACTGATAGCTGGAGGGCTGCTGGTTTCAGTGGTCGCAACAGCTGGCTTCTCCTACTTTTTTTAAGTAGTAAAATTATGTTTACTGCTAGAGGATTCCAAGGTTAACCAAAAAACAAAGTTTTGGTGATTTAAAGTTTTTCCCTAAAAGAGCTCATTGTCCCCCAGAATAAATACTAAAATATTTACTGTATATTTCTGGAATAAGCGGCCATGATATAAGTGGGAAAGATCATGAGGCATCATGCAGATGTGAAAAACTGCACACTGTGCGTTATATATTCCGATACCCACGCTTTGTGTGTTATTCTTCAATAACCGCACATCACATTGTGGATACTCCCTCACATGAGGCATTGGTGGCAACTTTCACAATGTAATATGCTGCTGTTATAAACCATTATGCAGAAGCCTATATTAAAATACATCATGTGCTTCATAGAAAGTGTTACCCAGTTTCATTTTAGTCTCCACAAGAACACTTTGTTCTTTTTTTATTGTTCCAGTTTGTCTCAGATACTGTTGCTGTGTCCCCGTTTAGGAAATAATTGACCTGTAGTACTGTAGTTTTCAACCAAAGCCTCTTTCAAAACAAGAACCGCGTGAAATAAAAGTATAAAATATTTACATATAGACCACAAAAGGCATTTACAGCCCTGACAATTTAGGAGGCATTCCCTCAGCTTGGGGCCCTAGATAGTCCCTCGTGCACCAGGGAGTCAGCAGCTCTGTGCTAGGACTGGCAGAACTTAGTTTGATTATATATGCTGGTATAAATTGCCACTCACTGTCAGGTGTTGACATTTTTTTGACAACTTTGCAAGTAGATGTCCGGATATTTGTTCTTTTCTGAGATTTTGCTCAAATTCAAATCTACTCTGCCTCTGCCCTGTTGCGTGCGACTGCAGCAGCAGTTCCTGCGTTGACAGTCACTCAAAGGGGCAATTTATTTACGGCGAGGGCAAACCAAAGAAGCGATAAATAAAGGCAGCATAAAATCAAGGGTATAGGATCAGGTGGAAATTGGTATTTTCTCACTCACAGACCACTGTTGACCTGGAAAACACTCACGCACAAACACCAAATACACTCCGCAGCTCCCGGGAGCGGACGCGCTCTTTATATCCTCAAATGCATACATTAAGATGGAGATGTACAGGATCTTTTAGTACAAAGAAATGAAAAAAACAAAAACAGGATGTAGACACATTAACAGGAACACCTGTGCAAATATATTGTAATTGCCCTGCAACAAACACTTGCTATGTGAAGGCTATTTTTTGAGACTTCGGGTTGACCGTACCTTAGTACATATATTAATATACATGTATTTCAATTGTGTTTTATTTTCATTGTGTTTTTGTAATATCTTGCTGGTGTTCTTGTTAATTTGTCCACCTCTTGTACTTCTCTCAGAAGAATGCCTTCTTGTGCTTCTCCTTTGCTTTACCTCCGCTTGAAATGAGACCCACAGAACATAAAATACATTAATTGAATATATATACATACATATATATATATGTATATATACATAATTTCAAATATATCAAGCATCTGAAATCAGCAAATAGCACGTCCAGCTAGCCAAAACATTTCATATCAAAATATAGTCAATTTAAACAAGGATTCTGAATACATTTAATCACGCATGAATTGATTTTAATTACAGAATTTAACTTATGCGACACACTGTAGATCTGTCCCCAGCCCCCCCCCCCCCCAATATAAATATCTCTATGTACTAAATAAAAGACACAAAAGAAAAGAAAAGTCAATCCCAGGATTCACCCGTGAAGATTAAAATGATATCCAACATCTGTAAAATCGCAAATGCTTCTCTTGCCAGATGGTGAGCTCTGGTCTGGGCGTGTCCCAAAAATATACAAGAGTATGAATGATGCATTGGATATGACTTATTTCACAGTGTATCTCTGGATGTGCACACACACTCACGCACAAGCGCGCACACACACACATTCCCACGTGGAGAGATGCAAAATCACGTGCTTACAAACACACAGACCATTAACATGAGCCAGGGTTCCACATCGGCTAAATGCTCCCGGTGGTGTGTACAAGATGTGTGAGGTTCATTGACAAAAACTACTCTTCTAGTCTATGTTGGCACCACATTAAAAAAACATAAGTTATAAGCTAAGACGCTCAAAATGTCCACATTTCACCATCGTGACCTTCAGTCATTGAGTCAACTCGTCTCTGTCGTCTCTTCTGTGACATTCCAAGAGACTTTCATGCTTTCTCACAACCGTCCGTCCTGTGTGTATTTAAATGCAGAGGTGTAAAGTTTCACCCATCAGCCAAATGAGAGAAAGAATCCAATGGACAATACGGCCTGGCTCAACCTCTGCAGAGTCATTACTCTTCAGCAGTAAGCTGTCATTAAAGTAACTTGGCTGGAATATAACCCCGGACGGCTTCATAGCAGGGATAGTAAAGAAGATGAACGGGATCGACTTCTGAAAGACCTTCTGACAAGTCTAAATCAAGCCACAAAGGTACGAAAAATCTTCAAGGAGCTGTCCCCTGCAGACTGGATGTTGGATAACAAGGACAAAAATAAAAGGTAAAGTACTTCACTGAATATTCCACTGCCCCGTTGATAAATGTTCCTCACAGGGATTTTAGTTCTGTGATGTGTCCACGAATTTGGCTGCGTGAAGATTCAATGCCGATGGAGTATACCATGCTGCTCACTTGAGACTTCTCAGAGTTCTCAGAAGTGTCTGCCGAGAGTCTTTCACTGTGGGGATTGGAGAAACTCCGGATTATCACTATTTATTTATTTTAGTATTGAAGGTCAAACCTGGTCTTAAGTTTGGGAATCTCGTTGGTGAATGGACACAATGTTCTGGTGTAGAGATTGGTCTCAGTTCCTTTCGTAGCATGGATGACAATGAACCTGCGGAGGGACGGAGAAAGAAGATAGTTCCAAATCACGAGGCACGGTTGTTTCAAAAGTCAGGATGGTAGTCTTACCAGGTCAAACATAGTTAACATTTCCGCAACATTTTACGTAAGACAACTGCAAACTGAACACCACGGCATTTAAGCTAAAAGGCTGCCACAACACAAAACAAGGTCTTTGTTTGAGAAAAGCTAATATATTTAATAACACACTTCATTATGATTTCTTATACATCAAGAAAAATATTTAGTTATTTATTTACACAAGAGTGCCTTGACTTTTGGGTGGATTTCAGGACTCATTTTGGGCGACAATGGCATTGATTGCCTACTTATGCAACTGTTTTGTGTCACATTCCTGCAAAAAAGAGCTTTGTCATTTGTTGTTTTTTTAATCAAAAATAAATTCAGTTTAATGAATCCCAAAACGCCAAATGACAGTTTTAAGCTGTCGAGGATATTATTCTTTTTTTTACCCTCACGGTGCAGGACAAGAAATAAAAAAAACAACAACACAGTAATAATCAGACCAGCGCCCCCCCCTGTATTTTCAATTTTCATCTGAGCCAGTTTCAGTAAAACTCTTCATATACAACATCTAAACCAATTAAAAATGAAATGAGAGCTCCAAATTAAGGTTTTGTCATTCTCTGCCTGTGCACTGTTAGATATTATAAAACAGGGGTCTGAATGATTATTGATATAATTGATATAATTAATAATAACAATGAATAATTTCCATAACGCAAACATGTCTGACAAAAAGCCATTAAATAAGATATATAAAACCAGTAATTTAAATGAAATTGTGTGAATGATTCTTTAAAGGGATTGGTCCATGAGTGTATGTGCTAATATATTCCTTTCCACGTGGAATAGGTTTCACCTCCAATGAAATTCTGGAGCTAATGACTTAATTTAGCCAATCATTTGATCAAGAAAGCCATCTGAATGATAATAGAACTCTGCCATGAATATGTTATATGGATAAATCCATAAATGTTAATGTTAATGTTGATTCACGGTGACAGTGGACAATTGTGACACCCAAGACCGCCCATATAAATCATTCAGACACTTAAATATGAGTCGGCAAATCCACACAGAATTGCACAAATTCCCAGGGCTGGCAAATAAATATTTATGATGCCTCCAATTCCCCTTTTCTCCCTGTCCTTGGTAATTGTGCGTGATTCATTTTGTTTTCTCGGTGGAAGAGGGGATATCAATCTTAGAGTATTGGCTCGGAGACGTAAAGCATGCAGATTCCAAATGCCTGTTTTTTTGCAGAATATAAAAGCTTCGCAGATACTCAGTCAATGTTCTCGAGGGCGGAATTTAGTTTTAATCTTTCGATTTTCTTGTTTTTTTTAGAGAAAAGAAGAATGTTTGTGGAAGTGACGTTAACCAAGGCTAGCCTGCTCCTGACTCCTGCTTGATATCGAATTCGGCAGGAATCTGTCACCATAGCATTTCGAAACGGCATTTTTCTAAAATGTAGCTTTTTCCTTCGCTTATTTCTTTTGTCAAGAACATCCTCCCAATCATATCGGTTTTCTACCTTTGTCCTAAACGAGAGCCTGGACACAGGAAGTAGCCTCCCCCTTTGATGTATCCACAGTGGGGCTTTTTAGTTTCCATTCCAAAACTTCCTGTAACCCCCTTTGACTTCCCTTTTCTGTCTGAAGTGAATGCAAACTGAGAAATGAGGGATTCCATTGTGTCTTCTCCAAGTCCTGAATGATCTTTATTTTCACTCAGTGGTGAGAGCAGTACTGAAAAGTACATGACAAATACACACTAATGGCTGATTCATTCCAGGTCTGAGTTACACTGAACTCTTAAACAACTTGGAATTAAGGCGAGGTGTCTGCTGTTTCCCTTAGGAGTTATTATTTCTGCCTTCTACAGGGCAGAACAATCAAAATGTCTTTGGTTGCTTATATGTCGAAGTTAACTGAAGCAGGGTTATACACTCAGTATGCAAATTGGAATGAAGCATATCATCAAAAAACTCACATACTTGCTGTTTTCTCTGCATCCTACGACGGTTCCTTGGGCAAAGGCTGGAAAAGAAAAGTAGAAGGTCAGAGGCCAGCTTTCACTAAGGTTTTAATCAACTTTCCCTCAGCATATTTGCCTCAGACGCAGAGCAGCATATGTCCATTTAAAAGCACAGATGGCGTGTCTTCCAATTATATCTAAGGCGAGACGATGGAAGCTGAAGGTTATTTTGTTCTCCCCCAGTTTTTATGACCTCTGAGGACGCCGTTTCTCTCCTCGACCAGAAAATACGAGCGAGTAATGGCCACCTCATCATCAGCGTTAACGACCGAGAGACCTTTCCTTTCTCCCATCAATGGCATCACACAGATAGAACATTTTTATCACATTTGCTGTAGGGTATGGTGATAAACAGTGCTCCACTTTGTTTCTCTGTGAACAACCACTTCTTGCCTCCCACATTCATCTTTAGGAGAGCGCATGAAAACATGCAGTTTTCCCCTTGACCGGAGGAAGAAAACAGCTCCCTCGCCTTCTTGATATTGGTGAATGAGCCACTTTTGTGTAGATAATGACTCGGCTAATCATAATCACGAAGCTAATGGTCTGTTTAGCCAATCAGAGGAGCCAAGGCGAGACGCGTGTCTGGGCAGCGCATTGGCATTCCCGGCAGCAGCCGCTGCTGCTCTCCCCTCGGCTGTGCCAGGCTATCTGTAGCAGCGAGGTGGACTTGGTATTCAGCTGCCCGCCCCGGCCCGTCGTCCTGCGATCTGTCGCTCTGTCTGTCCGACCGGCCCCGGCGCTGTCAAAGAAATTCAGTACTCTGAAGAGGCACTGATCCATCACACCTCTCCAGTAGCATGTCATCTAAATGCTAAGTACTTCCACTGCATCTTTAAATCAAAACAAGAAAAGAAATGAGCACGGTGGGGGCAGGCGGGCGGTTGGAAGGGATAAAAGCTTATAAGGGCACAATAGAATCTGCAGAGCAAACCCGTTGCTTTTTGATTACATTCATTTTAGAGGGAGCGGAAACATGGGAGAGGAGAAAGTGGGCGAGAGGGACTGCGCATGAGAAACCCAGAGACCTTGTTATCCCTTCAAATGGACACGAAAAGAAAGAGGGACAATAGATATTGATACACCCGCCCCAAAGGTTCCACCAAAGAAAATAGTACGTTGTTTGATTTCTCTCCAAAAACCACCATGAATGCACCTGAGCTGCTCCCTCAATAGGATCCCCCATCCTCCTCCCTCGACTCCTTCTCTCAGTCGGACTCTTAAGCTATCGATCGGAGGGATTCTTGAAGTCGGAGCAGAGTGCTGAGGCAGCAGAAGCGGCCGGCACTATTAACTGCTCCTACTAATTAAAAGGGTAACAAGGTGAGTTTGGCCCCACGGGACGAGCTATGCAGGAGACGGAGCCGGCTGTTTGCCTGCCATGCACACCGGTAAACAGTGCTCACCGCCTATGGTGTTTACAAGACAGAAATCCAAGGACATCGAAGACAAATTCATCTCCCGCTGGCACGAGGGATGAGGGAGATTCACGGATAAGGAGAGAGAGGGAGAAAGCAGGGAGCACACTAACAAGAGCTTCGCTAATTGCTTATGTCGCAGTGAAATTGAAACATTTGGACCTCATCTCAGAGCTTGGGGTAACCTCGTTTCATCGCCATATGTAA
This sequence comes from Anarhichas minor, assembly GCF_050575085.1. Classification (NCBI taxonomy): domain Eukaryota; kingdom Metazoa; phylum Chordata; class Actinopteri; order Perciformes; family Anarhichadidae; genus Anarhichas; species Anarhichas minor. The sequence goes on along the minus strand of NW_027466449.1, from coordinate 827,643 downwards.
ACATCGAGCACTGTGCATATGTGATAAAGTTTCACAGTTCAAATGAAGTGCACATGCCCGGATCTCTGAGTGGGTGCCAGCGGAGATTGGCAAAAATATCATAGGATTCAATTAACTTCTTTCCTTATCATCAATACAGCATATTTTAGGATCAAAGTATTTTTAAGATAAAGTATGCCTCGCATTACACAAATAGAAATCCTCAGCCGAGGTATAGCACTATGGCTCACAGAAATCTTTGGAGCCGGGAGAGAGAGACACTGCAGGTATACGGCAGAATGTTTGCCCAGTGCTCAGGGGGACACAAAGCAGAGGCGACATATTTGGTGGCACTTCAAGCCACAAAATTCTCACCAGCGGCCCACCCAGCCATTATGGAGGCAGGCCATCACTGCAGCAACTAAAAACCCTTCCCCGGGGTCTCTCCTAACAAGTGGACTCCTGCACAGTGTTTTGTTGGTTGTATCAGCTGGAGACTCATAGAGGCCGCAGTCATTACCAGCCACTGGTGTTATTAGACTAACAAGCGCAGCTACAGCCAAACTAAAGACCCTGAGTGGATGCCTCATGCCCAGATATGAGGCTGATGCACAAAAGCATCAGTGCAGCAGACCCAGAGCTATCTCAGAGGAACAAAAACAACGTATTTCCTGTTTATTTCTGGGGAGGCAGCGACAGAAAATTCAAATCCATTACTGAGGTAAAAGTAGAAATATAATAATGTCAGAAAAATAATGAATGCATGAAATTTTTTTTTTTTTTTAAGTTTTGGCACTAAAAAGCTGCATTCATTGATTTTCTTTCACTCTACGGGGCAGTTGTCAAGCCAACACTGACATGTAGTCTTATTTGATTTAGAGTTGTGTTTCTGGCCACCTGGTGAATGTAAGTCCAATATTCACTCTATTCACTCTCCTCTAAGCTCGGTTTCTGTCTCTACCGAATCTTGAGGGAAATATCTAGCTGCTAAATGAGCGACTACATTCACCAGCTAGTTGCTAACTTTGTTTGTGTGCAGTTTTTTTGCCAGGCAGTGTACTGAAAACAGCTGTCTGCTGCTTGAAATGAGATTGATGAGAGCAGAATTTGCAGGGCTGTAAACCAAAACAGTTCACATTACACGCAGACATTTAGATTCATTGGCGATAGAAAAATAATACTAAAAATATTTTACTTTAACAATAAATCATGTGCAGTTTGTTCCAGACCGACACTGGTTTACACTCATTTATAAACAATATGAAAATCAATAAGCAGGCTCTTGAAACAGGCTCGAGGTGTGTGAGATTACTGCATTGAACATCAAGTGTACATTTTTCCAGCAAATGTTACATTACCGTTGCGCGATGCGAGCAGATCAATTTGAAAAGTCAGCAGTGAACTACCTTGAAACATTAATGTTGTTTTTTTTAAATGCATACTTGATGTTTATTGTGATTGATAACACAAGTAAAGCAAGTGTCAAGAGCCTGCATATTGATTTTCATACCAACAGAAATCGATGGAAAGCAAAGGACACCTGGAATGAAACGGGGGAAAAAACATTCAAATTTGTAAAACTCAGCAGTAGGCTTTTCAAAATGTTTAGCTGTGATATTAAGTGAATGTGATTTGTAGTAAAAAGGCTAAAACAAACAAAACCACGGGTACGGCTATTTAAATAAAAGCAAAATGTAGCATCCAAAGTACAAAAGGTCATTATGCAGAATATCTGCTTTCTAAATTATTTTATTTATGATATTGTAGAATAACTACTACAGACGCATGTGAACCAAATTTTTATATTGTAGCTGGTGAAGGTTATTTCAAATATATGTACACTCCTAAGGGGTATAATCTATAACAATGCATCATATCTTATAAGTTGATCATATGTTTTGTTTATGAAACCTGTAAAGTAACAGGTAACTATAGCTGTTGAATAAATATTGTGGAGATAAGAGAACATAATGTCATACGTGAAATTTGATCTAGTGTAAGTATATGGTAGCATTAAATTAAAGACATTTAACACAAATCTCAAAATTATATTTTGCTTAATATCACTGGAAACAGGTCGTGTTTTTCAGGACTCTTAAACGGGACAAAAAATGATAGATGGCGGCTGGCTGCGCCAAAGGTAGCAGCGCTAAACAATGAAACAGGATGTTTTGGGTGTGTGAAAGTGTGTGAAAGGGAAGTGTGCTGAAAGTGACAGCAGAAGGGACCATGTTCACTGGGTCTCAGACAAAGAGGAGGGGGGCGGGTGGTGGTTGAGGAGGAACATGCGCCCGGCGAAGGCAAGCAGAAAAAAATAACTCTTTTGATGAAAAGATGATGGAAGCACAAGAGGAGAGAAAAAAAAGAAAAGAAAAAGTGTTGTTTTTTTATGCCCTGTGAATGAACTCCAGAGGGAACATTAGATACTGTAAATGTAATCATGAAGCTCTCTGCAGTATATATGTTCCATAACACAAAAAAGGGGAAGGGAAAGGTTTTCGGAACATTTCTATCAATCCAACCTATTTCAATATATTTTCTGCATCAGTCCACAAGCTATCTCCACAAGACTGATGATCGTGCCACAGCATCCGACAAACAGATGAGCTGAAACCAAGGGAGTGCATTTGTCTCCGCCGCTTGATAAATAGGGGACCCCTTTAATGAAACTGAAATAAAGACTATATTTGCTTATCGAGCGTAACCTCTGTGTACTCCGGTGCATGTGTGTTGAGCGTCAGTCATTTTATAAATGTACATCCGAAGGCAAAGCGGCCTGGCTACAATATGTTATCCCCGAGGACCCAGAGGGAGGCTGTCAGATAGAATATGACAGGAGCACCATCAGTTCACCAACAGCAATGTGAGTGAAAGCCTGGAGGTGAGCCAGTAAGACACAAAACATAAACGCTGGACTTGTTCTTTCATTTGTCTGATGCATGTATCAAAGAATGCATGGTGGTAAAGTCATTCGATTAAGAATGAATTAAAAACTACTAGTCTCAGATTTGCATCTCTCTTGGCAGCTACTGCTGCAAAAAACCTTTTTCAACCTAACACTGCTGAAACAGATTCTATCGTTTGTGCACGACTGTTAGAATTGACTTGCTGGTCCTCAGAATTGAATAATTTCAACAGCAAATGAGACCGAAAGTCAGCAGTGCATTGAAGGACACAGCATGCATATCTAATATTTGAAAATGCTCTGGCCTGGTTTCTCCAATTCATTCGGAAGACGCAAATATTTCTCTAATTTCCAGTTCTGATTTCCTCACTAATATATTCCCACCGTGTTGGAAACAAGACCACTGATAACACATCTTTTTACTCAGGGCCCATTTCTACTGAATGCATCCTTCAGAGGCTGCACTAGAAGGAGTTACTGTTCAAGAAGCAACCTCTACCTCTCTGATTATGCCTTTTATCTAGTCTTGATGAATGCTGCTGGTCACAGAGCGACATCGTCTAATGAAAGGGATTTCATTTTTCTGCTCTCCCTTTATCTAAACATGGCATCTCACTGAGGATACAACTCTGTTTGCAAGAGGTTCAGAAGGCAGCAGCTCTGTGACAAATACAAGACCTGTATAGCAGCACTCTATATAACCTAACAATATATACTGAAACTAAAAAACAATGTCAGAGGGGTGAGTTGTTTAGATAAAGGTAGATCTGGGAGAAGGTAGTAATGTAATCACATTCACTAATAAAGGAATGTGGCAGCATTCAGGCTTTCCAGCTGAACTTGCTTCGCTTTTGAAAACATTTTATTCAGTACCGACTGCAGGATTATCGCTTTTCATTAGCACAGAGCCAACAGTGCTCACAAGGTTGTTTCAAGTGCTGTTTGAATCAGATTAGTGGTTTAATACTGGGAGAGAGCAGCTCTTAAGATAATACACAAGAAGAGTAAAGGAACCTCTGTTTCCGGTCAACTAATGCTGCGTTCTGTCTAGACTGCTTGTGTTACATCAGCAGCACGAAAGCAACATGTAGGAAAAAGCAGGAAGTCAAGCATGTAGTAAAAAGAAGTCCCAAAATCCTTCATGTGGGATTGACTCAATATAAATTTTATTTATATAAATTTATATAAATAACGTTACGTTCATGGCAATGACGTAACTTGTCACTTAGTGCAGTCGTGAGGCTCAGGGACGTGTTTTAAATAGTTTTTGGACAACAGAATTTGATGTCAGAATTTGGCCTTTACTGACGATACTTATCAATAGGATGAAGCCATTGTGGGTCTCCTTTAATGGGATTTATTGTGGAGAATTGTGCCGTATTTCCACCTGTTTGTTGTGAAGTTTGAAATAACTCACTAGAATAAAGTAAATGCCATTATTTCAAGGACATTTTGGTAAAAAATGTAATGGCAGTTGGAGGAAAAGTGAAATGACGTCACCTCAACATTAGATGTAGCTAGAGATAGATGACATTGCTTTCTGTTTGTTCTTACTTGGACAACACATTATCATTTCCCATCGTTTACACTCATGACACCAAGCCAACCGAAAATCTGTCATCTCCACTCTCCAACCTCAACCTCAGCTAATCAACAATTCATTTCAACGAGCGGCACACAAACAGTTGCTGACAGAGCCTGCGGGTGCGCTGCGTTGCCTTTGAGAAGCGAGCTCATTAGAAGTCTGTCTCTGGTCAGATGGGTTGCCAGCAAAGCAGTGACCATGGCGACACATCACTTGGCTGCGTGGCTTTTTTTCGTACACATGTAAGCCTTTATAACCGAGGTGCTAGCAAGTGTTACACAACGACACTGTGGAACTTTCTCACCTCTTTCATAAGAGGTGATCATTTCATAACTCCTTCATAGCTGGAGAGGAACATTTTGTATTGATGTGGTGAAATGAATCCAGTTTTTCACTTTGTTTTGCTCATCTGCATCACATTTGTAACATTCTCCACTCAAACACCTGTTTCCCTTTTCTCTGTTTCTCATGAGGAACACCTTTGACTTCTTTTTTTCCCCTTTCAGAAGAGCTACCAGAGCGAACTGGTTATAATGTCTTCATGTTTTCAGCAGCACTGTCAGGACTATACACACTTCACTAGCTTTCTGCCCTGGCTGACACTGGAATAAAGAGCACATAGCTGGAGGAGGGCCATCAGCGCAGAAAAAAAAGAAAAATGCTTAAAAAACATGATGCAAGCGTCTCTGACCTACTGGGTTTTGCTGTGTGTGTGTGTGTGTGTGTGTGTGTGTGTGTGTGTGTGTGTGTGCAGTTCATTTTGAAACTCTCCTTCATTTGGCAAAAAATATGCCCAGCTGCAACTGTTCTGTTTCTCTCCAGGCCACACACTAGCTGAGCAAGTGGCATTTGTTGTGTGGGTGTGTAGGAAGATTTTTCTTTTTCCCAGCATTGCCAGAGCGACGGAGGACACGTGAAAACCGCAGTCTGAATATGATCAAATCAGGGTTTCAAGAGCCTGCATTTCATAATTCAAGCTCCCTCTAGCCTGTGATCTCAGGTTTGAAGCAAAGAACATAATATTTTGGAGAATAATCTGGTCCTGCCCTGCACTGAAGAAGCATTTCTAGTTTCAATTTGAGCCCATCACTTGATTAGCAAAGGCGGATAATAGGGCTCAGTAGAGCTCTTGACAAGAGCTCTCACCAAGCAAGGGAGCAAGTGATGCAATCTCACAATGCTCTCGCTCGCCTGAAAGGATGGAAAACATTTAACTGTCCTGAATTCAGTCTGTCTTGTCATTATTCCACCTGACGGCCAATTCCATGCATTCACACAGAGACGACCAACTGTGCTCTTGTGTAACCTAACTATTCAAATCGCCCCTCCCCTCCACACCCCGTCAAGTGTATGAAACCAACCTGATAGCACCCCGCCCCAGCCTGCTCGAATTGCGCTTTCCACCTCGGAGAATATCATATGTAGACCTTTCAGCGGCTCACTAGTGAAGACAAATTGCCAGCTTGTTTGGGGGTGCCTCCAGAGAGTGATTCATATTAATGGCTAGCTGGCAGTGGAGAGCGTGCTGCATATGCAAACTCCATTAGCAGGTTAGGCTGGAGAGTATGACCTGGCAGTGCCACCGTGAGCTGCACACACAGGAGGGCGGGCTGCCGAGCGGAGGCTAAGGGGGGCTGCGTATAGAAAGAGCTGCAGGTGCAGGGGCAGGGGTCTACGGTGTGTGTCGTTAGTCTGGTGTGTTACTTCATCAATATACCAGGTTGACGTTTCTATTAAGACATTTATTATGATAATTTATTCCTATTTATTGCAGAATTGGTTAGTGTTACATATGTATAGCCTTTAAGTTTCATGGTGTTTCAGAGGTCATTATCATTTACATTAAACTGTTCTAATGAAGCATTTAACACAATCCACCTAAATTGAAACAATGGACATCTTTGATGATTAGAACTTTTCATAGTTTTCAAGTTTTCAAGGATTTAATAAATAGCTTGACAGCCACCATTTTTGTAAAAACATTGAATTTTGATCATTTCTTTACCAGAGGACCTTTCTTGACCACAGTGAGCAGAAAAGTGAAGGTCTAATTCATTGACATATTAATTCATAGTTCATATTCATGACTTTTTCCCTTGAAGGCTTGTTAAGAGCCTGTGAAAGTTAAACAGAGTGCTAATATCCAGCAGGTGGAACAGTTAGCAGTTAAAGGTTAAAAGTCATACATTTTGGCACACTGCATCTGCAACTGGCTGCTAATATTAATCAAGATTAATTGTGTTGGATAAACTAAACAACTTAGATTTTCTTGCAGCAGGTCAATCTTCAAATGTTAAGTTTTCCACGAAGTGGCACTCGAGGAAAGGCCACGTAGCTGTTTAAATCAGAAGGTTTTTATCCCATTGGGAGCATGACTGTGCTTTAGCAAAATCATGAAGATCTTATAGCAAGATTCCTGGTGTGCAAAGTTTTTTTGGGCCTGAGGGTGGCAAAGAGTTTTACATCCGAGGAGAAGGAGTGTGCTCACTAAATCTCATGGCAGCCTGCCTTTTAGATTTTAATATCTCACTTCTCCATTCGGACTGATAGTGACACCAGAGGACTCACTATAGCACTCAATATTGAAGCGGCATAGGCTGGTTGACCAACTCCAACCTACAGCAGGAGTCAAGATACTGTGACAACTGATGCAAAAACAATCACTAAATCAAAAACATGCTGGAAAATTACAGATGACAACAGAGATGGTTTCCTGGAGGAAGATACATATTTATGTTTTTGCTCATAACTGGTTACACACAGTTGTCGATTTTTATCAAAACTGCTGCTGGCTTGCTGTCTATTCCATCATTTCCCCGGGTAAACTCTCATATATATCATTTCAATGATTTAAACATATGAACGTCCAGCCCACTCTACTACCAAGTCATCAAAAACGGCGGCTTGGTCAGGTGACGTAGTATAAAGAGCAATAAAGTCTGTATAGCAATGAAGCAGCGGGGATGGATGGGTAGAAATACATTGGACTCTCAGCCAGAAAACCAGTGTCTATGTCCTGTGTGAAAGCAACATTAATTTACTTGACTTACGTTGCTACATAGCTACTACATAGCAAACATACTTATTCTAACTCAAACTATGATGTTGCCCTAAACCTAACCAAGGTGTTTCCTGTAAACTCTGAAGTTTATTTTGAAAAGACAGCATATACACGTAACGGCTGTGAATTGACTTGACGCTAGATGGGATTGTAGAGAGTCGTAGTTTGAAGCTGCTGTGTTTAACGAGATGAGAAGGAGAATGTGTTGGAACGTTACAGAGCTTGTGAAAATAAGATGTTAACACCAGCGGGTGACGTCAATCTTTTCATTGTGTCAGAACCACTTAATCAACATTTCACGTCCTCTGCTGCTTATCTCAATGGCAGGTTGTAGCTACAGGTTGTGAGCAGTAATTAGGCTGCCACACAAAACTGGTGTTTCTCTGAGCACTCAGAATACAAATCTAAATTGGATCTTTAAGTCATTTTTTAACTTTGGTTACCTTACAATTGTTGAAAGCTGAACTTAAATAGATTCGATAGGGGAATGCTATACAGGATTTAGATTCGATACGACGCTATCGAACCCCAACCCATATACGTTTAACTGATATTAGCAGCATGATATATGTATTATTAGATACATGATTTGCCCATCGATGGGTACATTTGTCACTATATTTCAGTGGCTAACTCCACCTACGTCAAGCCTCCGCACCACAGCACGGATAATGAGTGCAGCCATTATCAGCTTTCAGAAACCCACGTTGTCACACTGAGTGCTGCTCTGCAATGGGATTAGCATGTGAAGACAGGTGCTCTCACAATTTGAACTCGCTCTCCACACCCAAGATACTCGCACAGAGATGTGGCCAGACAGAGCTTGGCCAGTGGCCGAGCGGCAGCATGGCCCTCTATCCCCCCCCCCCCTCTCTTCTCTCCAGCCTGATCAATCCTCCTTATAGATTTCTCATTTCCATTTATCTTCCAGGATGCGCTTTCCTCCCATTTTAGGTCTTACAACAAATACCTCTGGATACATCCTCTCTTCTGCTGCCAAAGCCTCCCTGTCCCCTCCAAAACCAAACAAAGCACAAAAAAAAAAAAAAAACAGCAGCAGCAGCATCACTTGTGATTAACTTCTGCAGTAAAAAATCTCCTCGGCAACAGTTTATTGAGAATATGCTGTGGAATACAAAAATCTGCATTTCTTTTTTTTTTTTATAAATGTATGTATAAAAGCAAAACACTAACCTAAGTGTGCTGTCAGGGTAGATTACAGCATGATGGGAATGCGTGCATGAAATGTGACGCAGCTGCCCAGGGCTGCTGGACGGAGGAGGCGGAGGAGCGAGAGAGATAAAGACACAGCAAGTGATGAGAGAAAGCGAGAGAAATCAAGAGATCCAGTCACAGGTTGACCTTCGTCCTCGTGTACCTGACGATGAGGATATGCAGTCTCTCCTGCTCTCTATCCATCCTGTCATCTCTTGTTTTTTGTTGTTGTTTCTTTTCCCCCCTACTCATGGCTTTCAAACATTCATATTGATTCTTCCTTTCTAATGGTACGAAAATGTAAAAGATCAAGTGAGCCCTCGGTCAGATTGCGAACGCTTGCTGGCTTTGTGCATCCTGAATCAGATGAGAGTTGATCACAGAGCAAAGCCTCAGTCAGCACTGTGGCATTGGCAGCTCTGAGGCATTGGATGCATGTTGCACTGTGAGAGGAGCCTACAGAGGACCAGATGACACCATATTGGAGGCTTTAAAAATGTAACATGTTTTGTGTTCATTTAAATCCCTCGCAAAGTCAGGAAGAGGTCATGGACTGTTGTCGGCTAAAATGATTTTTCTCACACGGATACCTAAAATGTCTGATCTCTTGTTTGAGCAAGTGCACAGAATAGTTTCAAATGATTTATTTATGGGAGGAGATCCTGAAATGGTGAGTATTCCTAGTAAGATACCGGTGAATTTAAGATGGTCTGAGAGGAATTCACGTTTACAATTCCTTGTAAAATGCAGAGTACTAAGATAAGTTTGGTATGCATTTTTTCAATACTAATGAGGTATCGGCAGTGCAGAGCTAAGCTGGCATCTTTTATCCATCTTCTTTTATTTATTGGTGCAGCGCAAACAACAGAGCAAAGTTAGAGGTGGGTTACAGACAATGAAGAAACAACCATGTTCAGAACACTTTGTAGTAGTTTGTGCCTCTGTTTATTTACTCTCTTTACAATATTATTTTAAAGAAGTGGGACCCAGAAGTTTGGTTTCACTGATTTGTTCCAATTGCACGTTAAATTGTGAATTATAAATAGTGATTTCAAGCCACAGAAAGCAGTTTAGCGTCTGTTTTCTACACACAGAGTATTGATGCAGTCTTTAAAGCCTGGGAGCTGGCCTCACGTATCACTACCAGCTTGCGTTGCCCACACTGAAAGATGGCGGCGTGATGCTGTTAACTGCACATGGCGTATATTAATTTCATGTCTTGTAAATTACCGTGACGGTCTTGATGCGACCGCTGCCCCTGGTGCAGGTCCAGCCAGATCGGTTGAACAGGTAGCTGCAGACCTCCCCCTCCAGGCAGGGAGCCATCTCGCACCACTGACGACTCCGCACGATTCGCGCTGAGAGGGCGAAAGACAAGGGGGAAAAAGAGGCACGTTA